>NC_142512.1:51440757-51743787 GCF_057876585.1 Rhinolophus sinicus
CTTTAACTTTTTCTGCTGATAAATGGTGATAGCAGAACCCTTCTACATGTGTCATGAGACTGTAAAGTGCTGGGAGCAAACTGCCAAGTGCCACACAATGGGAGGTTGTATGTTTGGATTCTCCGCTCCCAGAAACCTCTGAAGTGCCCAGGACCCACCGACCCGCTCATGGTGGAGGGAGCGAGCTGCCCCCAGACCATCACAGAGTCTACAATAGGGGCTGGCATGTAGCAGGTGCTTCCTCTATTGGATGGATGGAGAGAGGGATGGACAGGTGTGTGGGTGGAGGGATGGACAAGTGAATGGACGGACAGACAGATAAATACATGGATGGACAGATGTATGTGTGTATGATGGATGGGTGGATGGATGACGTAAGCAAAAACGAACAGATGGAAGAATGGATGGAAGGTTGGATGGTTGGAGTAACTAGCTGTCCCAGAATCATGTCACATCATGGCAAGAATCATGCCCAGAATCACCTCAGAGATCACCTAACCCAATCCCTTCACTTCACAGGTAGAAAACAGACTCAGGGAGCGGAGATGGCTCACCAGAGACCTTTGAGGAGAGCACGGGACAGCCAGGGTCACAGTCCACGTCCACAGCCCCCATCCACCCAGGACACGCAGTGAATCACAGGTCACAGTCACCAAGACCTCATCATTCTCCCTGCGTGTCCCCCGCAGAGAAAAGTCCCCAGACACCACATCCTCTTCTCAGGGCTGGATGTCATGCCCTCCATGTCTTGTTGGGGTTCCCCTCCCAAGACCCCCTTGCCTCTGGGGAGTGAGATGCAGGGAGCTCACCCTTCCTAGACTCAAACCCCCCCACTCTACGTAGGCAGGTCCCAGGAACAGGAGGGGACCCTGTGCAGAGCTGATTGTATCATCCTCTCAGTAAGACAGTCTCCTTAATTAATTAATGTACGCACATGACAGCTTCTTGAAGGTGGGGGGCCATTGAGGATAAGAGGAGGGGAGGTGTGAGAACAGGACAACGGACAGGAGAGAAAGAGGGTAGGTACTAGGACGTTTGGGCTAAACATGCCCGCTTCAAGGGCTAAAGGGCCGGAAACAGAGGGGAATTCCTCCCCATTCCCTCAGGCCCCAGGAGGCTGATGAATGACACACTGGGAGATGGTCAGGGGACAGCACTGCCACTTCCCACTGCTCCCCCCACCTGGTTAATGCCAATTAATGGCAGGCCCCACGCGGTAGATGATGCAACTGCCAGGTGCTCTCGGGGGGTGTCCCTCTGCCACACAGGCTGCCCTGGGGACAGTCAGCCTGGCTGCCGGGACTGGTTCTGGCCTCATTCGTCCAGGACCTGAGTGTGGCTGGTGCATCCCCCAGCTGTCCCCACCTCCCCATAGAGCTGGGGCTTTCCTACAACCACGTCAGGACAGGCCTGGAAGGGAGTCTCACCTGATAAACGGGACAGGGCTGAGGGCATAACTTTGGGGCTGGGACAGGGTCTCTGAGAGGCCGGGGGTCCCACTCCTCCACCTCTGGGACTGGGTTGTGTCAGACCAGCTGGGAGGCAGTGTGGCAGGTGGGAGCTCGTGTAACCCAGGTGAGATGAGGCCAACCCCCACCACAGACTTGGACCCCGCCTCAGAAGATGACCACTGTCAAGGGAACGAGCAGACAAGCCACAGATGGGGAGCGAGTGCTTGCAAAAGACACATCTGATAAAGGGCTGTGATCCAAATGCTACAAACAACTCTTAAAATGCAACAATAAGAAAACAAAAACAACCCCAATTAAAAAAAATGGGCCAAAGACCTTAACAGACACCTCACAAAGAAGGTAGACAGGTGGCAATTAAATACATGAAAAGATGCTCCAGACATCACATCATCAGAGAACGCATGGTATGTCTCATGAAAACAACGAGAGACCACTGCACCCTTAGTATAAAGGCCACAATCCAGAACACTGACCCCCGAGGGCTGGGGAGGATGGAGAGCAACTGGAACTCTCATTCATTGCCAGTGGGGATGCAAAATGGGACGGCCACTGGGAAGACAGTTTGGTGGTTTCCTTTTTTTTTTTTTTTTCTGTCGGGGGAGGGTATAAAAAAATAGAACAGAACACTCAGAAGCTGGGCAGATGGGCCCAGTTTGGTGGTTTCTTACTAAACATACTCTTACTATATTGTATGATCCAGCAATCACACTCCTCGGTATCTACTCAAAGGAGGAAAACGTATGTCCACACAAAAACCTGCACACGATATTAATAGCAGCTTCATTCATAACTGCCAAAGCTTGAAAGGACCAAGATGTCCCTCAGTAGGTGAATGGATAAATAAACTGTGGTCCATCTAGATAATGGAATATTATTCAGCACTAAAAAGAAATGAGCTATCAAGCCATGGAAAGACACGGAAGAACCTTAAATGCACATAACTAAGTGAAAGAAGCCAATCTGAAAAAGCCACACACTACCCTGTTTCCCCAAAAATAAGACCTAGCCGGACAATCAGTTCTAATGCGTCTTCTGGAGCAAAAATTAATATAAGACCCGGTCTTATTTTACTATAAGACCGGGTCTTATATTATATAGTACAATACAATACAATACAATACAATACAATACAATACAATACAATACAATACAATACAATATGATACCAGATATAATATAATATAATGCCGGGTCTTATATTAATTTTTGCTCCAAAATACACATTAGAGCTGATTGTCTAGCTAGGTCTTATTTTCGGGGAAACAGGCTATATGATTCTAACTATATAACATTCTGGAAAAGGCAAAACTATGGAGATTAGGAAAAGATCCATGGTTGCCAGGGGCTGGGGGAGGCAGGGATGGCTAGGAAGAACAGAGGATTTTGAGGGCAGAAGAACCATTCGATGTGACACTATAAATGATGGACACAGGTCATCATACGTTTTCCCAAACCCATAGAATGTACAGCACCAAGAGTGAACCCTAATGCCACCTGTGGACTGTGGGTGACAAAGACGTGTCAACGTAGGTTCATCAGTTGTAACAAACGTACCCCTCTGTGGGGGACGCCCGTAGTGGGGAGGCTGTGCATGTGTGGGGACAGAAGGTAGACAGGAAATCTCTGTATTTTTCTCCATTTTGATGTGAACCTAAAACTGCTCAAAAAAAAGTTTTAATTTTTAAAAAAGATGCCAACTGTGAGAGGTTGGGGGAAAGTGACCATAAAGGTATTTCACACCTTTTTGGTGAAGAGTCAGTCCCGAGGGAGGTGAGCAAAGGAGGCGATGGGGGGAAGCCTGGATGGGCCCAGCTGCTCCCCCGTTCCATCACTCCCTCTCCCTAGGCCCTCCCTGTCACGGCAGGCCGAAGAGGAAAGAATCAATTAATTTATTAGGCTGACATGTCTGTGAACATTGCTTCTGGTACTTGACAGGCCTGGCAGCCAATGGTGGTTTAATGGGCACTTTTGCTCTGAAATGACACCTGGGCCAGCTGTTTCTTCCATGGCATGAAATGTGCTTAAAGAGGTAAGGAGGAGCTGGCGGGGCCAGCTCACCGTGACAGAGGGCAGAGGCAGAGTGGGAAGAGAAGGCCTGAGAATGGGGGAATGTATCCACGGGCTGGGGTGGGGGCGGCCCCCTCGGGTCACACCTCCTCCATCCCTATGCAACCAGAGGGGAGCAGGATGGTGTTGGTGGGGAGACCTGACTTGCAGTCTGAGCTTCTGGACCCTTGTGGGTCCATGGAGCGGCCAGGCTGGGTGACCTCTAAGTCCCTTTAATTTCTGACATTCTAGGATCTCTGCTCCGGAGGGGAATTTACATTTCAGAATTCAGGGACTGTTTTCAGTGCGCAACCACTCCAAGTGTCAGAGAACAGGGCTGCTCAGAGAGGTGCAGGCCTTGTCTCTGGTCACATAGCTTGTCCCTGGCAGAACTGGGTTGCAAACCCAGGTTCCCAAGGGCTCACAGCCTGTACTCTTAGCCACTTCCCGTGCTGTCTCCCTGGGACGGCGTGGAAGCCTGGCCCAGGCTCCAGGCGCTCATCCCCAGTCCCTTGGACACATTTCCTGGAGTCTGGCTGGCTATGCTGGTCTACTGTCCACCTTAGAGGACCTGGTCTGGCTTCGACAAGTTGCTTCTGGACACAGGTACTGAATAAGGCAGTCAGCCCCTCACACAGCGTCCACTCTCTCAGGGCCTGGACAGCTGGCAGACTTTGGGCTCTGATGGATAAAAAGCTCTGAAGCTATACCAACTATTACACCTGGAGAGAGGATGAGCCTGTCTGAGGCTTGTTGACACCGGCTCAGCGAGGGCAGGTCTACAGCAAGGGGAGCCCCCAAAGGTACAGAGGGGGGGGATGGAGGCAGTGGGTGTCCAGCTAGTCCCTGCATCCCATTCCCCTAAGGCGGGGCCTGCCGGCACCACCCCAGAAGACGTCCCTGAAGGTTCTCACTGGTCTGGTCTCCTTCAGGCTCTGGGTCAGAGGGAGGAGGAGAAAAGAATAAGCAGCTCAGGATGTTCCTGTTTGCAGTTCCATTTTTCATCTCAATCAAATCAGCCCATTTCACAGACTGAGGAAACTGAGGTTGAGGGAGGTTAAGCCACATGCCCAATTCATAGAGCTAGGATGTGGCAGTGGTGGAATTCAAGCCTGGGGCCTATGCCCTTTCTGCCATCCCAAAGCTTGGAGAATCCCAGTGCCACCCCTGCTGGGAGAGGGCTCTGCTACAGTGTGCCTGTCCCCTCTCCCCTGTCCCATTCTTCCCCGAGTGGGCCGTCCTGCCAATGCAGCATCAAACCCAGCTCCCCGCTCCTCTCCAAGCCCCACCCTGCAGCTCTGGGGCCCAAGGCAATTACTCCTCCTGGTGGGACAGGCAAGTCCTTCCAGTCCTGTTTTGGGGTCCTGTTTTGGGGATACTGAAAGTGACTTCAGGAGCACTGGGCTCTCTGTGGACTAGCCTCCCATCAACCCTTAGCACCCCAAGCTCGCTGGGGGTCCCAATAGCTGGCTGTTCGTGCCAGAGGGCAGTGTGCCTGCTCCCAGGGAGGCCCCGGAAGAGGCCATGGCTGTGGGCCCTGTGGGCACAGAGTGGGGAGGAAACCAGGCCTCCCTCTCACTAACCAAAGATTTAGCTTCGATGTGGCTGAAGCCCTTCACCTGCACACTTAGGTCTGCTGCTGTCTCCAGGAGGGATGTCCACCTCCTTCTGGCCCCGGTTACTGGCTCAGACACCCCAAGATGTGTCACCTACATCAGCAGGTGCTGTCAGCTTTCTCCTCAGCACTCTGAGTGTCAGTGACGACCCCAGCAGCCTCCTAAAGAGACACGTCAAGGACTCCTGTCACCATGACGCCATCGGCCTTCTCACTGTTTGCAGAGGCACCGGGCGCCAGCAGCCCCCACCCTGGCCCTGTTGCTGGCTGATAAAGGAGTGATTTTCCTGCCAAAGGAAAAAGCCAGCAGGCAGCAGCTTCTTCATTCATGAGGAAGCTCCTAGGCTGACAGAGAAATCTGAGTGAAGAGTAGGGAGGAGGCAAAGGAGAGAGGAGCGGAAAGAGAGGAAGTGGGTCCCTCCTCCAGGCAGCCTCCCTGGATTGCTATGGAGCAGGTGGCCAACCACCTGGAGCTGCTCGATATTGAACAAAGCTTTCCATACATTCATCACTTTGTAGATATTCTTTGCCCTTTAGCTTGTACTTGATCAATTAATTTTTACTTAAGTATTTTGATCCCTCATTCCTTCAACCAAAACCACTCGCTGAGAGCCCCACATGTATGGGGCACTAGGAACAAAGGCGTGATCCCTGTTCTCGAGTACCTCACAGGCCAGGGGAAGAGGGTGAACATAAACAGGGCTCAGATGAGGCACTATGAAGTGGTACGGGAGGATCGAGGAGGGTGCATCCAGTCTGGAGGCATCAGGGAAGGCTTCCTGGAGGAGGCAGGTGCTTAAGTCAAGCCCTGAAGGACAGATGGGGGTCAACCAAGCAGCAATGGGGGCATGCTCTAAGGGGAGGGGACATGTGCAAAGACCCAGAGGCTGGAGGGAATGTGGCCACTCCCACCTGTCAGGGTGTGTTGGGGGTAGTATGACAGGCAGGAATTAAGGGAGAGTGGTGACAGGAGAGGCCCAGGAGGTAAGCAAGGTGATAGGGAGGCAACAAAGGATTTTAACAGTTAATAGACCAGATTTCTGTATCAGAAAGATCACTCTGGCCGCAACGTGGAGACTGGATGGGGAGGCCAGGTGGGAGACAGCGACAGTGGTCAGGTGGGGAGGTGGTAGGCACCGGAATGAGACAGTGAGTGAACGGCAGTGAGGATGGGGAGAGGCAGATTAATTCAAGATTTCTGGAGAGTAGAGAAGGCAGAACTGACTGCATCTAGTGCCTGGTTGGAAGCGGCCAGAATACGAGGAGTGGAGGGTGACTCCCGGGCTCCTGGCTTGGACAACAGGCTGTCGATGCCATTGAGACCGGGAACCCTGGAAAAGGTGCCAGCTTGCGGAGGGAGATGGCAAGTTCATGTGGTCTTGTCAGGTGTGTGTGGGAGTCAGCTCGTACCGGCTCGTGAAAGCTCAGGCTGCGTATCTCTTCCGGACTCTGTTCAGTCACGTCAGGTTGGTGGCCTGACGTTGGCCATAGTGGGAGTATTTACACCACAGAAATCGGCAGATGCTACAGTGAGCCCAGAGCCAGATTTTAGGCATTCCTCAGGACACCACTGTTCTCCTCCACTCTCAGGCACATTCACACAGAGGAAGTCACGGAAGGTGGAAGACGGCTCTGTGCTAAAGATCATCGGGCCAGACCTGGGTTTAGAGATGACCAGTGCAGTGACGAGCCATCCAGGGAGGGCAGCCTGCCACCAGAAGGGAAGAGGCGCAGTCTGAGGGTGAGCTCTGAAGGATCCCACCCTTCACAAAGGGCTAACCAGCAGCCTTGTTGGAGACGGTTCACTTTAAGCGTCACTCCTGTAACCGTCACCATGCTTTATCATCGTTAGTCATTACTTGCTGGGCATGTGTCTTCCTAAAGCGAGCCTTCCTTACTCTGCTGTAAAGATGAAAACAAAAAAGTGACTCATTCACAACTTTACTTCCAGTGCCCAGATAGCACTGGGCAAATAGTAGGTACTCAGTGACTATTTGGGAGTGAATGAATGAATGAATGAATGACATGTCCATGCGTGTGCCTATGCCCCTCTGTAGGTGGGCTGTTTGTTTTAGACTCTATGTTCCCAGAATCCTTGGATCTGACCAAAGTGAGGGTCTTGCACAGGCTACTTAGTAAGTCTTGTGGGAGGTGATAAGGAGAATTAGTGAAGAAAGCCAGGACAGGGCGTGCAGCTAGTGGCCAGGCTGTGTGACCAGGAGCACGCTATTTCATGTCTTACTGCCTCAGTTTCTTCAGTCTATAAAATGGGGATAATGCTTCCTACTCACAGGATGTAGTGAGAATTAAATCAGAGAATAAAGTACCTAGCGCATAGTAGGTAGTGAAAGTACCTAGCACATAGTAGGTGCTCAACTAACCTTCGTCCTTCCACTGCTCTGCACTGTATCACTGAGGGATCAAGCCCTGTGTTTCCCAGGCTCTTGGGTCAGCTGGCGTCTGGCTGTACCATCCAGCCCCTCTCCTTACCTGTTCCCTTCCTCCATGACCCATGGAGTCCTTTTTTCAGTCTAGTGCCCTAGTTATTTCTAGATCAAGTGAATTGGCCTGGCTAAGAGTACTCAAGCTGAACCTGACGCAGTAGGGAAAAGGAGGTGGCAGGCTGAAGGGGCAGGGGACCATGGCTCCCCCGGCTTCCCAGCAGGTCTGCTCCAGGGTTAATGGCTCTGTAATTTATTGTGCTGGATGCAATATCCCCAGGAAAGGGCCACTAACCTGTTAACCCTTTGCTCAGCTGGGAAAATAGCTCAATTACTACAAAATGAGGGGTGTCCCATGTGGATGGATCAGCATAAAGTGATCAGTAGAGTGGGCCGGGCACGAGCGACCACTTCTTTGAAGAGACAGACTGGACACAGCAACCTCTACTGGGCAGTGGGAGAGCCGGGAGGGGCTGAAGGGAATCTCTCCCACCCACACCCCTGCCAGAGCAGCCCCTCTGTCACCTATCCTGGGATGCTCATAGGGTAGGTATATAGCCAGAGTCCAACCAGGAAACTCAAATGACTTGGTATATTAACAAAGAAGGAATTTACTACAGGGACTGGTTACAGGTGATGAGGGAGCTGAGACGTCAAATGGAGGACAGTGAGCAACCCAGAAATAAGCCACACAGGAAAGCTCTACCAGCCCAAGGCTGGAGGGGTCTGGGAGGAAGTGGGGTGATTTGAGGTCATCCCAGGCAGGTCACAATGAGCAGCGTGAACAGGGCACCCTGCCACCAGCAGCAGGCACCATGAATGAAACACAGGTGCTTCGAGGAATGCCATGGAGGCACAGAGAGGGGAGAACCACCCAGTTTCTCTCCTTCCTCCTACCTCCCATCTCTTGCCAGTGCCTCCCATTGTCCAAATCCAGCCTGAAGCCGACTGACCTTAGAGCCTGGGAAAGCAGGATGACAGCTGCCTGAGATACAGGATAGAGCAGCGGAAGGCCAAGGAAAGGACCAGGAGAGCTAACAGCCCAGGAACGGCACAGTGGGGTCCAGACGGTAGCCTTAAGCTGCAGAGCATGCAACCCAGGGCTTGTGAGATGCCCACCCTGCTTTCCTTCCTGCCCAGTGCTGAGGGCTCATCTGACAAGGCCAGACAATGGCATCTGGCTCCTGCCCAGCCCCTGGTCCTTGGTGATAAATGCCCAGAAGCTCCCACTCCCAGCCCGATTCATCAAGCTCCCAGTGGCAGGTTGCAGGGCCAGGGACCTCGCCCACCAGGAGCTTAATCTCCCAGACAAAGAACAGAAGCTCAGCCTGAGCCAGGGACACATGTAACACATCAAGGGCAGTTACCAACGGCCTGAGTCAGCGGAGGAGCCCTGCAGCTGCCAGGAGCTGAGACGGAGCTGTCTTTGGTTTCCTCCCCTCCTAGCATGGGGGTGGGGATGGGGGTCCTGGAAAGGAAACCCAGAGCTTTTCCAGGCTGTTCTCTTCGCCCGTCTTGTTCCTTCCTCCCTAACCCATCCTAGACCAAACTGGCCCTTTTATAGCCTTTCCTTCCTCCCTCCGGCCCGTCCTCAACCAGAATGAAAAGCCCCCAAATGCACCACTAATCATGCTGGGAGCTATGGATACAACAGTGAGCAAGACAAATATGGTCCCTGCCCTCATGGTGCTTACACGCAAAGAGCTTCCACACCTTCTTCAACTGCCCCCAGAAGGTCATGAAGGAATTCTGAAGGTCCATCCCACCTCACTCGACTTGCATGGTTTTCAAGAAGGAGCTGAGACCCAGCCATCCACAGACACAACTCTAGGGTTCCCTGCTCCCCTCAACCTCTTCCAAGTAAAGACAGTCAGAGAGGAGGGTGGGTGGGGAGGGCACTGGGTTTGGAGGGCTGAGATTGGCTGCTGCTAGGATGATAGAGGGCTGAAGAGATCAATCAAGACTGTTGGGCACCCAGCATGCCAGCCAACCAAGTGTCAAGAGGCAAATGCCTCTGTAGTTCCCTGCTGCCGGCCCCCACCCCTGGCCAGCTTCTCCCTCCCCTCTGGAGCACAGCTCTAAATCTCTTTGACATAAAATATTGTTGGAGAGCCGCAGCACAGAGAGATTAAAAAACAATAAAGAGAAAGCGAAACTCTCGACTATAATTACCAGCCTCTAGCCAGCAGCAGCAAAAACGCACTAAAATTTTAATAGGAACCACTGCATTTAATTTAACGACACATTTTTTCAATTACCAGAATAATTGTTTTATTCATAAAATGAGTTTCAATAAAGAGGGCAATTTTCCTTTGTTTTTATTATTCATTTGTGCAACATATTTGAGTTAGAATTCCCTCATGTTAAGGCAGCTTGGAGAGGACTCATGACATCTGTGTCGTGAGTGCAAGTCGGAGGGGGCAGGGGACCCGAGGAGGTGGACATCCACACACACACTCAGGAGATGGGGAACTGTATTGTATGATCACAGGCCTGAGAGCTCTCAGCCAAGATATCAACCTCTGCCTCCCTGAGACTCTTCCAGAATGCACCTCAGTTCACTTTGCCAGACTCATGCAGCCTCTCCTGTCACATCCTCCACTCACACTTTGCTGAGCTCCCCCATGGCCACTGGGAAGGGAAAACTAGAAATGCAGCTCCTCCTGCATGGATAGAGGGAAGCAGGGGCTCAGATCCTCCAAGAAAACTCATCCTGCTAAACTGGGACAGAGCCGGAGCCCAGGCCACTCGGAGGAGAGAAGAAAGGTGGGCAGATAACCTGCAAAGAAGACAGCCAGTTGCTGGAGAATTGAGAGCTGGCTGCACTAAGGACTCCTGGGTCTCTGTCCCTGCCCTGCCCTCCCCCCATCCACTCAGATCATTATAATGAGCAGCAGTGACGGGTGCTTTTCCTGTGACACCTGGAATAGCCTCCCAGCTCATATTCTCATACTGTCACGCGCCGCTTCACAGCGGGGATGCGTTCTGAGAAACGCGTCATTCAACGATTCCGTCGTGAGGACATCCCAGAGCGCACCGACACAAACCTAGATAGTACAGCCTACCGCACACCTGCGCTACGTGGTACAACCTATTACTGCTGGGCTACGGGCCTGTACAGCATGAAACTGTACAAACAAACACGAGATGAAATCAAGCACAAGAGAAAATGATGCCACCAACAGATGTAAACATGAGATGCATGAGGCTCCCGCCTTCGTAACACAGAATACTGTTTTACAGTAAACTTTAAAAAAAAAAGAAAGACTACACTCTAAAATCATGAGAAAGGGTAAATCCATAACCCAGTAACATAGTCATTTATGAACATGACCAAGTGGTACATACTGTACATAATCATATGCGCTGCACTTTTACACGACTGCCAGCGCAGTGGGATTATTTACACCAGCATCACCACAAACACGCGAGACGTGTGTTGCGCTTTGACGGTACAACAGCGGTGACATCATCACCACAGCGATGACGTCACCAGACAATAAGAGCAAGGTTTCGGCTCCATTATAACCTTCGGGGATCACTGCCGTAGGTGCACAGTCCACTGTTACTGAAACGCCGTCACGTGGCACGCATCACAGTTTTCAGACATGAGAAATTGTGGCTCAAATAGGTTGAGCAACTGTCCCAGAGATACTTCAGTGGGAGGACGTGGGGACAGAAACTGAACTTGGCCAGGCTGACCGCAGAGCCCACGGCGGATGCTATGACCAGCAACATCGGGTGCCGGCTGTCCTCAGGGTACGTTGCTTCTCAGAGCGCCCTAAGCAAGTCCATCTTTAAATCAAACTCACTTGCACTCTGGCTCTGGCTTCGTTTACACTGCACCCTAAGCTCTCTCCCTGGCTAGCTCTCAACTCAACAGCCCTCACCTTGAGCCTCTGGCTGGCACTCAGAGATATCCGGACCATCTAGAGAGTCGCTCTACAGGAGGAGCTCGGTCTGTTTGTGTCTTGGGTTCTTGGAGTGTCACAATCCTAGCACTCAGGGCTGACAGTCCCAGTGTCACATTGTTCCTTCGTATGGACAGAGACAGCCCAGGGTGGGGCTGGTGTGGGTGCTGGGAGTGAAGGGCCACAGAGAGCCCGGTGGCACCCCACTCTGAGCCTGCTGAGCTTGCAAACACCTGTCTGGGGTGTCTGTTCATTCTGGACCCCACTGGAGCCAAGAGGGGGGATACTGGCCATAAGGGGACAGCAATGGGAACCCCTGAGGCTATCGAATAGGGAAATTGATATCAACGAAACATTTTTCAGTGTCAAGGGCTTCACACACACACACACACACACACACACCTGTTTAATACCCACGGCTACCCTGGAAAGTGGATATTATTCCCTTGCTAAAGAGGAGGCCCCAAGAAGGGAAATGAGCCTTGTCCAAGGTCACTGTGGTAGTGGGCAGACTCGCAGGGGGTCACCCCAGGCCTTTCTGGCTGCACGTCTCCATACAATGGCGTTCTCCCCAGGGAGCTGCCCCCTGAAAAGACAGGATGGCGTGACATGGACAGGAGAGGACAGAGAGAGAGGAGGGAGTCTAAGACTCACCCTTCAGCCCCTGCCATGGCCATCCCCCATCCCACCTGCGACCTCCTTCCTCGAGCCTGTGTCCCCTGCTTGCTGCCCTCCTGTGGGTGAATGGCCCAACCCTCTGCCTGCTTACAGCACAAGCCTTGGCCCAGTGACAGGCACCAGCCCCCTCCTGAAGGGACACAGGAGAGGGGCCACAGGAGTGGCGGCTGCTCAGGGTGGTTCTTTCTTCCCACCCCAGGTACAAGCCTTCAAAAGCCCTCTTTGAGGGGAGATATCTGGTGGCCTCAATATGCCCTCCTAGAATGCTGGCTCCTTGCCACGGGGGCAGGGGAGAGGAAGGGAAGACAGAGGGAGGGTTACGGAGGCTTGGGCTCTAAGGCTCACGTGGGGAGAGGTTTCATGTCCTCCACGTGGGGCTGAGACCACCTATGTCGTCTCCTGGAGCAGACCCCCTATCCCCACCAGCCCATTGCGTCCTGACAGCCTCTGACTCCAGGCCCCGTGCTGGGGGGCCTCACCGGTTCGCGCCTGGGGAACTCCAAAAATGCCCTGGGCACTCACACACCCAGCCATCTCTTCTTATAATTCCCACCAGGCTGGTCTTGCTCATGCCCCCTCTCAGGTCTTCTGCTCCTTCCAGGGGGCTCTCCCCATGACCTTGGGCTCCCGAGGGCAGGACCAAGTCATCCTTGCCTTGGGAAGCCCAGTGCTTTGCACGATGCCAGGCACACAGGATCGGCTAATCAATACTCTACATGAGGGCACAGAACCTAGATGAAGGCGGCAACTTCCACGCAGGTATGGGTTGCATCAGGTCCCCCACCATTCATATGTTGAATCCCTGACCTCCAGTATCTCAGATTATGACTCTATTTGGAGATAGGGCTTTTAAAATGGTGATTAAGGTTGAATAAGGTCAGTGCATGGACCCTATTCCATTAGGACTGATGTCCTTATAAAAAGAGGTTAGGACACCAACATGCATGGTGGGAAGACCATGTGAAGAAGACGCAGAGAGAAGATGGTCATCTATATGTCAGTCAGACAGGCCTGGAACGGACCCTTCCCTTACAGCCCTCAGAAGGAACCAACCCACCAACGTCCTGATCTGGGACTTTGAGCCTCCAGAATTGTGAGAGAATAAATTTCTCTCTGTAAGTCGCCCAGTGTGTGGTATTTATTACAGCGTCTCTAGCAAACGAATACACACACTTTTGTACCTATCTCTCCCTCTCCCTGGCATTAGTCCTCCTTCTCTGCAAATCTGAGGGCTGTACATCCAGTCCTAGCTCAAAGCCCACCTTCTCCAGGAAGCCTGCTCTGATTACACCCACTCTTTCCCCTTTAACTCCTTTTTGCAGAGTATCGATTTAGACGTCTTCATGAGTTGTTGTGTACGTGTTACTAAGTCAATCGGTATGGGTTTTATTATAGGATTGAAGCTGTGAGCTCTCTCCTGCCAGGGGCTGTGTCCCCTCCATCTTTAGGTGCCCCTCTAGGGGTTCTGAACTCAGCCAGGGGCTTGGTGCCCCGACTCACTGGGGAACCAGGCAGGGAGGAAGGAGGAATGGGGAGCTTTTTCTGGTTTGTCCCTCTGGCAGCGCCAATCCCCATCCCCACCCCTACTTAATCCAGGAGCATCTATCATTTAGCTGTGTCCCCCCTGAGCTCCGGGCGGCAGGCACATGGTCTTGCCCCCAAGAAGATTCACGTCCAGCAGGCGACATGGCGGGGACCAGAGAGAGAGGAGGAATAGCAGAGGCAGAGTCGGTATCGATGAACCAGGAGGGCCGTATGAGGACACGAGTCTCGACCTGGCCTTGAAAGGTGGGCAGCCCTTGAACTTGTTGAGCGCAGGAAGGAGCACGTCCCAGGTGGGGATGACGGCTCATGCAAAGATGTGGCATGTGAATGGAGTCTAGCACACTGGTCTGGGGCCGGGAGGTGCACGTGGGCTGGTACCTTAGACCTTGGACTCGGTGCAGCCCCTCCCCTCCTGACTACTGAGGGCACTGAAGCACATGACAGGAAAGGGCTGGCCCAAGGTCGGTGTCTTGGCTGGGCCACTGCGCTCAGCCCCTACCATCAGGCGAGTGCGGCTGGGCTAGCCCGAACCTCCCATCGGCTTCCTCTCTGCCTCAGAGCCCTGGAGCAGAGCTGGAGGGTTGTGAGGAAAGGCCCAGGTGGGGGCGAGGGGGAGCAGCCAGACGTCAAGATCACATAAGCAGCAGATGTCGGAGGATTAGCAGCTCTGCTTCTCAAAGCCGCCCAAGCCACTTAATATTCTGCAGACAGGATCACTTCCCTTTCATAAAAAGCAAACATGGAATTGAAATACTGCAGACTCCACGCACCTGGGGAGGGCTGGAGTCTGGAAGCCTCGCACTTCAGGAAGAGGGTCCTGGGAATGAGACAAAGGGACAAGAGGGACAGAAAATCAGCCCTCCTTGCTGGCCGGAAGCAGTGGACAGCGGGGAGGGAAAGCGGGGGGGGCGGCGGGCGCAGAGGACCTGAGCTTCAAGGCTCCACGGAAATGCCCACGGCTCTGGGAGACACAAGGACACGGCCCATGAGGCTTGGGCATGGGGTGGACAGTTGGCAAGCAATGTCACTCAATGGCAGTCACCGCCAGAAAGTGACACCTTCAGGGACCATTCCTGTCCCTGTAATGACCCCAGACACTGGGGATGGAGGCACAGTCACTGAGGTGGATCACCAAGACGGGAAGCAGGAGGTTCTGCCAAACAAACAGATCAACAGAGCAAAACAGCAAACAGCTTTAGTTAAATACAAACGATCGCAGGAGCTCAGCGAGCTTTCACCTTACAAGCTTTTTTGTTTTTTTAAATAAAGGAAGACGCTTTTCTTGGATCAGACACAGCTCACCTTATCCAGACAGGAAAGAAGCAGAGAGCTCTCTCTCTCCCAGGCAGGCGTGGCTGGACACAGCCTGTCACGGGTGACATTCTCTCGGGGCGCTGCTTGGACGACAGGCCGAGCGTGGCCGGGTATTTCCATAGCATGAGTTATTTTTGGTCAGGCAGTCATGTTTGACCCACACAGGACTTTTCTTTTAAGCACACATTTTGTGGGAAATATTTGCTAATTCTTGTGCAGTTGTTTTTGTTGTGTGGTTGTTCCCTTTTTGTCCCCTTTGGAAACCTGTTCTAGTTTTAAAAGGAATCCAGTAGCAAGTCATAACTCAGCGGGCCTAGGAATAATAGACAGCACAGAGGCCATCGGTACCAATTCTGGGGCCAGGCTGCCTGGTTCAAATCAGAGTTCTGCCATCTGCTGCCTTTGAGACTTGGGGGTGGTGTATTTTTTCAGCCTCAGTTTCCTCATCTGTGGAATGGGGCTGAGGATTATAATGAACACTCCCTCACAGGGCCTTTGTGAAGATCACGTGAGTTGAAACATGCAAGGAATTCAGCACAGGACTCAGTGGGAGCATGATAAATGCTATTATCAACATTGCAATAAACCCTCAGCAAATGTCTTTGTTAGAGCTAGGAAAACGCCAGGCAGCAGTTAGAAAGTACAGACCCCGGCGTGTGCTTGAATGCTCCAGAACATTGTTGCTGTGTGAAATTGAGCAAGTCACTTAACTTCCCTGAGCCTCAGCTTCCTTATCCATAAAATGGGACCTACGGTGGGGAGGGGGTACCTATTGCTTCTAAGAGGTAAGTCTCCGGTGACTGAAAGCTCATGGAATGACACACTGAGGCCTGGGCTTGCCAAGGCTTAGATCAAAGGCTCTGTCGGAGCTGCTGGACCTGGAAAGAATGTTCTCTCATTCATTCTTCCTTCCCTTCTCCTCCTCCTCCTCATCCCTCTCCCCCTCCTCTTTATTTTTTGTTTAGGAGCTCCTCTTTCCATAGAGGATGGAGAATACCTGGGCTCTTCAGAGCCCAAAGCTTCAAAGCCCTGCCGTTCTCATTTCTTTTCCCGTTAAGGACAGCTGCCTGAGTTCTCTGAGTCCAAACGTCCTGCCCTCGCTAAGACCTGCCTGCAGCCCCTACGTGTACTGATACGATGTGCAACTCTGGACGCGACTATAGAAATCGTCTCACACCCTCACACCCAGGGCTCTCTGCAGAACCAAGCCCAGGGCTCTCTTTCCAGGGGGACATCCTTTCCTTGATGCTAAGTCCATCTGCTTCCTGCTGTAATTCCAACCCCAGGAGGCTGGGTGCCTTAGGGGCTCTGAGTAGCACCAGCTCCAAGTGTGGGAGCGAAACACCTTCTGTGGAAGCAGGAAGGATGCAGGTGAGCTCTAAAGGGAGAAACACCTCCAGTCTGGCTAAGTGAACTGATCGAGAGTAAAGACTTTCAGCTCATGGCTTCCCTGGGCTAACGTCAGAGCGGCCAGCCAATCTGAGAATGTGTGCATGCCATTAGCTCTGCCAGATTTCCTCGGGAACTTTCCAGAATTTCTCCGTTAATGTCCATCATGCCCAGGCAGAGATGGAAAGGGACTTGGATGCCTTACTTTGAAACTGGCTCCAGTTGGCAGGGAGGGAGAGAGGGAGGAAACAGGAAGGAACAGAACTATAATCAATCACATTTGTCATATCTGCATGGCACTTTAAAATGTCCAAGCACTTTTACATTGACTCGATCTCCTTTCAGCATCCCGCCTGTGAAGTTCATAGCTTGGGCATTGTTAGCCCATTAGACAGATGAAGAAACCAAGGCCCAGAGAGGTGAAGTGCCTCTCCCACAGCCCCGTGCTGCATCAGGGGCCAAACTAACAGGATTTGGGTGGCCTCGTGGTGTGTCATTTCCATCAAGACCCCCGAGGGAAGGCTGGTGGTTGGGGTCTTGACCTTCCTTCCCCTGGGAGTTCCTGGTCCTGACTCCTGGAGTGGGGGGAGGGGTCCCCAGTCCTATGAGATGAGACATAGTCTCATCTACCACAGCCCCAGGCCTGCCTGCTTCCGGCCTCTTCTAGCAGGAGGCCTGGCTCCTGGGACAGGATGGGGTCTCATTTCAAAAGATGAAAAGTCAGCCAGGAAACAAAGGGCGGTAGGCAAACACAGGTGAGAAGGAAGGTGACAGCCTTGTCCGCCCTTCTCTGCGGGGAGAAAGGACAAATCAAAGGCGGCTTTAGTTTGCTGCCCAGCTGGAATCCCCTCCAGCACTCCATGCACAAGGGCCAGGCCTGAAAGTATTTCTGTCCCAGTCCAAAGTACACTTGAGGGGAGCAGCTGGTTGTTCTGTCTACGAGAATCTGACCCACTGGAGCGACATGTGAGGTGCAGCAGAGGGGCAGAGGCCCCAAGAGGCAGCCAAGGCTGCTGGGAGCAGAGAGACCCCCACAAGAAGAGAGCATGCCACCAGGTCCACACACGACTACATGACTCCGGGAAAATCACTTAACCTTTCTGAGCCTTGGGTTTTCTCACTGGTAATGCAGAGATAATACATATGTCCGAGTAGCTCCAAGGAGTAAATGGAATCATATATGTCAAACAGTTAACACAGTGTCTGGCACAGAGCAAGGAGTCGGCAAACAGAATATAATATAATATAATATAACGTCATACAATGTAATATACTATGTCATACAATAACATAATATGACAACCTAATATAATAGAATATGTAATACAATATAACGTATTACATTATAATGTGCATAATGCTTCCTTTTGGGTGGCTCTTGAGCTTGAGAACGTTCTGCTGACACGGAAGAAGAAAGCAGGGGTGGCTGGGAAGGAACGCAGGTAAGACACTAAGCTCTGAGCTGAATGCAGGGTGGGGTGAGGGGCAGTCCGTGCCACGTGCCAGCACCCCTCTATCCCCTCCCGTCCTGTCCCTTCCCCTTCCTCTCCTATACACTACATTTGGGGGTGGCTGTATTCCATCTTTGAAGGGCCTCCCACGGCCAGGTGGGCAGACTCAGCAGGATGGGCAGCTATGGTCAGCATTTCTCCTTTCTTTGTTTCCACCTCCTGTCCTGATGGGGACATGCTCTGAATGTCTATCGTCAGGGTCACGATGCCACAAAGACCTTGCCAAGACAGGACACTGAGAGAGGGCAAGACAACATACAGCCTCTTAGTCAGGGACCCAATCTCCCCACAGGCTGGACCACCAATCGCCACAGCCCCTTCACGAGCATTTCTTTTTGGTGTTTAGTCAGCACAGAGAGCTGTGGGGCCCTCTAGGTTGTTACAGGGGAGGTGGGTCTACGCCCCAGATCCTTGCCTTGGCCCTGCCTGGAAAACAGTAGAAGCTGGAGAACCATGCACGGGCTCTGGACCCACACAGAGTCAGGTTCAAATCCAGTCTTGAATAAATTGCTTAGACCCTAGAGCCTCAGTTTCTTTATCTGTAGGATGGAGTCACTACCAGTACCACTAACCCCCAAATCATCAGAATAAATTATAGATGAGTGTCAGTAAGATACTTACTAACGAAAATCATAGGCGCTGCTGGGCTGAAATGACACCCGGGCCACAGGGCCGCGACAGGTCTGGGTGCCCTGCTGTGGCTGTACCAGGCCTTCACACTTTATTTGTTGGAACACGGGGCGTTCTGGACATGTCAGAGCTGCAGTTATGTACTAGCTCTGTAAATACAGAAGAACATGAATATCCAAACGCCCCCATGTTGATAGAGGGCATCCTGGGGGACCATGCGCCCCATTACAGGGTTACTGGGGAGGGTGGCTAAGAACGCAGGTATACACAGACTGGCTCACGCAGAGCTGCTCTGGAAAGGCTGGCTCCCACCCCTTCTCCGGCCCTGATTCAGGAACACCAGGCTCCCACCAGGGGACGGCGTCTGGGCCTAAGCTCTCATTTGCCAGCGAGGACTTGTGGCAGGAGCTAGGACACCCGTGGGGGTCAGGAAGCGGGGGGTGTGGGATGGTGACAGCAGGCCAAGCTGGTGCCTCCTTCTCCCCACAAGTACAGAAGCGAGTGGGGACTCCGCCTTGCTCCCGCCCACTCCACCCAGGCTTTTGGGGACCTGGCAAGTGCTCGCCTGACCCCACAGTTTGGGCATTTCTAACAACGCCCACAAGATGGGACCAAGGGAAGGGCTGGGCAGCTATTTTGGGTCTGGAAAGAGAACTGAGGCCGGCGTGAAAGGGAGGCAATGACAGGGTTGGCAGGGCTGGGTCCCCCCCGTCGGGCTCCCTGCCCCCCACACCACCCACCTCAGCCCACAGTCACCCCTCAGGCTGACCTCAGTGTAGATGATGAAAGGCCAAAGGGGAAGTGGGAGGTGGGGGAGTTAAACCAAGGCAGGGGCTGCAGCAGGGAGAGATGTCAACACAGGGCCTGGGAGGTCCCAAATAGTGCGGTGGCTTCAGAGAGGCCAAGAAGACACAGTTCTCTGGGATGCCACAGAGAAGAGCAGTTGGGTTCCTTCTTCAGGACATACTGTGTGGTTGCTGTCATGGGTCCTGGAAGTGCGTGTCACAGGGGTTACTCGGGGGTACTCCAAGCACTGTGTCACGGGGACCTCCTTCCGGTGTGTGGCTCTGCCTCAGCTTCCAATGGCCACAAAGCAAGACACGGAGCAGGTGGCCTGAGAGCTGGGAACCAGAGGGCCACCCGGGGGTTGTCGAGACCCCTCAGCTGGTCTCCCTGGAATGAGTCTCTGCTCTCAAGGACTCTGTTCCAGGGCCGGAATCAGGGTGAGGAGAGTGAGGCATCGGGTGCAAAATTTAAGAAAGGGGTGCCAAAAAATCTTAGTTATCAAGATAAATAATATTTCAATGCAACCTTCCAAAAATACAAATTAATGTTAAGAAATCCCATGATGAACAAAACATCCAAATGCTCCAGTCAAGCGCCAGCGGCACCAGGACTGGGGAAGGTGAGCGAGGGGAGGTGCGAGTGCCGGGTCGGGTCCCCCTTTTATTGAGCATTTTGATATTGTGTTCATTGTGGAATTTTCGCATTACGTTAATTTTTTAAAATATCGCCTTAAAACATAGAATTGGGAAGATGAAAATATGAAAGAACAGCAGCTCTACGGATTCTGAAGGGAACGTGAGGCCAGAGGCTTCTCAAAGGGAGAGACACCAGAGCAGGTGACAAGCTGGCGGGCACAGGAGGAGGGGGCTAGAGGGGCAGTTTTTGTATCTGTCCAGGGTGCTGGACAAGGGCTGGGGAGACAAGGGGTGAGCCTTGCAATTGCTCCCTAACATATCTCGGTTTGAAATACCATGGGCAACTCTGCAGTGCAGTAGGGCCCTCACAGGGCTCCTGCTAGGTATACATCTATTTGGGGGGAGGAGGGGGGTAAATAAAATCCTATTTCAAATGCCACAGGTGAGCTTCCTTTTTTCTTCTTTCTTACCGTCAGTTTTGTTGTAAACTTTCCTGCAGTTACCTTGTTTTTTGTGTTGCCCGACTTCGATTTCTTGGATTTGCTTTGACCTTCACTATCCAATACAGCAGCCTCTAGCCACACGTGGCTATGTACATTTTAACTTTACGTAATTAAAATGAAAGAAAATTTAAAATTCGTTTTCTCGGTCACACGCTGCTAATGGCTACCATGTCGGGTCGTGCTGAATAGAGAGCAATCCTATCTATCACAGAGAAAGTTCTGCCAGAGGTGCTGGCACAGAGTGTGAAGGCCACGCGAACCAGTGTCTGCTGAAAATGGGGCTGGTCCCCCTTCTCTCCCGGGCCTCTAGGCTACACGGTCCTTGTAAACAACAATTTAACTAATCCCAGTGGATACAGGTGTGACCCAGACAGGTGCCTGGTGTCCCCCGGCCAACTCCTAAGACCTTGGCTTCTGACAAGGGTTGAGTGGCTGTGATCAGACCCATCCCTGCTCCGTGGGTAACAACTGTCTGAAGGCACGAGAGCAGCCGAGGCAGGCAACACTCGAGGAGCGGGTCACTACTCAGAAGACAGGCGCTGGGTGGGCTTCCGTGTTTATGGGGTTTTGTGGGAAGGCAGACCCCAGCCTCTTCCAAGGGACCCAGCTGAAATCCAGATAGAAAACTCACAACCTTACTGGCTTAGAGAGCCAGAGGACCAAGATGGAGGTGACCATAGCACTTGGAAAGCGAGGGTGAGAATCCCAGAAAAAAAGAGTGTTTAAGAAATAAGAGCTGAAAATCCCCTAAATTTGGAGAAAGACAAACTGCAGTTTCAAGGTACGCCATGAACCCTAAGTAAGATAAATATAAGAAGTACAAGCCATTAACCCAGTGACCGACCCATGGAAGGAGGGAGCACTGTTCCTGTTTTACCTTAAAAACCACTGGGCAGCAGGGTCCACCTCTCTGCGGGCTCCATGCCCATTTTGTGACAGACTGTATGACACATCCTGTCTCTCTCTAAAGAGTGCACAGAGGGGGCTGAGGCTACAAAAGCACTTAGCAGGTGAGGTGCTAAGTTCCTGTGCATACGTTTTCTTAACTGACACTCACACTTATCTCCTTAAGAACCAGGAATAGTTGTCTCTGTTTTGGTTTCCTTATCAATGTATCACTTTTTAAAAAGTGGAAATCAGCACTAAGGCTCAGAGATGTCAAGCAGCTCACATAAGGTCACACAGTAAGGGGTGGAGCCAGGGCAGGAAGCCCAACTCCAAAGCCCGTTTTCTTTCCTTTATATTCAGGCCGCTAACCCTGGTGGCACATTGGAATCACATAAGGGGGAGCTTTTCAAAAATAATCCCCACCCCACAAATTAAATCAGAATCAGTGGGAGTTGGGTTCAGGCACTGGACATTTTTAAAGCCCCGCCAAGAGATTTGCAGTGCGGTGTGGGCTGAGGACCACTGTGCTCCAGTCTGGAAAAGATCAGACAGAGGAAGGGACTGGGTCAGTCCCGCCCGCAGTGGGGGAGGGGCTGTTAGAGTCCTCAGTTAAGGCCCTTGGAACAAAGCTCCAAGCCCAGACCTGTAAGGTAGTAACCCTCTACCCCTTGTCTTCCTCCCAGATTTCTAGGAGGTACACAGCTATCCCTGCTCTCAGCTCCAGAAGATACGGAAGTGATAAAAGTGTCCTCGGAGCCTCTCCGAAGCAGGGCCTGAGTTACAGGAGGTCGGCCGAGGCACACGCAGGACACTTACTCTGGGTGAGGGATGAGCAGGAAGACGTCAGAGCCCTAACTCTTCCAGGCTTTGCCTGGGGGAAGGCAGAGAGTCGGATAGCTCCCATTTTTCTCCCAGAGCCCCTCGGGACTGCCCCGAAGTTCAGGGAGAAAGCAAGTCTGCTGGGCAAGGCAGACACGGGGCAACTGCCCCACGGGCCAGCCTCGCCACATCCACCTCCCTGCCCCAGCTCACGCCCCTGCCTTCTAAACCCAGCCGGGCCTCAGGACACTGCTCCCACAACCCCTGCACCCAGCCCAGAAACCATATAACCACAGATATGAGCACCTGCGGTTTCCCCAAAGCCCAGCACACAGTGGCTGTTTCATAAATAGTCTCCACAAGCATGTAAGGGGGAATGAGGCAGGCTCCCACTGAGGCCTGCGTGGGGGTGTGAGTAGGTGGCTCAGCTTTGCCATCAAACATTAAATTAGCCACACACACACACAAAAAAAAGCCACAAGACAGTGAGCCCTGCTGAGCACCCCTCTTATGGGGGTAGTGGTGGTGATGGTAATGATGATGATGATGGTGATGATAATAGTGATGGTGGTGATGGGGGTGGTGGTGGTGGTGACGATGATGATTATGGCGATGATGGGGGTGATGGTGGTGATGGTGGTGGTGGTGGTGATGATGGTGGTGATGGTGGTGATGATAATAGTGATGACGATGATGGTGATGGTAATGATGATGATGATGATGGTGATGGTGATGGTGATGGTGGTGATGTGGGTGATGGTGGTGATGGTGGTGGTGATGGTAATGATGATGATGATGATGGTGATGGTGATGGTGATGGTGGTGATGTGGGTGATGGTGGTGATGGTGGTGATGGTGGTGGTGATGGTGGTGATGATAATAGTGATGACGATGATGGTGATGGTAATGATGATGATGATGATGGTGATGATAATAGTGATGGTGGTGATGGTGGTGATGATAATAGTGATGACGATGATGGTGATGGTAATGATGATGATGATGATGGTGATGATAATAGTGATGGTGGTGATGGTGGTGATGATAATGGTGATGGTGACGATGATGGTGATGGTGGTGAAAGTGATGATGACGATGACGATGGCGATGATGATGATGATGATGGAGATGACAGTGATCATGATGGTGACGATGATGGTAGCAGACACCCTCCACTGAGCACACACTACCTGCTAGGTACTTCACATACATACCTTTCGGCCACCCCACCAAGTGTACTATTTTAGCTCCATTTTCCAGATGGGTAGACTGAGGCTCAGAGTGGTAATATAACTTGCCTGTGGCACAACTGAGATCAAAGCCCGGTCTGTCTCTAACGCTGGACCTCTTAGGAGCGGCCTTATTCTCCCATTCCTCCCAATCCTCGCTGGACTGAATCAAATTTAATCCTAAGTGGTTTCTGTGGGAGGCCCAGACTTTGGCAACATGGCCAACTCCACATGCTCTGTGCCCTTTTGGGATTCTTGTTCCCAGGAGCTCCCCTATGCTGCCCCAGATCATGGCCTGGTGTTCAGGATGGCTCTTGTGAGCCCCAGTGTGTTCCCCAGCAGCCTCCTGTACTCAAGGAGCTGGGTGGCCCACCTCGGCCTAGCCCTGGCTTATCAACCTGGGTCCTGGGTAGCATGTGGGAGCCCAGCCCAGCCGGGCTCCCAACAGCCTGTGTCTGACGACCGCAGAAAGCCATTACAACTCACTTAGCTGTAAACAGCTCTCCACAGCACTCATTAGGGCCACCGAGGAGCAGTGCAGAGAGCTCTTTTCTCCTGGAGTGAGGGGGTGTATGAGCAGCCAGCAGGGGCTGCACCTTCTTACTGGAACCGCTGCTTCCCGCCGGGCCCGTCTTCCAGGAAAGGTGAGCCCTGCTGGGGCCCAGCCAGCTAACCTGCCCTCTCCTGCCCTCTCTGACCAGGGTCCCCCACTGCAGCGGCTCTCTCCTTCACGGGGACAATGGGAAATGAGCGCAGAAGGTGGCCAGGGTCTCTCTTTATGTCAAGACAGTGATGTGACTAAGGAATGCGACCGAGAAGTCCCTGAGCTCCGGGCATCGTGGGCTGGAGGCCCAACCACCGGGTTCCTACCTCACTCCTTCACCAGGACCAAGACTCTGCGACCAGCACCAGCAACCCTAGGGCCAGCGGACCAGCCACATCCCCTGCCCTGCCCAATGCCCACAGGCCACCCCGGGTCACCTCCACCATTTGCCCAGCTGGTAGGACTACCCTTGGGGTTGCCTTGGAATCCAATCCTCCTCTTCCAAGCCATCAGCGCAGCATCCTGCTGGCTCTGCCTCCCACACGCACCTAGGACCCAGCCACTTCTCACCACCCTGGCCTGGACCACCTTACTCGGGTGCCTGCTCCCCTCTGCTCCCTACGCCTTGTCCCACGTGGCACCCACAGGGGTCACGCCCCTGCCCTGCTTAAAGCCTCCCACTCACATGCAGAACAAAGTCCAAAGTCCACACCGTGACCCTTGGGGCCCCATGTGGCCTGGGCAGTCTCCAGTCGCCCTTCACAAGGGCCACACTGCCCCACTGTTGCTCCCAGCACAAGCCAAGCCTGGCCCTTCCTCAGAGCCGTACTCTCGGGGTGCCTTCAGTGCCTCTGTGCCCTCCTTCCCTTCATCTGGGCCACTGTCCTGGCATCACCTTTTCAGAGAGGCCCTCCCTGACCACCTCCATCACAGTGGAAAGCCAGTGCCACTCCCCACCCCCGGCGCAGGTTTCCTTAGGGGCCTTGTCCCTCCTGACACCAGCTCTTACACTTGTGGATTTTTATATTCTCCCCTGTCCCCTCGAGAATGTAAGCTCCCCACACACAAGGGTTTTGTCTGATGTGCTTCACTCCTGTACCCTCAGTGCTGAGAACCGTACCTGGTACACAGAAGGTGCTCCAACAACATGTATTATAACAAATGCATGAATTAATATTTTTAAAAATCAATTCGTGTGTCAAATAATTGATCAATCAATCCTCCTTGGTCAAATTAGTCTGGAGAGGCACACAGATCCCAGCCCAGACCACACTCGGCGTCACACACGGACACAAGCAGACACACACACCCCTAACTGCTGATCACCGTCCTCTCTTCTTTCTTTCTCTCCCATCTGAACCTTCAACCCCTTGGAGCCATCCCGATGATGGACCTTGCTTTTTTCTCTTTTCCCAGCAGCAACAACTCCGGGCAATCACCTACGTGTGTACTGGGGGAGAGTGGTGTGGAGCTGCCCTCCTGGCCAGCCCCGCCCCCCAGGCCCAGCTGTCAGTCAGGTGACAAAAGTCCCCACGAACACAGCAGCCCCTGCATCCCCTTCTGACCCATTCGCTGTGCTAAGCCTCCTGCCCTGGCTTCTCTCATGAACGTTTGTTGTCAAGCTGGCCTCCCCATCTCTCCACGCATCTCTACAGACTTTCTATCACCGCAGCTTGTGCCAGAAGAGCCGGTGCTCCTGTTCATAACGACCCAAGGAAAACAACCAAGAAGGCAAGTCCTGAGAAGTATAGTCACCAGTGGGAGCCCAAGGGCACATCCTGAGAGGCGTGGGCATGGAGTTCAAGCCCGGTGCCCAGCCCAGCGCAGCCATAAAACGTGGGAAGCCACTGGTCCTCTCCGCTCAAGGTTTCAGGGGTGGGTTAGCGAAGAGCTCAGTCTCCGACAAGCTGCCATCCTGGAGCTCCACCCAGGCTTGGGAATATGGCGGACATGGCATCCTGCCACTTACCCCAGGGGGACCAGGGCAGGCCACTAAGGCTCTTGGAGCTGCAGGCTCCTCCACGTACAATGGGGCTTATAGCACCTCCCTCTCAGGATTGCTGCAAAGATCAAAACAACTGCTGAGTGCTGACTTGACCTGGGCCACCCTGGGATAATTCTCACAGTCGATGGGTCTCCCTTTCCCTGTGGACTCTGAACCTGCCCTGGTCACCGCAGGGCTCTCAGAAGCAGTCCCTCCCAACCAGGCCCTTCATTCACTCAATTGTTCATTGTAGTTCCTGAACTCCTGCTGTGTGCCAGGCACTGCGCTGGGCTGTGAAGGGCGGTGCAGTGATGGAATGAAAGCATGGATGCTGGAGCCCACCGGTCTGGGGTGAAGTGCTGCCTCGTGCTGTCATATGGCCTGGGGCAAACACGTAACCTCACTGCGCCTCATCTGCAGACCAGGGGGCCACCTGCTTACCTCCCAAGGTCCTGGTAAGGATTATATGAGTCCATATGTGGAAGGCGTTCAGGGTTGTGTGTGGCACTTGCTAAGTACTATGTGATTGCGTCTTTGTAACTGTGGAATTAAAGATCAATAGGCCATCTCTGTGCCAGGGGACGACCTCAGCCCAGCATGAGAGACGGAGCACACACCCAAACAACTGCCACACAGTGGTTGGGGGGAGGGCGCCTGGAGAGGAACGTGAACGTGAGAGGGGCTGTCGTGAGGAGGGGGACTCAGGGGGTGAGGAGACAGACAAGGCAGTACACGCCAACCCGAAGCCCACTCTGGGGCGTCCCCACTATGTGCCAGGCAGGCACCAGCTGGAGGCCTGGGGACAACTCCTGGAGGATAGATGTCCTCGGTGGGATAAGAAACTTTGCACCAAGGACCACGGCACGGCCACTGGGTTCCCAGTGAACAGAATCAAACAGCAGCCAGATTCCCGAGGCAAAAGGGAGCCTGGGATGTCTGGACAATGGTGATTGCAGAAAATGTGGGATAACATGACCACGACGACGGGAATTCCAAGGATGAGCAGGGCGTTCGGAGCAGGGAAGGGGTCCAAGCCCAGAGGTGTGGCTGGAGAGGAAAGGTGCTGTGAGGGGGAGGGAGCCAGGCAGGGCTGGATGCAGGTGGGGTTCTCCGAGTGGGGTGACACAGCCAGGGCAGGCTGGCTGGGACACAGCGGTCACTCTCGAGCCTTGTGGCCCAGGAAGTGGTTCAGGGCTTTTCAGAGACTTATAGTCTCGAGTTTACTCAAAAGACTCTTCAATGTGATCCGTGGGCACCAAAGTCCCAGGACGAGGCCCAGTCATTTGTATTTTTATTTACCCAACAAACACATACCAACTACCTCCCACATCACAGGCTCAGGGCGGGCTGCCAGGGACACCAGGGCCGAACGTGAACACAGCCCTGCCCTCGAGAAGCTGGCAGTCAGTGGGGAACAGAGGGCCCCCCAGCTGGTGTGGAGGCTGGAGGGCGGTGGTCCCCACCCTACAGGACTGTTTATCAAGGGGTCAGTCATGCCCGTTAGGTCCCTCCCCCGAATTCCTATGTTGAAGTCCTAACCCCCAGGACCTCAGAAGGTGACTCTTTGGAGACGGGTCTTTGCAGAGGTAATTTAGGTAAAATGAGATCATACGGGTGGACTCTAATCCAGTGTGACTGGTGTCCTTATACGAAAACATTAGGACACACACACACACAGGGAACACCATGTGAAGACACAGGGAGAAGACGGCCACCTACAAGCCAAGGACAGAGGTCTGGGAAGAAGCCAGCCCTGCCGACACCGGGGTCTCAGAGCTGGGAGAGAATAAATCGTGCTGAGCTGCCTGCTTGTGGTCTAGTTATAGCCGCACAAGCACCCTGATGGAGACGCCTCCCTTGACCGCTCGCAGACGGTGGGTCCTTTCTGGTACACTCCCGTCTCGCGCCACTCTTCTCCCTCTTGGGACGTACAGATTCCTAATTATACATTGCTCTTTGCCAGACTGCAAAGCCTCACATTCCCCCCTCACCCCTCCTATGACATGTTTGACCCTCCACGCTGAAATCCGTTACACCTACTCCCAGGTGCCAGCGTCCCCCTTAGGTGTGGCCCCAGCACCTGTACCGAGCAGGGCTGTCCCCTTCCTGGCAGAGACAGTCTTCCCGACCACAACCGCACTTGCCTCTCTGTGACACTGTGACTCACACAGAACCAGGACCAGCTCTGTGGGCCTGAGGCCTGTGGGGTCACTCGGAGCCCCACACTCAGAAAGGGCCAGGCTCAGTGACACTCTGCTGTCACCATCCTGAAATTCCTACTACTTTTATCTTTGAACTTGTGCTTTGTAAGTGAAGTACCTTGGAACAATGGCCCGACGGTGCACGTGAGCAGAAGAGCTATGCAGAAGAAGAAAGGAAAGAGCTTGATAGTTCTGGCACTTTTTGGCTTGCTTTTCAAACAAGGGCCCCGCATTTCATTTTGCACTAAGTCTTGTCAGTTGTGGAGCCAGTGCCACACCAAACTTGGAAAATTCAAGCTTTTCCCCCCAAAACGGCTCATCCAGTGTCTCTTCTCCACTGATGTCTTGAGCCTCCCTGAGGAGACTCTGCATTCCTTCCAACACCTCCCACTACCTTCCTTCTGGCCTGCAGAGAGTCCTGTGATCCGACACACCTGCCCGGTCTGATAGCATGTGCCTTCCAGGGTGCCAGGCACCGATGGAAATGGTGAGCAGGCAGAGCCAAGGCCGGTGCCGCCACCTCGCTGAGACCTCCGTCCCCTTAGACTGACACCCTTGCATCAGGTGGCACTCCCTGGGCGAGCAGCCACCAGTCCACTCACAGAGGCAACAGCCCAGAATGCCAGCCTGTGGGGCCTTGAAGAAGAGGACCCCCCCCAGGTTCCCCCCGCCTTTCCCAGCCTGACTCAGGGCCTTGCAGACAGGCCGGCCATCTCTGGAGTGCAGTAGAATTGGGCAGGGGGTGGGAGCAGAGGTCGTGTTATTTGGGGAGGGGTGCTATTTGGAGGGACTGCACGGCCCACACTAAGGGACCCTGGCTGCAGTTCCGTCCAGAGCCTGGGATCTCCTGATTCTCCTGATCCACCAACACCCAGGGTCTGACCTGGGGCTCTGAGGGGGGCGGACTGGGGAGAGCCCCTCTCCTGTATTACCTAGCACCCCACTGCAGGTTGAGCCCGGAAGCGTCTAAGCTATGGGAAAAAAGAAGAAACAAGTCAGAGAGCGGGGCATGTAGGCAAGAACATTTTGTCTTTTTTTTTTTTTCATGCTGGCAACAGCTGGTGCTGTATCTCAGAGCCTGTGGCTGTGACGATTATCAGAATGTTTACTATGTGTCACTATTAATAATGCAGAAGCCCCGCCAGACTACTACTCAGGAAAAGAAAGCATCACAAGTGAGGGGCTGGGCCCTTTGGGGAAGGGTCTTCGCTGCTCCTGCCAGACCCTGGGCCCTGCTTCCCCTGACCCTGCCTGGGCGACCTCAGTGTGGGGACAGGCTGTGCCCACTCCCCTTCCTGGGTGTTTACCCTCTCCTCTCACTCAGCTGGCACCTTGAGACCAGAACAGAGTGGGTGTCTCCCTCATGCTTCAGATACAGGCTTTAGAGGTGTCCACTTAGGACGCCTTCCAGAAGAGTCCATTCCCCCCACAGCATAGCACTCTCACCTCTGTGTAGAGAAGTATGTGTGTGTGGAGGAGGGGGCTCATGTCCCATCAGCCTGGCCCCCCCGTCCACCTCTGTAAACCAACACCTTGGGGGCCAGACACTCCCTTCCACATCAGCTTCATTTCAATACCTCAAACATGGCAATACCCCTTCCACCTACCCCAGGACCTTTACACATGCTGTTTCCTCCCCCAGGACACCGATTCCTCACCTCTTTGCCTACTAACTCCTATACATCCTTTAGGGATCAGCTTAAATGTCACCCCCTTTGGGAAGCCTTCCCAGATCCCCTGTTCTACTAGGTCATAGATCCCTTTTCAAATATGTTTATAGAATCTGTAACTCTTCTTATGGGACCAATCACTATAGTAAATAATTTTAATTTAACATCTGTCTCTCTCTGTAGATAATATGCCTCCTGAGAGCAAACTGGTTTCTTGCCCATTGCTATATTCTTAGCATACAGTAGTCACTTAATAAGTATTCATTGTACAAATGCGTGAAAGCCCTTATACAGACATTATAAGACATTATAAAGTCTGATTCACGCAGACTTTATAATATCTTGCCCAAGGCCACACAGCGGGCGGCTGAGCCAGAATTTGAATGCAGAGCTGTTTGATTTAGAACGCATTCTCTCTCCCCTTCCTGCCGTGGATGCCATGAGTCTAGGGTGAGTCAGAGAAAAGGGCACGGGGCTGGAAATCAGGACCCTCTCCAAGACCATGCTCCCATCCCCACAATGGCCATAAACAAGCTGCGTGCCCTTGGACCACTCAGGGTCTCTTTCTGGGCCTCAGTTTCACTATCTGTAAAATGGACGGTGTAGTACTTCTTACACTGATATGAGTAGGACTCCCTCGGGGAGTATTAGAATGCAGATTCCTGGGCCAGCCCCCCAAACACTCTGATTGGGTTGGTCAAGAGGAGGATGATGCTGGCGCTGCCGGTGGACCACACCCTGGGCAGCATGGCCCTGTCGGGTTCCTTTTTGGATCTCAAAGTGTATGACTGTCGGAAGCCTGGGGTGGGGGAAGGGCAAGCAGCAATTGAAGACACTGATTCGGGCATCCTCTGGGGCAAAATCTCCCATCAATCAGGCAGCGTTCTGCTGGCTGAACCCCTGTGGTGCTCCTGACTTCACCATCTCCCACCCTCCACCAGGCCTGACTAACCCCCTATACTCTGCAGCAACCCAGCCCCGGGTCAGGGAGAGCCCCCACTGGTCACACCCCGAATGCAGCTCTCCGTGGAGTGCAGAGGGCACAGGAGATGTGCACTGAGGCTTGGGAACAGGGCTCGTCCCCTTAGGAGTTGTGTGACCCTGGCAAAGGTACGAGACCCGTCTGAGCCGCGATTTCCTTGTCTGTAAAATAAGGCATTGCATGCCAGAACGCTACCATTCACATCAAAAGCACCCACCCACATGCATCCATGTAATTTTCGTGGGAAGTTAGGTCAATGGCAGGGAGGGGAGGCTCATCACTTGTTGGATACCCTTTTGGAATGTTTGCATTCCTTAGTGCACGCTCGCAGCATTCTTCCCCGCATGATTTTTCTACCTGCTTATGGGGCTGTTGTCAGGTCTAGCACAATGCCTGGTGTATAGTAAGCACTCAATAAATTGTTAGCGCTTCTTGTCGACTTTCTCTTCCTTCTTATCAGTCTCCAGCTGGCGGGCTGTCCCAGCCCACCTGCCAGTCTCCGAAACGAGAACGCCTCTCTCCTTCCCATGGCCCTTTATTTATTTATCTTCTCTTCAAAAGGAAGGTGTGTGTGTGTGTGTGTGTGTGTGTGCGTGTGTGTGTGCGTGTGTGTGCGCGCGCGCGCGTGTGTGTGGTTGAACCAATTCATCCACGTCCCTCACTTGGCTCAACTGCCCCCCTCCGACCACCCTGCTCCCCCTTGCTGAGACCAAGAGCGTAAATTCCCTCTGGCTATTAATTAAAGGCAGCCTCTCCCTTAGGAAGAGTGCACTTGCCATAAATTAATAGCCGTCTTCTTAATCAAATCTTATCTCCTCCTCGAGCCATAAACACATGCACCTCAAGTTGGTATCTCTGTGCAACCAGCCGTGAAATTTAATTTCTGATGCTTCAGTGCACTGCGTGGAGTGGGTGGGAACCATTTGGGGGGACCGCCCCCATCTTGAGTCCCAGCAGCAGCCCCATGGTCAGCCTGGTAGGTTTACGGACCTGCCTCCCCTGATGGGTGGAGGCAGAGCACGCCTGGCTTTTAAACGCTGAAGGTCCAGACGTTTAATTGTCATGATTATAATCTCCGGTCTTATAATGCCTTTCCTGCATTTTATCCCACGTGATTCTCATGACAGCTCTATGAGGGACTGGGTAGGGAGTACAAGCCTCATTTTAGAGATGGAAAAAGTAACTCTAATACGTATGTTATTTTAGAGTCAGATCTGGATGGAATTCTTGCTCTGCCACTTTCTAGATGCCACTCTGGCCCTCAGGTTTGTCATCTGTCCAAAGAAGCAGGTAACACTTCCTGCAGCTCTCATGTGAGAATAGGATAAAATGTCCCACGGAAAGGGCCCAGGACAGTGCCTGGTAGATGCTGCACCAGGTAGCGACCTCCCACTAAGTGAACCTCCACCCCCCAACCAAGATCATCTATCAAGCCAGATACAAATGGTGGAGCCTGGACACAGACCCTGATTCAAATCCCACCCCCTTGGAATTCCATCTCGAGGCTCTGGAGGCTGGAGTCACTGGGCTAGGTCACTTGAGCAAACTCCACTCAGCCTGCTCCCTACTCCAGGCCTGCCAAATGCCCACCCCAGTGTGTGTCCACCAGCCACCGGACGGAGGGGGAGCCAGGAGCTGCCAGCGCCCAAGGACAGCCCAAGGCAGAGCCTGGATGAAGGCACTGCTGCCAGCCTCGCTGCAGCTGCTCAGTTACTTTGAGCTGCCGCCGCTGCGGGGCAGCCCCTTGACACCCTTCTCTCCCTGGGTTGCCCCGGCATCACCACTCTACTTAGGAGCTGAGAGTTTCCAGCCATTTCCCTTTGGCTGTGGGAAGCGTGGGGACCGACGCTGCCCATGATCTCTGCTGCTCTTACAGTGACTCATGTCACCTTGGCACGGGCTCATCCCTAGATGAGACAGGACTCGGCGGCCACTTCTGGAGCCACTTTTCCCCTTCAGAGCTGAGCGTCATAGCGTCTCCAGGCTCCTCTGGCCCCGCAGAAGGGATGGGTATCCACGCAGTCTCGTCCAGTGGGCAGGGGCCAGGGATGCTGCAAACCACGCCCCCACCACCCAGTGCGATCTGGCCAAAGTGCCGAGGTGCTGAGGCTGAGAATCTTGCCTGAGACCCGCCCAGGTTAGGATTACCTTGCAGTTAATATCTGAGAAGGTGAGGGACTGTCACAGTGCCCCCTTAGAGCTCCTAAAGCCCAGAGGATCGCAGGTCTTGGGCTGACTCCCAAACACTGGAGCTCTGGGTGAAAGCACCTGTCTGTACGCTGTGGGTGCCGTTCACGCACCAACCCACTTTGCTCCCACCACAGTTCTCGGAGAGGGGCCCTCATCTGGGGGCCCATTTTACAGGTGGGGAATCTGCAGCACAGAGACATCCAAGGTCTCATCACTGGTGGGGGGCAGGGCAAGGACGGGAACCCGGAGTAAGTAAAGCCAGAGCCGGCATCCTCCCCACGATGCCACATGCGACCTCCTCAAGTAGATATGCTCTGTTGTTCCTCAATGATCTATTTAAGCAGGGAGGGAAAACTGCCTCAGTCTCCTAATCTGCAAGGTGGGCACACTGCCACCTGCCACACAGCGTGGGGCGGAGATGAAAGGGGAAGTTGTGGAAAAGCGCTCAGTGCTCACCCCGTTTACAGCGCTGGCTGCCGTGAAGCGGGGAGAAATCCAGTCTGGTCACTGGACACTGGAGCCCCACCTGGGTGTGAGATGGCACAAAGTGGGGACAAGAGTATGTGTGTCTGGCCATCGCAGAGCCCATCCCACTAGCAGGGCAGAGCTAGTTTATTCTGAGCACTCCGGCAGAGCCGCTGACTGCTATTAGCAGGTATGGCAGAGGTGCTAAGTGCCATTAGCACCTAATTATGCCTTTGTCCTTGCTGTAACCAGGTGAACTGAAAGAGGACTGTAAAAGAGAGAGCATTAAAGAGAAAGCAGGCAGCTGGGGGCCGGGAATGTCTGCCAACGTGTCCATTCCTCTCTAGAATGTGGCCTCTTTCAAATGGCCAGAGGGCCTGGGAGAGGCCAAGTGGACAGAAAGGATGCAGCTGATACAGACTCTTAAAAGCTGAGGGCAATCGAAGAGTTGGCTCAATAGGAAATGGAGCCAGTGGGGTCCTTGGAGAAGGGGAAGGCGTTTGATGAAAGAGGACATTTAGGAAGACGAATCGGACAGCTATCTATATCGAAGAGAGGCTGGATCAGAGGGGTCGGTTAGGGGGCTGTTACTGTAATCCAGGCATGAGCTAATGTGGGTGGGTACCAGGAACACCTGAGAACTGGCAGGGCCGGGCAAGCAATGCCTCCTTCCCAGGCATTCGTTTCCACTGTCAGAGACGGTGCTGAGGGTCGCACATTAACACGCCAGGACTCAAAGCCAACCTCGGTCATCCCTGAGAATGTGTGCCGAAACCCAGCACCGTCCAGGGTCAGACCCTGGCCTGTCACACGAGATTTCCAACAGTCCAAAACCAGACAAATGTGGATCAAAGACTCTAAGTCTCAGGGCCTGGCCAACTCTGCCCTTCCTTGGCGTGCCCAACTTGCTCAGCGATTCCTTGCCTGGTGGCAGCTGGTTCTTACTGCCCGTGTTTTTTTGGGTCGCATCCAGAGGACAGAGAGGGTTATGCTGAGGCCAGGAGAGTCCATAGGTAACTAGTGATGGTGGGGGCATCGGACCTGGGGAGATACAACCAGGGTGGCAGTTCCCCCAGAACTGTCCCTGTCTCCTAGCTCACCATAACCTCTTCCAAGCTACATAATGGGGTGGTCAGATTTAGCAAAACACAAGAAGCCCAGTTAAATGTGAATTTCCTTTCTGCCCCTGGACCATCCGAGTTGGGGTTTTCAACAGTCCAGACCTGCAGAAAACAGCATATACATGCAGTATTTGGGACATACTTATACTAAAAGTTGAGCCCCTGTTTATCTGAAATTTAAATTTACGTGGGCGTCCTGTATCTTACCTGGTACCTTATCCACCTGGAGATACCAGATGCATAAGAATTAGAACACGGCATTGAGAAAGGTGCATTGCTGTTGGGATTCCAGCTCTCCCCATGCCTGACACTGCTCACCTGTGAACTGGGGGTGATAACCGAGGGCAGCGATCAGGAAACCTTACTGATGGAAAGAATCAAGCACGACACAGGTCAGAGGGGCCAGGAGCAACGCAGCTGATGTGCCATCAGCTGGGGATCGAAGGCTGCCAACAGCACGGTCGGCCTCTCTAGGGACACAGAGTGGGTGCTACCAACACCCCCGGCCTCGGTGTCTCACCTGTGAGAAGAGGTCTCCGTGGCCCCTTTCAACTTAAAAACCTGGTTATGATTCTCGGCGCCCGCCTTAAGGCGATCTGTCGGAAGGACGTATTTAGGGGACGTTCAACTCGTCCTACCAATAGCCCCCAACACAAAAAGAGAAAAGTCAATCCACAGCTGGAAGAGAGCACGATGCAGGCCACAGCCAAGCCTCCACGAGCCGGGCACCCTCTACCACTCGGAAGGATCGAGGCCGCTCTGCCCCCATCCTGCCGGAATGAGAGGCTGTAACTTTGCTGCGCTGTACCTGCCGGCAGGACTATACCTCTTTGATTAGAATGTGTACGAGCAGATTTTATCACGACAGTAAAAATGAAAATGATCAACACGCGTCGGAACCAAGCCAACGAGGGAGCATGGGATGGAAAGAATCTTGAGGTTTTTTTTGTGTGTTTTTTTTTTATAGCAGGCCAGTCGCATGGGTGACGTGCTGACCTGCTTCCATGCCCCCTCCAGTGGCTCCAGCCATCTGTCCCCGCCAGCTCCCTGCCCGGTTAGCTCGCTTCCAGAAATGTGGCTGTCTGGAGTCTAACGGGGGCATGCTAGGAGCCGTCACCTGGAGTGGAGCCTGGGGTGGGAGGAAGGGCGGAGAGGACGGCGAGGGCAGGGACGGAGGGCGGCTGGCCAAGGATGCCCCGGCCAGAAGGGAAAACTGGATGGGCAGACACGCCCTGGTGGCTTTCAGCCTGTCCCCCTCTCCGGCATGAGGACAGTAATGAACGCCCATCGAGGGCCTGCTGTGTGCCCTGCATGACACCATGAGCTTTGGGGAAGGTACAGAATATAGGGTCACAGGTTCAAGACCGTCCACACGCTCTGCTCCCAGGCAGATTTCGAAATTTAGACACCTCAGCTCACCCAGGAGCACTGTGTTTATAGCACACAGCTGTGGGGGGTGCTGTCCGTAGGACTGTGGGTTCCCAGGGTCACACAAGGGCAGTGTGGGAAGAGCACTCGGAGCTCAGCGGGTCCAACCGTCTCATCCTACACATGGCGAGTGAGAGGCCCAGGTGGGCTTTCCTAAGCTGACCATCCAGCGTAGCCATGACCCCGCCCCACTTCCCCCGCCCTGAGGGATATAACAGGGCTCCTGCTCTCGGTCTTCCCCCAACAGGCTGGTGGCCACCATCCTTTTCCTCTGCCTCAGCCCTTGGGCATGGCACTTGGAACAACGCTCCATGCAGACAAAGAGCTCTGTGTGTCCCTCTGCCAATCCTGGATTCAAGGCTGCTCCAGAGGGTCGACGCAGGGCAGGGGCCTCAACACCTCTGCTCCTCAAGTTGCTGAGCAACTAAAGCCCCAAATGCACCCCCACCCCCAACCACCTCAGTAGCAACTCCCCTCCTTACCAAGCAGGCAGGCTCCACCCAAGGGAACGCTATGGTGAGCCCGGGGGGAGGCGGAGGCTTCCCCCCCAGGCCACAGGACTACACGTACCCTGGACAGTGTGGCACAGGAGTCTGCACCCACACCCCTGCCCTACCTGCCAGAGGCAGGACAGCCAGCTTGGAAGGGCCAGACGCCTCAGGGAAGAGGCAGATGGCACCCAAAGTTGAACCCCTTCTCTGCAGGGTGCCCTCCAACCCGTGCCACTCACATGACGCCTTCTGATCAGATTTGGGGTTCCTTACACAGAGGAATCAGATCACAGGAGGCGTTAACTGGATTAGGCAGAAAGCTTCCAAGAGACATCAGCCAAAGCAGCTATTAAATAGCGCAGGGTCCTGGTCATGTGACAGGCGCTGGTTTCCAACAGGCTCTCCCTTCTCTTTCCCTCCTGCGGAGAGGCAGGGTGAAGGGGCTCACAGAGGGCTTGGAGCAGGCCCCGGTTCTTCAGCGCTCTTCTTACTTTGTCCCTGTCCCCCACTTACCCACCCGGCCCTATCTCAGGGTGCTTTCTTCTTGGAACACGGGCCGCATGTGGCCAGTTCCGTGTTGGACCCTGCATTTTCTCCTTTAATCTCCACGGGGAATTTACAAAGTTGGTTTCAGCATCCCCGTTTAACAGAAGGAAAAATAGAGGCTTAGAGGTTAAGAAAATTGCCCCATAACTCATGGTTACACACGATACCGTGTTTCCCTGAAAATAAGACCTAGCTGGACCATCAGCTCTAATGCATCTTTTAGAGCAAAAATTAATATAAGGACTGGTCTTATTTTAATACAATAAAGGACCGGGTCTCATATCATATCATATCATATCATATCAAATCATATCATATCATATCATATATCATATATCATATCATATCATATCATATCATATCATATCATATCATACAATGTAATACCGGGTCTTATATTAATTTTTGCTCCAAAAGACGCATTAGAGCTGATGGTCCGACTAGGTCTTACTTTTGGGGAGACACGGTACATTTTGGATTCCAATCTAGGTCTGTCTGATATTATTTCCATCTCATAAACCGCCTCCTCACACCTAGTCATGGCCACCCCCTCCCCCACTTCTGGGGCCCCTCTGTGGGCTATCCACCCTTGCCAGCCTCTGGGGCTGAATGTTGGGGCAAGGCGGGGGCAGTATTGTGCGGATCTGTGGGCTCCAGGGAGAGGTCAGACAGCAGACAGACAACTTCCCAGACTCCAGACCCCCTCAGGCTGGAGTGCTGCCTTCCCCACTGGGGCACCAGAGGGCCTGAGTCACACGCCCTCAGGCTGTGCCAGATCAGACACTTTGAGGCAGACACACACGCACCGCTTGCTCTTTCTTCCTGCTTTATTCATCACCGCCCCACCAGCACTTATCACTTAGCATCTAAGTATATACATTGTACTTATCTATTCTGTTGGTTATCTCCCCAACCAGAATGTAAATACGGTCTGTTTCTTTGTTCCCTACAAACCGTGCCCTCAGCTCCTAGAACAGTGACTGAAATATCGTGGGTGTTCGATTAGTATTTGTGGATGAATGAGTTTATGGGAGAACAGGTGTGAGTCAGGACGACGGCGTAAGAAGGAAAGGCTGTGCGGGAAAGGTGGGGAGGCTGTGCCTGCCTTTGTGTGAAGGGAGAAAGGCGTTGTGAGATACACACTCGGAAAGCAGGCTCGGGGCAACAGGAAGGGCTGTGTGAAAGGGGGGACTGCATGCGCCAGGTGGAGTGGGAACAGTGACAGACAGAAATGAAAATGTGCAGGGTGGGGAGAGCGGCGGGTGGGGTGGCGGGCAGAGTGGGCCCAGGCGGGGGCTGTCTGCTTTGTGACTCTCGTGCCCTCCTGACAGTGGGCCCAGTGGGCCCACGTGTGGTACTGGAGCCGCCGCGAAGCTCCCAGGAGCGTGGGACAGGCTTGGGAAGGAGGGGCACCCCGTCTGCCCAGAGACCCTGTGCTACATCAGTCGCCGCACGTCTGGCTCTCAGATTTGCTTGTGACAGGGCCCGGCGGCTGCCTGCCTCAAGGACAACTCCAGGACAGCCCCTGGAGGGTCAGCAGAACGGCCAGCGCCACAAGCTGCTTCCTAATGAGGTGTGGAGTCATGGGAAGGTGGCTTGGAGTCCAGGCCAGCCCCAGATGGCCCCAGCTGCTCACCACAGGCCCAGGGACAGGCAGGAAGCTGGGGTGCAGGGAGTTGCCGTTGACAGGGGACCCGAGGCAGTGTGAAGAAGGGCCTGGTGGGGGCAGCATCAGTGCAGGCCTGGCAAGAGCCCATCCTCCTGAGAACGCGTGTAGGCAGCCAGGACAGCGGGACAGGCCCCATCCTGTCAGTCTCCCTGCTGCCCAGGACCAGCTGCCAAGCAACCCGAGGGTGCAGTCAGCACCAGGAAGCCCTGAGACGTGGTATTTCACAAGTCAGAGGTCCCGGCTTTTGAGGGACTGCAAGGGGCTCTCCAAGTAGGAGGCTCTCCCAGCTTCACGTCCCAGCCAGGCCTCCCCACTGGCCCCGGCCTGCCCCCCATGCTTGTCCAGCTCTGGGCACAGATGCACAGGTCGTGTGGCCTGGCTGGGGGCAGTGAGAGGGCTGCAAGATGGGGGTCCTGGGCAGCTTCAGAGCGGAACCACGAGGCAATCTGGAATGCCAGGGGTACTGGGGTGGGGAACAACAGTGTGGGTGTGGAGGCAAGGGGGGCCTGACGCCGGCACACTGGTCAGCACACCTGGGTCCCTTCCCACTCTGACTGTACTGAGCTGGGTGACCTGGAGAGGCTGCACACCTGGCCTGGAGACCTTGGGCAGGTCACTTCTCTCAACCCCTGTGAGCCTCAGTTTCGTTACCTGCAAAGTGGGTTGGCAGGAATATGAGGGGGGGGCGCCCGTATATATGAGAACAACGATCTCGATGCACTGTGTTTGTGTATTACAGCTGCACGCATTTGTGTATTGACACATCTCCCTGGCCTCCCTGCCCAGGGTCCTGGCCTTTGAGGGGAAGGCTCTGACTGACAGGGTACTGGGTTCCTGTAATGCAGTTTCCAGAAGCCCGTGACAACTCCCTTCCCCGCAGTCCCCAGCAGCAGGCCACGGCTGATATGATGCTTCCCCCTCCCCCACAGGGAGATGAGGAGGGGCAGGGGACACAGGACAGGGTGGCTGCTGCCAGCCTCCACCGACCATCGTTCCACCACTCTGATCTGGTGGCCCCTTCAGCCCTCATCCTCCCTCCACGGCCTCCAATGACAGGTCCTTGGTGACAGCGCTGCGTCACAGCCTGGCAGCATCTGAGCAAAAGAGGGCGATACGTTGGCTTGGAGAGAGAGGGGATGACCTTGTCACCAGAGGCTGGCGCTTGCCTTCCTCCACTCCCAGCCCAGGACAGCTGGGGCAGGGCCTGACCACTGCCTTCCTGGAAACCATGGTGGGCATCCGGGGACTCCAGGGACTGTCTCCTAACTTCACTGGGCACCCACGCCCTGCCTGGGGCCCTGGCCCAGTGCACCTGGATGCGGATCACCTGCACGCACCTGTGCTCACTCCTGCCAACAGCCGGGCTGCTCCTCCGCTCACCCGGGTTTCCTTTCCCTGGACACTCAGGCTCCTGACTGAGGAGGACTTTCTGCTCCCCCCACCCCACTGGGGGCTTGCAGGTGGATGCTGTCCCCCAGTTCTGGCTACCTGGTAGCCCCTGGCCTGGCATGGGCGTCTGGCTACTCCCACTGCTGACCGGGGTGGACGATGAGAGCCCAAAGCAGTGAGATATCTGGACCCAGGACACTGGAGACCCACGGTCAAACCTCAGGCCGGCCATTTACAACTATCTGTGAGCAAACTATTTAACTTCTGTGAGCTCAGTTTTATAAAACGGGGGACTGTGGTACTTTGCTTCTAGGACTGCCTGGGATGATGTATGTACCTGGCTGGCACAGTTCCTGGCACAGACATAGAAGACACAGAATTCATGGAGCCATGGACGCTACCGGCCAGGCCTTTCACCCTGGTTCCAAGTCTCATCCAACGGTGGCCTTCTGCCCATTGCCTCGGACCAATCCTTTCAGACATATATTCATAGAAATATTCGCACTGTACTTGCTGTGTATTAGTTTGTTCAGTTCTTATGATATCCCTGCAAAGCTAAATATTGTCCCAGTTTTTCACATGAGAACACTAGGGTTCTGAGGGCTTGGACCACTGCTCTGAGGCCACATGGCAGCTGGTGGCCTAGTGAACAGTTGCTCGCAGGTGCCCTCAATCCAATCTCCTCCCAGCTCCCCAGGGGGAGGGTGTCCGGGGGCCGCCTGCCCCAATGCCAGTTAACACCATTTGCTACCCTCATTGTTTGGGAGCCATCTAAGCACATGCAGAGTTAAAGGGTCCTCTGGAGCTCAGAGGAGGGGTTCGGGGAGGGGGTGGGGTGGCTCCTAGAACCTAACCTCCTGCCCTCCTGGGTCAGGCCACTCAGCCAGTGACCCAGCGCGCGATGGCAGCTGTGCCGGGCCACGTGGGGCAGCCGGGCGACACAGGCCTCCTGACAGCCAGCTGTCCAAGGCAGCCCCACGCATCAGCCAGTTTTAATCGTTTGCTCTCCAGCCTTGTTATAACTCGATACAATCCATAACCCAGATAGTGCGTGTCCCTCTGGCTGCCCCTGCCCAGCTCTCGCTCCCTGGGGACGCCACTCTGCTCTTTATAGAAACCACTTGCTAAACTGGATCCACTTTAAACCCACAATTGTCAGTAAATGACACTCAGAGCGAGGAAGCTGCAAGTTAAGTGTGAAGCTTTGGGCAGAACATAGATCACGGGCCTCGGCCTTTATCACGGACCCAATGGTCCTACTGGGAGCAGCAGACCCCCCCAAGGGGAGCCCCAAAGCCTGCATCTGTGCCCCCCACCTGGAAGGTGGGGGGGGGGCCCAGGCAGGGGTGGTGAGCAGACCTGGCGCCTCCTGGCCTGGACCCATCACTCACTGTGAGCTGTGACACCCTGGGTCAGTGACAGCACCTCCCCAGCCTTCCTTCTCCACTTATACAGTAAAATAAACAGATTCAGCATTAGTCGCTTCTGTTTCTTTTTTCAAGTGGTGGAGCCCTTTCTTCAAGTGAAATTTTAGACAGATCCCCAACAAGGAAGACAGCTGAAAATAGACTTTTCCGGTTACAGAACAAGTAGGAAATGCAGCATCCACCTTGAAGGAACCACCCCTTTTCTCATTTCTCCAACTGAAGTCTAGGACCTCTGGAAGATTAAGACAGGGCGGGCCTTTTTCATGTCGAGTCCTGCGCAATGAGCCTGTCCCAGTGATGGGTCCCTAGAGTGCTTGATACATGTGGGTTTGTGGAAGGAGGAAGGGAGAGAGGCAGGGAGAGAGGGAGAGAGGAGGGGAGGGGAACACACACCAATCCACTTGCTTCTGTCTCTCATTTCAAGCACAGTTCAAACTGCGTTCCTCCACTCTGAGCCACCTTCTCCTTCCTGGGACTCAGGATAAAAATCAGAGGCCCCACAACCCAGCCTGCTCCTGGCACCAGAGAGCTAAGCCAAGGGTCCCTGAGCTGTTAGAGGAGCGGGGGCTCCAGTGCACAGTGCCCCAAACGGTCTGCAGACAGAATCAATACGTCTCACACACCTATGGTCATTTGTCCAAAGTGCATGGCTGCCTTTGTAATTAATAAGATAAAAATCCATTTAAAAGCTAACCTGAATTTATAGCAGCCCTCTGTCATATGTTTCCCTAAACAGCTACATGAATAGCCACAACTAGCACGTGGGGATCCCTGAGTTGCTTTGGAAGAGGGGTCCTTGTACTGGAAAAGAAGAGACACTGGTCCCACGCAGCCTGAGTCTTGGGCAGCCTGACCCCCCCGCCTCGTGCCATCCATGCCCCTCCTTTATCCTCCAACCCATCCAGGAATTCCAGGACTCCCCCCGGAGCCCAAGGATGGCATCTGTCTGCTGGGCCAGGGGCCACCTCTGGAAGCACCCTCTTCATTAAATTAGTGGCCGCTTCCCAAGCTCCAGCTCCCTCGATCCCCCAAAGCCCTGTTCGTGTTGTTAACAAGGACAGTAATTTGTTCATTAAAAATGGGCCGCCTTCCCAACAGGCCTCTGGGCTGCTGCCTGCCCTGGGGAGGGAGGCGGAGAGGAGGCAGAAGGCAGGGTCAGAGCTGGGCCTCCCCAGGGCAGAGCCCCACCCACTCTGGACACTCATTCCCTAACTCCCCAGGTGACTCCGAGGCTGCGTGGGGACAGGCTGGGGACAGGCCATCAGGCAGCTCCTGCCAGCTCCTCTCCTGCTCTGTGACAGAGCTGTGTGGCTGTCCAATCAATGCGGACAACTCGATCTGGCATCGAGGCCCTGTGCAAACCACAGCCCATCAAGAGGCATTTATGGTCGTGAAAACAAACAAGTCCCCCTCCACGCAGCGCCCACCGGTCCCACCTCCACTCCCCCGCCTGGGTGTCCTTCACCTGACCTTGGAGCAGCTCAGACCCACTAATCCAGAGCTGCTCACTCCTGTGCATTCCAATCTCTGCCCGAGCCAAGCTGGGTCCAGCAGGGGACAGGAGCCAGGTTCTGGGGTACAGAATTCAGCACCTGGGAACCCACTGGAGAGAGGCCTCCCGGTGTTCAGACGCTGCACCTTTATTAATCAGATGAGTGCAACCAGGTGTCGGGGTTGAACAGTGAACCCCCACATTCTTGTCCACCTGGAACCTCAGACTGTGACCTTATGTGGTTGTTGCCTGTGGAATCAGGTTAAGATGAGGTGGTACTGGATTGGCTGGGCCCTAATCCAACGCTAGTGTCCTAAGAAGAGGGAAATCTGGACGCAGTGACACACACACACACACAGAAGGTGACGAAAGACACAGAGATACAAGGAAGAAGGCCATGTGACCACGAGGCAGCGATTACAGAGATGCATCTATAAGCCAAGGTACCCCAGCAGCCACCTGCAGCTCAGAGACAGGATGGAAGGAGTTCTCCCTCAGCGTCTCCAGAAGGCACCACCCTGCCCTCACCCCGGTGTGGGACGTCTGGGCTGCTGCACTGTTTTCAGTCACCCAGTTTGTGGGACTCTGTCGTGGCAGCCACAGGAAACTCGTCCAGGTGGGCCCTATGATGATGAGTTTTAGGTGTCAACTTGACTGGGCGGAGGGGTGCCCAGAGAGCTAGTAAAACATTAGTTCTGGGTGTATCTGTAAGGGTGTTTCCGGAAAAGATTAGTATTTGAATTGGTGAACTGAGTAAAGCTCATGGGGGTGGGCACCACCTAATTTGTGAAGGGCCCCAACAGAACTAAAGGGAGAGGAAGCGTAAACTGCCCTCCATGGAGCTGGGACACCCCCGTCTCCTGAACTTGGACATCAGAGCTCCTGGTTCTCGGGCCTTCGGACTCACACCGGGACCCACACCATCATGGGCCTCTCGGCTGCCACAGTCGCGTAAGCGAATTCCTCATCTACGTCTCTTTCTGTGTAACTCGCTACATATTCTACTGGTTCTGTTTCTCTGGAGAGCCCTGACTCATATAGGCAGGTCTGGGAGACAGACCCAGAAGCTAGAGCGGCTCCCCTGAGGTCACAAGGCAGTGACCGCAGTGAGACTGGAGCTGAGACCCCCCCAAAAGGGGCCTGCTGTGAGGCCCGGAGACAGAAGGAACACGGGCCCCACCTCCCAGCCACAGTATTGTGAAGGCAGCCAGGGCTGGAAGGCCTGAGTTTCAGCAGGACAGACAGACCTCTTTCCCCCACTGCTCCCCCAGCTTCAGACATGGCCCCTGTCACAGGGCCTCATGGTACAAAAGGTCCTCGTCTCTGAGCCAGTATCTCTGATTCTCTAGCACTTAGCACGCGCCTGGCTCCTAGCAGGTGCTAATAACAGAAAACGTGGAAGGAAGAAAAGAAGTCTAAGGTCTTTTTATGGAGTTCCTTTACAAAATCCTCCTTTTGGATGCCAAATGGAAATGAACTTGGATGATTTTTTCCCCCATTTTCGGTCTCTTCAGTCCCAGGAAAACCATGCAAGTTGTTCTGTGTTCAGGTCTGGGCATGGCCCTTACAGAGGGGTATTGATTTAAAGCAGTTTCTCACCCTCGGCACTGATGACAGCTTGGGCCGGATCGTTCCTTATCTTGGGGTGGGGCGGGGGGCTGTCCTGTGCACAGCAGCATGTGTGGCCCCTTCCCTGGCTTCTACCCATTAGGCGCCAGGAGGACCCACGTCCTCCCAAGTTGTGACAACCAAAAATGTCTGCAGACATTTTCATGTGTCCCTGGGGGGCGGGGGGGAAGTCACCCCCTATTGAGACCACCATGTGCTGGCTCCAGTGGGTGCAGAGATAAAGAGAGCCCAGCCCTGTCCTAAGGGGCCTCCCATTTGTGGAGAGGGAGGGGTTGACGGAACTGGGGGAGGAAGACTATTGTTGCCCAGGGGTCCCGGCGCCTGCCTTGCAAAGGAGAAGCCTCCTGTCTGAGGAAGTGCCTAGGCAGAGGCTGGGACCCCTGCACTGGAGAAAACTCCTGCTTTTGAGTGGAGGGTTCAGTGTCCCCCTAGAAGATTCCAAATCTCTCTGAGCTCCTAGTACATTGATAAGATAGAATGACTCCTCTCCTCTGACCACTGGGTCCTAAGACGACCGACATGCTGAGATGCCCGTGATTTCACACCGGGCAGACGGCCTTCCCAGAGTGCCTGGGGGTTTGGGTCCCTTTGCTGCCCCCGCTAACTTGGAACTAAAAACAGGACAGCAGTTATGTGGTTTCAGGCTGGGTACTTTTCAAACATGATCTCATCCCTGCTCCTTGAAACTGCCCTATGAGAGAAGTATTATTAGCCCCACTTTAAAGAAGAGGAAACCAAAGTTCAGAGAGGTTAAGAAAATTGAGAAAGTTCACACAGATTGTGACTCGCAAAGAGCCAGGATTCCGACCCAGGTCTGTGTGGCCCCTACAACACAGGCCCGGCACACCCAGGATCCTCTGACGAAGTCCCCCACCTGGGCCACTTGCTGGGGGTACAGAATCCAATGGTCACAGTGAGTCTCCTTTCAACAAGAGGCCTAAGAAAGGTGCCAGAGCGGAGGATGGGGGACAACAAGGGAGGCCCAGAACCTACCAACAACGTCACTTGGCAGGGAAACAATGGCCGTATCAGAAGCCAGGGCCAAATGGGCAGTAGGTCCCCTGGAGCCTGCCAGTCGTAGGGAGCGCCCACCCCGGCCAGCGCCTGGCCACGGGCACCAACACGTCAGCCTCCCTGGCCAGACGATGTTTATTTCCAGGGCGAGGCTGGGAGACGGGTCTAGGTGGGGGTCCGTGGAAACAACGTGCTCACACGTACTCCCTGTCAGCTGCCCTCGGCCGTTCCTCAGGAACAGAGCCCCATTCAGCCCAAACGGAGAGCCCGCCTGCGTGGCTGATGGCCCACGTTCCGGGAAGGGCGGAAAAGTCAACTCAGAGATGAACGCCTCGTCGGAGCCAGCCCCTCTCCGCCTTGGCCACTTCCCCCGCAGTGTCCCCCAGGAGGACAAAGCACACACGGGCATAGGAAAGGTTGGGGGTTGTGACACCCCAGCTTGTCCCGGGGGCCACTGCCCCAACACATGGTACTACAACTACACACACAGCATCCCGAGAGCCGAGAGGACAGCGGGCCTGAAGGGACAAGCACTTGCTTTGGGATTCCCTGACACCCCTTTTTCCTCGCCCTGCTGAGTCTTGGGCCTGAAGGCTGGCGCAGCTAGGACAGTGTGGCAAAAGTCCAGGAGAACGGGCAGGATTCAAGGAGTTGTGAGCGGGGGGGGGGGGGGGGGGGGGGATCGAGCGGAGGGGGTTAGGAAGGGCTAAACCTAAACCACTGGTGACAGTGGGTCTCTCTGGGATAGCAGGCACGAGGTGCAGAAATCCTGCAGGCTCGGTTTGGGGGTGGTGCTATGGGAAGCGCCAGGAGATGGAGAAATGGAGACTTTCAGGTGGTCTGGGGCTCATCACAGATGTTTTGGCAGGACCTGTGGTCCTCAGACACCATGGCGACAGAAGCCATGGGGGTGGGGAACACAGGCAAGCACCCACATTTGTTGGACGGCTGCAGGAAATGGGCTTAAAGAGGTCAGAGGACCCCCCCACCCCGCCACCGGGAGACTGTGGTGTTCCAGAAGCCAAGCAGGGAGAGGTCACCATTGTGCTAAGGTCAACTCTGGGCAGGAGGGCAAGGGAGGGGAGAGGGCAGGGTAATGGAGTACGGACAGTGAGGGGTGTGGGCAAGAGGAGAGGGCCCCTTCGAGGGGCTTGGTGTGAAGGAAAGACAGAGAAGAGGCTGGAGCACTCGAGAGAAACTGCTAAGATTCAACAGACTTAGCAGGTGTGCACGACGGGAAAGACTCGGCAGAGACGGGGGGGGGGGATGAAGGTACAGGACGGAGGGGGCCCCTGAGCAGGGCAGCAGGGCGGGATCCAGGCTTGGCCTTGACCGCAGGAAATGGGGGTGGAAGAAAAAACACAGGGAGTGGAAGGAGGTGTGCTGAAGTCTGGAATTAAGGGGTCTCTCTTCTCTTTGAGAAGGCAGGCGGGGTCATCAGCTAAGAGGTGAGGGGGTGGCAGAAGTAATAAGATTGATCCATAATTCTGTCCAAGACTCCCTACTCTCCTTTCCTGAATCAGCCCAGCATCACCTCCCCCAGGAAGGCTTCCTTGCTATTTAGTTCTGGATGGATCTCCTGTCACTCCTCTAAGCTCTGGCAAGACCCCACATGCTTCCACGCACCAACTGCATGCACCACAGCCCACCTCTGCTTAGGTGTGTGCATGTGCTGACAGGTTTCATTCACGTGTTCGTCACCAGCTCTTCACGGCATGCTCGGCACATGACAGATGCTCAAAATGCTTGTCGAGTGACTTACAGATCGGCAGTCTCTTCCCTCCCCCTATAGACTAAGCCTCCTGGGATTTATCAAGTCTGCAAAAGCTGACACCCCACTTTCCTGCCAACCCAGCGAGACCACAGAAAACTGTGGCGTTTGCTTTTTATCTTCTGTGTTTTAAGGAAAGTAAGAAAAAAAAATCCACTCACACCAAACTAAATGAGGTGGCCTTGTTGCAATGCTATCAGATCTAATTAGCAGAGATGGGGCTGTGTTGGTTTTCCTTGGCAAACATCCGATTTATTTGCGGGGATCTCGCGGGGGCACGCCACACTTGTTTCTATTATTACTTTGCTTCACGCCTCGACTACCATGAACGAACTCGTGATGAAAGGCTGTGGCTCTCACAGTCGGCAGCAGGGGTCCAGGCTGCCAGCGGAGGCAGACCCCTGGGGAAGCAGGATGTGGCAGTGGGCAAGGGGTGGCCTGCTGAGACCCTCTTCTGAGGTGGGGCAGGGAGAGTTGCTTGCGGGTGAGGGGCTGGAGAGCAGAAAGCTGGGAGGGACGCTCAGGGGGGTGGTAAATATGAGAGCTTCTACCTGTCCGACGCCTGCCTTGCTCCCCTATTTTCCATACATCATCTCTAACCCTTGGAACAACTGTGAAGGCAGGGATGGCTATTTCCGTTCTGTAGAAGAGGTTCGGTGAGGCACTGTAAATTGGCCAATGTGATGTGGTTAATAAATGGTCAAATTAGGTTGCTAACCTGGTGTGGCTCACTCGAGTCCATTTCCTTTTGGAAAGCCACAACCTACTCCATGCATGGGGAATCCAGATTTTCAGTCTGGAGAATGGGGAGGAGAAGGGAAACACCAAAGAAACTAGAGATAGATTCTATTAGTAGTGGAAACTGGGACACTCCATTCCGGAAGGGCCCAAGCTGAGGTCCAAGGAGGTGTTGGTGAAGACTATGCCAAGAAGAAGGTCCCCAAGGGGAAGTCCAACCGAGCAGTAACCAGTCAAAGACCGAGTGGAACGATGACTTTCCCGGCCGCCATGATGGAAAGTACTGGAATGGCCCAATAGCCAACGTTTTTGAGGGTCTCCCATGTTCAAGGCTCTGAGCTAGAGCAGTGAGTGGAACAGTCCCTTCCTCCCTTATTCGTTCAACACCCTTTCCATGAGTGGCCTCTTGTGCCACATTCTCCAGGAGATGAGATGTGTCCATGAGAGGCAATTACTGATTCAAGTACCAAATAAGAGGTGTGGACAATGAGTAATCAAGAGGGCTTCATAGAATCCTCCTGATCTCCAGGAGGAAAGAGAAGAGTTGTCCTTTCTGCCAGGATTGTCTTGACAGGAAGAAGTCCAAGCCCGAAAGCAAGGCTGTGAGTGAGCACAGGTGAGGCACGAACGATACTGACACCCAGTTCCGCTGTGGGATTTTTCCCACACCAGGCAATTCCCAGACACCAGCAGGATGTCTGACAATTCAACTTAGCACTGACACCATCTACCTGGAGACAGCCTCAGATCCCAAAGGTGAAGGGCTCCGTCCTACAGGACTGCCCTTCACCCCACCTCCAGGTCATTACCTGTGCGTCTGACCTACCAGCTACGAATCGGAAGTTCCAATGATCCCCAACTTGGGTTTGATTCATTTGCTAGAGCAGCTCACAGAACTCAGAGAAATAGTTTACTCACTAGATTACAGGTTTATTGTAAAAGGATTTAACTCACGGATAGCTAGATGGAAGAGATGCATAGGGCGAGGTCTGTGGGAAGGGACGGGGAGCTTCCACGCCCTCTCCCACTATGCAGTCTCCCCAAATCTCCATGTGCTCACCAACCCAGAAGCTCTCAACCAGGACCTTCTGGGCTTTTATGGAGGCTTCACGTCATAGGCATGGTGGACTAAATTATTGGCCACTGGCGACTGATTCAACCTCCAGCCCCTCTCCCCTTGCTGGAGGTCAGGTGTGGGACTGAAGGTTCCAGCCCTTCTGTCACATGGTTTGTGCCCCATGGCAATCAGCCCCCATCCTAAGTAGCTAAGGGGTCCAAAAGTCACCTCATCAAAATAACAAAAGACACCTTTCTCATTCATCTCACTTAGAAAATGCCACGAGTTTTAAGAGCTCTGTGCAGGAGCTAAAATTGGGACTAAGACCAAATATATATATATTTCTTATTATAAATCACAATATCACAGGTGCCCACTCTGATTGGCTGGTCCGACTGTTAACTACCTTCACTACCACCTGGCTTGAAAGCAGGCCCCCATTCACTCACTCATTCATTCATTCAACAGATATGTGTTTGTCCAGCGCCTACCATGTGGCAGGCTCTGTTCTGAGCATTTGGGATGGACCGTGAACACTGAGAAAAGATCCTTGCCCTTGGGGAGCTGAGAGTCTGGTGAGGGGGACGACAGTAAACATTACACATGATAAATAGGTAAGTGATCGAATATGTTGGAAGGTGACACATGATGTGAAAAAACAACAATGTCAAACAAGGCGAGGGCCTGGGGTGCCGATAGCAGGTGCTGAGGGCAGATTACAGTCTAGCCAGACCCCACGGAGGGGGTGATACCTGAACAGACAGGAGAAGCAAACAGCTCCCTGGGGGAGGGGCGTTCAAGGCAGCTGGCCCCAGCTGGGGGCTGCAGAGGCCACGGAGCTGAAGCTGAGGGAGAGAAGCAGAGGGGCTCAAAGCATCAGCAGAAGGTCCGGTGGTTGCAAGGACGGTGGCGTCTGAGCCCAGGACAGAGCTCTGACTTCTGTTTTTGTTTCTGTTCTTAATAACATTTTACTTTAGAACAGTTTAGATGACAGAAGAGTTCCAAAGACAGAATAAAGAGTTCCTATCTAGCCCGGTTCCTCCCATTGTTACGTCTTCCATGCTAACGCAACCTTTGTCACCACCAGGAACCAACCGGGTACATTACTATGAACTAAAGTCCACCGAGTATGCAGACATCACTCGTTTTTCCCTGATGTCCCTTTCCTGGCCCAGAATCCCATCCAGGATTCGGATGTCAGGTCTCCTCAGGCTCCTCTGGGCTATGACAGTTGCAGACGTTGTTTGTTTCTGACAGTTCTGCCTTGACAGTTCTGAGGAGGATTGGCCAGGGATTTTGTAGACTGTCCCTCAAAGTGTGTGGGCTTGTCTGATGTTTTGCTCACGGTTAGACTGTGGCTGTGGGTTTGCGGGAGGACGACTACAGCAGTAAAGTGCCCTTCTCATCACATCACATCTCGTCTGGGGTCCATGCTCTCCACATGCCTATCACTGAGGTGGTCACCTGGCTGAGGTAGGGGTTGCCAGGTTTCTCCGCTGTACAGTTACCTTTTAAAGTCCACTTCCCATACTCTACTCTTTGAAAGCAAGTGCGCTAAGCGTGGCCCACACCAAAGGGGGAGATGGGTCACTTCTATGTTCAAAGGGTCACTGAGGCTACTGTCTAGTGTTGGGAAGCCATGCCAGTAGCCCAGGGCAATGATGATGGTGACTGGGGCCGGCATAGCAGCAGAGAAGGTGGCGAGAAGCAGCTGGAGTCTGCATTTATTAATAACATATCACTGATTAATTATTCTATTGGATTAGATGTGGGTGCAGGGGAAAGTGGGGTCAGGATGGCTGGAGGTTTCGGCTGGAGACAACTACTTCCTGGCGTTGGCCCCAAGAGGCCTGGGGAAGATCAGGAGTTCAGCCTTGGGTGTTAGTTGGGGTCACTGTTGGTCACGCAAGTGGATGCAGAGTGAGACAGAGGAGTCTGGAGTTTGAGAGACAGGTCTGGGCTGGAGGGATCCACATGGGCATCGTGCTACAGAGACCAGATGAGATCCCCAAGGGGGTGAGGACACACAGGGCACGGGAGACAGAGCCCCTGCTGGCTGGGCTTGTGTCCCTATTCCTGCAATCAACAGGCAGCTACTAGGGGATAAAGACAGCCCAGAAGGCCTGCAGCAGGGCTGGGCTGCTGTGACAGGAGGCACAGAGCTGGGCCAGGCAGCTGCACTGGGAACAACTGCCACAGGCACTAGGAAAAAGGGGTCCCGCACGTCCCTGTGTACCCCATCAGCCCTGAGAAGATGGGGGGTGGGGTAGACACCCTGTCTCCCTCTTCCAAGTCCTGGAGGCACTGAAAGCTTAGCATGCTTTGAAGCCACTGCTCCCCAGGGATTCCTCAGAGGGAGTTAAGCCCCCCAGAAATTATATCCTAAATGCTGGATGCTCAGGCACATGCACATGTTTTTCTGAGCAGAGCTCGGAGCACCCCAAATGCACCCTGTCGCCCCATTCCAAGCCTAGAAGCTGCTTGCCGCATCCTACGTACTGCAGAAAGGGGAAAATAATCGATTAGCTGTTCTGCTACCAGCCCGAATCCTGCCCCATCACATAACGTCCGAAATGGCTGCAAATCCCAGGGACAGTGATTCTCAGTATCTGGGTCACTCTGGGTCTGTGACTCACAGGGCTGCTCTGAGCAATTAGGACGCTGACAGCCAAGGGAGCCGATGGCTTCACTGGTTTCCCCCGGAGCAGCTGTGAGGGAGGCGGGCATGTGTGTATGTGTGCAACTGGTGTGTGTTTGCATGTGCGTGTGACGTGTTTGGTGTGTAATGGTATATGTGTACATAGTGTGTATCCGTGTGTGTTATGTGTGCCTAGGATGGACTGGGAGGGCGTGTGAGCAGGTGTGTGTGTGTGTGTGTGTGTGTGTGACCGCGCACGCGCAGGTGCGTGAGGCAGGAGTGTGGAGATCAACGGAGCATGGAGGGGAGACAGGCCCCCCACCTTCTCAGGAGGAACAACCAGAGGCTCTGTCAGAGACGTGCAAAACTCTCCAAAGGATGTGAAATCAGCTCTGCGGTCTCCATCCTACCTCTTCCCCACAGAGGGAAATTGCAGTTTACTAGAAATCCGAGTAATGGTGCCCTGACAAATGTGGTGGCCCTGCTGTGCTTACACACACATCTCCCCAGGGGCTCAGAGCGGCTCTGGTGTGGCCCCAAGTCACCGCTCTGCGATGGTGGGATGGAGAGCAACTCTGGCTTTCCCCCAGCCCCAGCCCCTTCCCCTGGGAATCAGTGATCCCCTGGGGATTTAGGTTCTCTCTCTCTCTCTCTCTCTCTCTCTCTCTCTCTCTCTCTCTCTCTCCATCCTGACACCACTGAGGGGCAAAAGGACCCCCTCACCTGGGTTCAGGCTTCTGCACTGTCTCTCCCTTTCTTGGCGTTGGAGCTGTGACAGGCCAGGCTGTGACCCTGGCTCTCCCCAAACCTCCCTCTGGCAGAACCCCCACCCCTAGAAGGCTGGTCCACCCCGGCACCCCACTCTCCAAAGAGGACCACGATGAAGCCCCTGTCTGGCGTGGTCTGGGCCCGCTGACCAGCACGGGTGCTCCTAGAGACGTCTGGACGAAGCTCCAGACAGCCAGGCCACAGCACGGAACGGGCTGAGCCAGGCTCCGCGCCCCACCTGCTGGACACCCCCCGGGACAGGTGCCCTCAGGGATCCTAACGCCAGTCCTTCCGTAGCCGCTGCTCATGTGACCAGCGGAACAAGCGTGGAGTTACTGAGGCCTGAGTCTGAGCTCAGGCTTTGCCGTGTGCCAAGTTGCGCTGAGAGCTTGTGTCAATTACCAAGGCTCGCTGAGCCTCAGTTTCCCCATCTGTAAACCAACGGTCCTGACACCTTCCCTCCCTGGGTTGCATGCTGCTTCCCCCAGGGGTGAAGTGTGGCAAAGACCCAGCAAGGGTCTGCATATCGTCAAGCCCAGAAAGGGGGTCCCCCATCCCCAAGTCAGCTCTGTGGGATCCACTCACTCCCCTCCCCTCAGGAGCCATGTCCTTGCCATCTCTAAAGGGCGGCAGCCCCATACAACCTCTCCCCTTCTCCCGTCCCCTGTAGCCCAAGCGGAGGGAGATGCCCGAGACCCCCGTGGAGATGACAGTGTCTCCCCGATCAAGACTGAGACCTGCGTGGGGAGGGGAGGACCCTGCACATACGCTGCCAGTCACAGAGAGTTTAAATACCGCAGACACTTCCCCCATCTCAGGAGGGAGCCAGTATTACCCATCAGCCACCAGGGAAGTCTCCCCACAGTACAGTTGTGAATTAAATATGCAGCCTAATGAGTTGATTTTATTAGTTTGCAAACGCATTGAGAACTCGTTATCAAAATAAACATCAATTCCTTTCACCCCTGCTGCAGCCTCTTCAAGCAGGAGACGATAACAACACAGTACGATAACCACGTCTGGACAGCACATGCCTGCCAGTTGCCATAGGCAGGGTCCCTCCACCCCTCGCCCAGACCCTGTGGCCCTGGTGGGGTAGGGGTGGAAGAAGAGCTGGATAAGGGGGTTCTGCTGTCGGTGACAAGACCAGGGTGGCAGTCTGAAGGTTCTGCTTCCGTGGGTTGGGTCCCTCACTCCAGTCTGACTCCTGGAGCCAGGGTGTAGGGGTGTGGGCAGGGGAGGGGCCCAGAGGACTATACAGCCTCATAATGATAAACAATTAATAACCACAGCAGCAGCATACTAGATGCTTATTATATACCAGGCTCTGTGCTACATGCGCTTTGATTATCCACTAACCCTTCAGCGTGGGCCAATATAATCCCATTTTATAGATGAAACCACTGAGGCACTCAAGGTTATGCCAAGGAGCAGGGGACACAAGGCCAGGCCAGCTGCACCCTCCTGGCTCCCAAGCTGTGCCTCTGTGCACCTTCTAGCCCATCAGTCCTGAGTGAGGCCACCACCCCAGAGATGTGGGTTACTCAGGAGACTTTCTTCTGCAGAGTACTTTGAGTGAGGGTTGGGTTTAAGACAGCAACACTACTTTTCCCTGAAAACGACTTCCATAATCTTGTGACTAGGCAGGGGGCAGGGAGATGGACAAGTTGACCTTTGGAGGAACCCACCCTCCCAGCCCATGGCCCTCCCTGGCTCCAAGCCTCGTCTCCCTGGAGACACCAATGAGTTGCCTGCTCACCCTCCCCTCCCCCTGCCCCCAGGTCCCAGGAGAGAGATGGTTCCAGGCTGGCAGAATTAGCCATGAAGCCAGAAGGACAGGGACTGTATTGTCACACTGGGCAGTCCATGCTCTCTTTGGAAAGGATGTTCTAATCCCATTTCATCTACTTTCCATGGCTGTCAGCTGTTTGCAGTCATTTGGGAGGTAGGTTCTTGAAATCGGAGCCATGGTGCAGCCCCACCCCCACCCGCCGGCCCCTCCCCCACTGGCATGTGCTCATCCATCCATCAAGCTGTCCGGGACCCCTTTGTTAGCAGGCTAACCCCCATCCAGTGGCATCTAGGGCCTCACCCGCTGCCAGCTGCCCTACCTTCCCTTCTATTTGGGGCGCACTGCTGGACAGGGCTGGAATCCCGTCAGCTAAGCCCCCTGCAACTAAGGAGGAGGGGGGACAATAGGGCAGGGGGGTCCCCTTGGATTCCACAGGGAAGGAAGTAACTAAGTTCCAGAGACTTTCTGCAAGTGAGGGTAGATGAGAGGGATCTCTGAGACATAAAGGACCTGTACTGAACTGAATTTATTCTCCCTACTGCAGTGGAGCTCGAGCTACTAAAAACAAGAAAGAAAACCACCTCCCCCACCCCCTCGGCACACAAGATACAGAGATAAAGTCCGGTGCCCCCAGACTGGCCTCCACGCAGAGATAAGAGGGAAGATAAGAGGGATAAGAGGTGGGGGGAACTTAGCCCCCTCTGATCCCTCCCCTCTGCCCTCCTACTTTAAACTCAACTGCTTAGCGTTTCCCAAGCATGCTCCAGCATTGCAAGCCTCTGGGCCTTCGCTCAGCCTGGGATGCCCTCCCACCTGCTTCTGCAGCCTGGTTCCTAGCCTGCCTCACAACCCAGCACAGGATCCCCTCCTCCAGGAAGCTTTCCCTGACCCCAGGAGGACCGAGGCCCTGCCTCTGCTCTCTGGAAGGTCTCTGGTGCAGCCTCCTAGCATTTGATTTAAATGTCATGGGGGATTTTTCTGGGTATGTCTTGTCTCCCCCTAGACTAGACTGTGGGTCTAGGCTAACCTTGAGGTCAGGGACCACAATACACGTAAGAATCTTGGAAAGACAGCTCTTTGGGGCGGCCCCTCAACTGTTGTGCAAATCCTGCCTGGTTCAGAATACACGCTCGGTAGGTGTGAGCCACGTCTATGGCTGCTCTTCTTGCTGATCTTGTTTTTACTTCACCAGCTCCTAGAACCATGCCTGGCACATACACAGTACCTACTTAACAAATGTTACAACGGCTAACTCAGTAGTGTGGATTCTACTTAGGCTTAGAAAGAGACAGCAAGGAGGTAACCTTGAAAACCACAGATCTTAACACGCTCTGGTGTAGATGATGAATTTGAGGCCCCAGAAGGAAAGTGACTTGCCCAAGGCCCCTGAGCTGGTCTCTGGCGGGGCTGAGCCTAAAACCAGACCCCCTGGCACTGCTGATGCACTGCCCCTGCCCAGATGCCCTCCTCACCGTGAGCTGGAGTCCCCACCAGATTGTGTGCTCCTGGAGAGCAGAGTGCCTTGGAGAACCCAGTTCTGTGCACAACTCTTAGGGGATGACGTAGATCCCCTGCGGTGCTACTCACCCAGAGGAGGGGAAACAGACCCTCTCCCCAAGCTCTGCTCCGTCCCCCCAAGTCTTGTTCTGACCATCGCAGGTGACCCCAAGGCCTGCTTGGTCATTATGGTTGGTCTGGAATGAAGCTCCCAGTACAGTGCTGCCCAGGATGGGGGTGTGGCCAGACGGGGTCATGGGCCAAGTGGGCAGGCAGCCCTTCAGAGAACACATGTCTCAGGCTAGAGTCACATGAAATAAGCAACACATACACACACACACACGCATGTGCACACATACAAACATATACATACATACACCTACCTCTACATACACACAAACACATGCATGCACACACATACAATGCACACACACACCCTGCACATACACACCATACATACACACACACCCACACGTCTTCCCTCTGCATCTCCGCTTGCCAGTCTGCACAGACCAGGCACATGGTCCAATCTGTGGACTCGGTACCGCTTCTTTCCCAGAATGCTAGGAAGAAAACAGACAGGCAAACTACTATGTTCCCTTGTAAACCGACCTGGGACACTGCAAAGCCCTCACTGGGCCGCCCCAGGGTCCCCAGTGCCCCTTCGTTCCCCACTTCTCCTCTCCTGAGCAGGGCAACTCTTCTCCCCGCTGCCCCCAGCCCTCCCCAGCCCCAGCTCAGGGTCCCAGGCACACCTGCGAGCTCAGGAAGGAGAAAAGAGGAGGCAAGGGGCCGCTGTCGTGATTTCCTTTCACTGGGACAGGCTGACCAATTGCTTCACTGGCTGTAATTTCAGCCCCGAGCATGTATTTGTCTGCATTTGGTTTGTTTTGTTTTGTTCTCGGGGCTGAATTACCATGTGGCAGCAGATCCTTTTTCTGAAGTAACGGAGTCAGTCTCGGGTGATGGGGGCTGGGAAAAATTAAAGTTCCAAGATGGTATGAAAGAGGGAAGAAACTAACTCGCCTTGGAATACAGCTACTTTTTTTTGCAGAAAAATGAGAGTCAGGAGGATGTGACAACTTTACTCTCCAGCCCAGTCCTTAAAAAGGTGCCTGAGAGAAGGGGGGGCGGGGGGGGGGCGGGGAAGAAGGGGGGGCGTTGCTTAGTGGAGTTCCAGGCACATACTTTCCTTCCACGTCTCTGATGGGAGGCCTGGGGAAGGGGTCAGATTCCAGGGCTCAGGGGCACAGGGACCCCTTCTCAAGTGGGGACAGCTGAGGGGAGGGGGAGGATATGGTGGACAGAGAGAAAGGAAAAATGCTGGGATGAGGGTTTTTTTCACAGCTCCCCACCCCCAGCACATGGGGGGGAGGCGGTGGAGAAATAGTTATAGAAGAAAGGAAGGGAGGGAGGGAGGGGACCCTGAGTACACTTGGGGGGAGGGTGGGTGGGACAGCTGGCCTCACACCTAGTGAAGGAGGTGGAGGGCTGCAGGCAGAGGGTTTGTGGGGGAGGGGGCGGGGGGGGGCAGCAGGAAGGACCCACAGGGCCTTCCTGACTCCAGCCCTGAGAGCTGCTGGAGGGGCTTTTACTCAGGGAAGCCTCTGGCCACACTCCCTCTGGGATGGAGAGTTTTCAGGGGAAAGTGAACCCTTCTCTTTCCAGGATGGCTTGTACACAGTCTTGTTCTAAGGCAACTGGATGAAGCTGAGACCCCAGGGGTCCCTTCTGGCTGAGGCTCCTTTTTCCAACTCCAGGCAGTGTGGGGAGGAAGGTCTCAGGCGGTGCTGCCCAGTGATCTCATCCACCTGGCTGCAGAGAGCCCCCCGTCCAGCTGACTCATCAGCAGTCTCCAGGGGACATGGAGCCTATAGCAGGGGGCGTCCCTGCTATTTGCGTTGTTCTCCTGAATGATTTACCGTCCCTGCCGATATAACTCCCTCTCCTGGTGAATTAACTGGCTCTTCTGAAATCATAAATAATTAGTGAGCCTGCCCGCCGATGCCACTTAACAGTTTGGGTTTTCAAAGCACTTTATGCCCATTAACTAAAGAATTCTTGATGCACCTCCAGGACGAAAGGACAATAATGAGAGGGAACCTGCAAAGGTCTCTGGAAGTCATCCCATCAGTCATCACAGCCCCGGGGTGGGGCTGTGTCAAAAAAGAATACGGAAAACAGAAAACAAACAAACAACCCTATTTTGAGAAAACTTCTAGGTTGAAATGCTTAAGACAAAACAGAACAAAGAAAAACAAGTCACCACCAGGGTAAGCGGCTCTCTGATGAGTTAGCCACTAGACGGAGCGCGGCGTGCCAAGAAGCCGGGGAGGCCCATGGAATGTGGTGGGTCAGTGAGTGGAGCCCATGAAAAGACACAGAGGTGGTTAATTTAATCCAAAGCAAACTGGAGAGACCTGGATCCCATAAGCAGGTTTCCTCACCTGCAAGAACTGAAAATGGTAATTTGCTAAGCAAGACTCATTCATTAGCCTGCAAATGACACAGTTTTGATACTTAGGAATGTCCCTCGTAATTAGCTCCCCCACCCCCACCTTTGTGCAGCCACATTTAAAATTTTGCTTCCCCCTTGGGGCAGAAACGATCAGTCACGCCAACTTGTCTCTCCCTGTGGAAAGGGAGAGCTCAGAGACTCTGTTGATTCATTTATAATTTGTCAAAACAAGATCCTTCCGGGGGCCCAGTCCGCCAGCCCCCAAAGGCTGTGAAGCCAGAAGGAATCCTGGAAGCATCACTCCTTTTTGTTGCTAGAGTCACAATCATTTAATTTTTCAATGAGGAGCTACTGAATGCCTACTGTGTGCCCAGCACAGTGCTGAGAAGTGAAAGGCTCTGTCCCCACCCCTCCCACACAAGGCATTTCTCTCTCAAATCAATCTGCAGTCCATTTAGTTATTAGGAATGGCACAGGAGGAGTGTAGGAGTAATGAAAGCAGCTCCCCCTCACTCTTATACTCATAGGATGGAACATGGCCCAAGCAACAAGTCTTCTACAGGGTAAGTACCTGCACAGGTAACTTGCCATCCCCCTATCACTTCTGCCATTCTCACTAAAAGACGAGGAAAGCAATGGTAGGAAAAAGGGGAGAGATGAATGGAGAGTCTGCTTCTGGCATAGCCAACTAAATCCACCAGAGCAACCACCCCATAACTACTAACAACTACAAACTCTGGACAGAATAAAAAAAAAAAAAGCAACTACCTGAGGGCCCTGGAGAGTGAATCAACACAGGCAGATTCCAGAAAGGACAGGATGCTGGAAGAGGCACATTGCACAATGTGAGTTTCCTGTGTTTTATGGCTTCTAACTTGAGGGCAGGCTGAAGTAAGCAAGTACAGAGAGTGAAACCACTAACAGAACAAAGTTACCGTAATCAAAACAGTGCGGTACTGCCATATGGATAGACACAGAGACCAATGGAATAGAACTGGGAGTCAAGAACTAAACCCATACCTCTATGGCCAATTGATTTTTGACAAGGTTGCCTAGAACACGCAATGGGGGAAATTATCTCTTTGAGAAATGGGGCTGGGACAACTGGATATCCACATGCAAAAGAATGAAGTTGAACTATACCACACCATACACAAAAATGAACACAAAGGAGATCAATGGCCAAAATACAAGAACTAAACCACAGAACTCTTAGAATAAAAGCACAAGGTTAAATCTTCATGACCTTGGATTTAGCAATGGAGTCTTAGCTATGACAACAAAAGAAAACGAGTTAAGTTGGACTTCATCAAAATTAAGTATTTTTGTACATCAAAGAACATTATCAAGAAAGTGAAAAGGCAATCTGAAGAACGGGAGGAAATATCTGCAAATCATATACATGTTAAGGGTCTAATATTCAGACTACACAAAGAACTCTTACAACTCAGCAACAAAAAGATAAACAATCCAATTAAAACATGGACAGAGGAGTGGAATAAAAATTTCTCCAGAAAAGATATACAAATGGCCAACAAGCACACGAAAAGAGAGTCAACATCAGTAACCATTAGGGCCATGCAAATCGAAACCACAAGGAGATATCACTTCACCAAGATAGCTATCATTCAACAAATGGAAATAATTACTTAAGCAAACAGAAAATAATTGTTGGTGAGGACGCGAAGAAACTGGAGCCCTTGTACACTGCTGGTGTTAAAAAGAAACAACAGACCCAAAATGGAGTCAGTCATGCTAAGCCCCACCAACACTTAATACCTAACCTAATCGCAGTTTCAGCCTCTCCTAGGAATTAAATTTTAACTCAATCAGTTTGGAATTTTCTGGTTAGCCCTAGTGTGGTACTCTCCCTGATAAGGACCCCCTGCCTTCCCATATGGGAAGGTGCCTGTGATAATACACTCTTTTAACGTTCTTATCCTGCCCTGTTTCTGCCTATAAAAACCTTCCATTTTGTGCTACTCCTGAGAGTACCTTTCTGTTTACTGGATGGGATGCTGCCCAATTCATGAATCATTCAATAAAGCCAATTAGATCTCTAAATTTACTCAGTTGAATTTTTATTCTTTAACACGGGTGAGAATATAAAATAGTTCAGTAACTGCGGAAAACAGTTTGTCAGTTCCTTAAAAAGTAAATCATAGAATTACCATACGACCCAGCAATTCCTCTCCTAGGTATATACCCAAAGAATTGAGAACAGATACCCAAACAAAGACATTTACACGCTTGTTCATAGCAGCACCATTCACAATAGCCAAAATGTGGAAACAGCCCAAATGTCCATCAACAAAAAAAGGGATAAACAAATTGTGGTACATACACATAGTAGAATATTATTCAGACATAAACAGGCATGAAGTACTGAAAACATGCCACAACATGAGTGAACTTCAAAAACATTATGCCCAGTGAAAGAAGCCCGACACAAAAGTCACATATTGTATGATTCCATTTATATAAAACATGCAGAATAGGTAGGTCTGTAGAAACGGACTGCAGATTGATGGCTACCAGAGTCTGAAGGGAGAGGAATGGGGGCAACTGCTTAGGGGTGTGGAGTTTCCTTCTGGAGTGATGAAAATGCTTTGAAACTAGACAGAGGTGGTGGTCACACAACACTGTCAATGTACTAAATGCCACTGAATTGTTCACTTTAAAATGGTTAATTTCATGTCATATGAACTTCACCTCAATTTAAAAAAATCAATAGAAAACTCAGTCTCTCTGGCCTGAAGAACTACAGCATATGGGGAAACCAGACCAACTGAAAAGTGAGGGATGAATCTTGGAAAGGAGCGAGCCAAAGGGAGGAACCCCCAAACTCTGTGTATAGACTCTGCCCGAAGCTCTGGCTGACTCTTTCCCCATGTAAGTAACCCAGCTGAAGATAAAAGACCTGAACTGAAATTTGAGCTACTGCCCTGAGAGAGTTTGCAGTTTAAATCAACTAGTAAGTTAATTACCGTTAAAACAATAAAGTCAAATTAAAAAACAAACAAACAAACAAAAAACCAATAAAATCAACACTGTTTGAAAAAATATGCCAGAATCCAGACTCTCCGTAACAACAACAATGCCCAAGATACAGTCCAAAATTACTCCACATACGAAGAACCAGAAAAATGTGATCCATTCCCAAGATAAAAGACAATCAACGGAGACTGACCCTAAAGTGACTAGATGTTGCAATTAGCTGGCATTGATTTTAAAGTAGCTGTTACAATCATACTCGATGAAATAAATGACAATATGCTCATAAGGAATGGAAAGATAGTAAATCTTTAGAGAGCTAGAAAATATGTATATTAATACATAAAACCACATGGAAATTTTAGAACTGAAAAATAAAATATGTGAAATTTTAAAATTCATTGGACAGGCTTAACAGCAGAATGAAGACAAGAGAGGAAACAGTGAATTTGAAGATATACCTGTACAAATTATTCCATCTGAAGAACAGAGAGAGACAGAGAGAAAAAAAAAAAAAGATTGAAAAAAGTGAATGGTGCCTCAGGGACCTGTCGCCACACATCTAACGCAGGTGTTAGTGAAATCCCAGAAGGAGAAGAAAGAGAGAATAGGGCTGAAAAAATATATGAAGAAATAATGGCTGACATTTTCCCAAATGTGGTGCAAGACATTGATGTACAGATTCAAAGGGGCCAGTGAACGCCAAGCAGGACAAATAAATACAAATAAAATAAAACCTTGCCTGGCCACATCACAGTCAAACTTCCGAACATCAAACATAAAGGGTCAAAGGATTTCATGCCCGCTTCTCAGCTACCCCTGTTCTTTGAGTCCCAGCAATGGAATAATGCAGGAGACTTGGCACAGCCCTGAAGGTCAGCCCATGAGTCCCCTGGAGTTGGCCTACCCCTTCCCACATCCTATACTGCACAGAGGAGGCAATGTTCCCAATTCCCAAACTTCAGAAGGCTTTTCCCAGTCCCATTCCTGCTCAGCTGTGGGCTGTAAGTACTTTTCTCTCTGTTGAACAAAGAGGTCAACTACAGGGAGAAAAAAGCCTTTTACGCCTGGGTTGCCAGAAAGTCAGTGACACATTGGAAAGGAGACCCAGGACCGTCCCTGATGACCCTTTGTCCCTCTGTGCATATTTAGGCTGATTCCTCCCGCCAGATGCAGAGATCTCTGCTTCTTCTGTGATTCCCTCTTGACCGGCAGCATGAGCCTTTGGAGTACAGAAATTGGGGCCATTTTTATGGCTGGATGAGTCTTCTTAGCTTGGGGAGGGAAGTACTAGCCCTCAGTCCCCCCCCCCCCCCCGCCCTGTTCCTTTGGGTAGGAGGAGGCAGGGACTGCTGTAATAGGTGCTGGGACAGAAACCCTCCCCTCACGTCACCTGGGGAAGGAGTGACTTGCAAAGGACACTTGGACCATGCAAGGAGAGATGACCCTTTCTTCCTATGCCTCACTCACTCCTCCCATGGGGCCAGGGCCCCAGAAGGACCGCAGAGGGAACAGCTTCCTCAGGGGCTGCCCCAGATCTAGGATGGTTTAAGAGCAATGCTGCGTGGGCACCACTCTGGCAGCGCTTTCGGCCTTTGGGGCCTTGAATGTCAAAGCTCTCAGCTTGGAATTCAAGGGTCTTGATCACCTGGCCTCTTCCTTGTTATTCCCAGGGGAGACAGCAAGGCCCCAAGCCTCTACCTCTCCCATCCTGCACCTGACTAATGGTCCCAGCTTCCGGACTCGGCTTTGATAGTGCCCTCTGCCTGGAATTCTCCTCCTCAGCTTGCATCTCCATATCCCAACTACGACGCACCTTTACGTTCCTAGTTCAAATGCCCCATCTTCTGCAAAGCCCTGCCTGATTCCCCCGGGGGACAGCATCTCATCCCAGTCAGACGATTGCCTCCTATTTCATTTCGATGTATTTAACATCTACGTATGTAGTGTTAACTATATGCCAGAAGCTCTTCTAAGAGCTTTACAAATAATAACGTGTTTAAGCCCCACAACAACCTTGTGAAGCAAGAACTACCCTCCCCAATTTACAGATCGGGAAACTGAGGCTCAGGGAGGCTAGTTTGCTTGCCCACAGCCACAGAGGCAGTCTGGCTCCAGCGTCCTGGCTCCTATCCATGACCTTAGTCATCCGCTGCTCGGTAAAGTGCTGGACGCCCTGTAAGTTGGTTGAGTAGAGAAGCAGGAATCCCAGAACTCTGCCCAGGGCCCCAAGCGGACGGGAATAAGGAGGCCTTCCAATCCCCCTCCAGACCCACAGAGCTGGACTGGGAGGAGAGAATGGGGAAATCAGACTGTGCCCTAACCCAGCTCAGCTTCCTCTCTGCTCTACAAAGGCAGGGACGGGCAGGGAGGGTGTCACAGATGCAGACTAACGCAGGCCAGGGACTCTGACCCCCTCACAGGGTCAACTCCACTGCACCCCACCTCCACCAGGACCCCGACTCACTCAGCTCACTGTGCCTGTGTGCCTGCTGCTCTGCCCTCCCCCCCCCCCGGCCCCCTCCCACCATGGTTAATGGATCCGTGCTGTGTAGGGAAGTGCCCTTAAATAAGTGATCAGTTCCCACAAGAGCGCTCCTGTGCTGTCCCTGGAGAATTTGCAGTTTTGTTTATTTAAAGGGATGATTCCTTTTCATGTTCTCCTTCCCGGCACAGAGACTGCACCGCAGACAGACCATTAACAAATCAGGGCCCCTGGGCTGTTTTTCCAGGGGGAGGGCTGGGTGGGACTGCTCGGCCCCTTGCTTCCTCTCAGTTCTCTCTGCCGGGGCAGGGACAGGGGCTGGGCCAGTGGCAGGGGCAGGGCTGCCCTCTGAGCAGAGAGAACTGGGACCCAAAAGAGACCAGCTTTAGGCACCCAGCAGCTTCTCCTTGCGTCCTCCATGAAAGTTGATGGAACCGACAGCACAATTTCAGGAGGGCGTCCGCCCTCTTGCAATTTATCTTAAGCTAGCAACAACAGCAAAAGAGTTCCCAGACTTTAACATGCCTCTACCTCACCTGGGGATCTTAGAATACAGATGCTGATTCATCAGCTCTGGGGCAGGGCCTGAGATTCTGCATTTCTAGAAACTCCCAATGGTGCTGATGCTGGGGGTCCAAGGACCACCATCAGCCACTCAAAACACTTGTACAGCCAAGAGCTTGAATTAACCTGGATTAACCTGGGGGAGACACACCATAACAATGGAGGCAGTGGTACTGCTATGAATAGTATCCAGTACTTACTGAGCACCTACTATGTGCCAAATGCCCCATGCCACCACGAAGTGGAGAAGGAGAATCTGCCCAGTGTGACAGGATGTTCCTGATCTCTGCAGGGAGGAGGAAACCAGATACAGAAAGATGAACATTTTTCCGAGCACTATGCACTGCTGTCCCATTTTACAGATGGGGTCACCGAGGCTGGGAAAGCTTCAGTGTCTGGGCAAGGGCCTCCAGCTAGCAAGCAGCAGGGACAGGATTCTAGCTGCCCTGTGCTCTGCCTCTGAAGACAGTGCCATTTTGTTCACAGCTGCTCAGGGGATAAGGAGATGGGGACAGACAGTGCATACCAGACAGGACCAGGCAAGCAGGCACCCAAGACACGGGGCTGAATTCCAGTTCCCTCCCCTCTATTCTCCTGCCCGATAATCGAAATGATCTCCTGGACAAAACCTGCGAACTTCCTGGAGAAGTTTCTATGCTTGCTCACCACTCTGCCTCACCTTGTGTTACCCGGGGCCTGAGACATGAGAGCCCCGTGCCTTTTCAGCCCCGGGAGAGGCAGTGGGGGCCCAGGGAAGGCAGAAGCAGGAAAGGAGGATCCTAGATGCTGGGCTCTCTCTTTTACAGACCAGGAACCTGAGGCCAGGAGAGAGGCGGGGAATCACACCAGAGGGCAGGGCCAGCCTCCTGGGCAAGTAACCTGTGCCATCGCAGGGGGCCCTGTGCTTAGAAGGGGCTGCCCCTGGTTTAATGCTCTGTGGTGGCCATCTTGAAGTTCTTAATAATTTTCATTTTCCAAAAGCCCCTGTGAATTCTGTCACCGGTCCTGCCAGTGGGTTGGAGATGGTGCCAGGGCCGGATCTGTGGTAACTGAGTAGCACCACATTAGACAGAGCTGTACTCGACAGCGCAGGCCAAGGCAAGCCCACACCTCCATGCAGCCCGGAGCCCGAAGGACTGAAACACAAATGGAAACTTGTGGAGAGGCCAGGCACGAAGAAGGACTTCTGAGGGCTGGGGAAGTGACATTCAAGAAGGGTGCCTCAGGGAGGCCTAGAACAGCTCCGATGTCCTTCTGTTTATGACAACAGACAAATGGGTTGGCCAGGGCTGGGGAGGGGACGAGAGGGGCCAGCTGTCTTTAGGGCATTGGCCTCTCCAAGGAAACCACCACCCAATAACACCCAAACCCCGAGGGCTGGGCAGATGCAGAGCACTCAGCTGTGCCAGCCTGTCCCAGGGTCTCCATGTAATTGGAGCCAAGCCTTTCCCTTGGCTTTCGGGATTGGCCAAAGAAGGGGAGAAGAGCCAAGTGCAGTTGGTTCACAAGCTCTGGCCTGGCCCGGAAGTCCCAGCTCAGAGCAGAGGACTGGTAGAGGAACCAAAGCCAGGCATTCATTCCTCTGGGGCCGCTGTCCCTCAGGAGACAGGTGCTGGCATCGGGCAGAGCTGAAGAAGGAATGTGAAGGCTGGAGCAGGACAGGGAGAGATTTCATCAGGCCCAGGAAGACCGTGATGGGGGAGGGGAGAGTGTTCTAGAACCTTAGGGGCCAACCCAGGGGTCTGAGCCCAGGGGTCTGGTCCACGGTGGGTCCCAGGGGCCTTCCAGATTCACGCACGAGTTTGGAACCACTGAGCCAGGGACAGGTTCAGTCTGCTGGAGTGTACTCTTAACCCGGCAGCCCCTTCTCCATTTTGGCCTTCCTGGGCCCCACAAGAGCGTCTTAAATGTTTCGAACCGACACCACGGGCCTGTTCTGTGGCTAAGAGGAATGGCTGAACCAAACTCATGGGGGCTGCTGTGAGGGTTAAAGGCATTACTATCAGTGGGGCCCTCAGAAGGGAGGCTTAGCAGTATATAAATGGCGGCTATTACCCAATCTCATGGCTTCCAAATGCATTATACATCTCTGGAGCCAGAATGCATCTTATTGCAGATGAAATAGCGGCATTTTTCCTTTCTTAGGGGCACACAAAATAATGACGTGCCTTACAATGGATCTTAGGTTCAATCAAATAGGGGATGATGACAGCGATGATTGTGCATATCAGATTGCATCTTTTGCAGCGACACCGCCTTCCCTGTGAGTTCTGGAGTGCTCTTAAGTGCCCTGGTCCATGTAGAGACAGGAACGGAGACCCCAGGTGGCTAGAGAGGGCAGGAACCTGCGGTCCCCGAGGGAGGGTGCTCCTGGGGCTGAATACAACGTCACGGGCAGAGGCTGAGACAGGCTGGCAGGGTCCTAGGCAGATGAGTGAGGAGCCCAGTGGGCACTGGGTGGGACAGGGCTCCTGCGGGAAGTCCTCTGACCCACGCAGTAATGCCCCACGTGGCAGACTCTGTCTTAGGTCTGTTCTCAAATACTCTATCAGCTAAACCTCCCCAAAGGCCCCTGAGTGTGAGGGAGTTTCGTTTAAGTCCACACTTAACAGATGAGGAAACTGAGGCTCAGGAAAGCGATGAGATTTGGCCACAGTGTTTAGCCTGTAAGTGGCAGAGCAAGGCCAAGTATGGGCAGCTGTGCAAATAGGGCCGTGTTATTTTGCTCATCGGCAGTCAAGCGGAGAAGCAGGGAGGCAGAGAAGGCTCGAGCACAGGACCTCGGTCTTCTGGCACAGCCTGGCGGTTGAGAACTCAAGCTCCAGAGATGACTGCCTGGGTCCACCTCTGAGCCCACCACTTACAAGCTATGAGACTTTGGGTAAGTTGCTTGCTCTCTCTGGGCCTCAGTTTCCAAATCCATATAATGGAGGAAAGCACATTTCTACACAGGGTTGATGAGAGGACCAGACAACCCATGTAAAGCATTTAGGCCAATGGCTCATGGTAAAGGCTCCGTCAATGGGCGTCCTTGTTATGACGCCATGAGTTCTGCTGACTCCAAACGCTAGTTGTCTGGGGATGAGCTGTAAGGTCTCCCAACCCTGTTCACGGGCCTTGTGTGTCTGGCTCTAAGAGCTGGGGTAGCAGAGGGGAGCCTAAACTGAACATCTTGAGGGCTGGGCAGGGGGCTTCATCCCTAAACCAGCAACCAGCTGCTGGTTAGAGAACAGAAGAGCGAGGGGAATGGCAGTGGCCATCTGTGCTGCTGGGGGTCAGCCCAAGGCCAGCCACTCCTGCCTCCCCGAATCCCAACCCTGCAAAGGATACCAAACCCACCACACTCCAGAGAGACGCTGGGGCTTATAGGAGGAAAGGCGAGATGGTGGCCCCCCTTCCAACTCCACAGCCCAGTGGTTGGCTCTTGACCTACCCTCCCTCCCGTGGCAACGGTCCAGGCTGCTCCATGGCCAGACTGTCTGCTCCCAGATCCCCTGGACCCCAGCCTACTCTTCTGGCTGATGGCCCCAGCTGTGCTGCAGCTCTTCTACCTCCCAGTTCAGTGGCTATGACCATCCCCATGGCTCAGATGGAGCTGAGAGAGAGGGTTCAGAGGAATCACAGTCCTGCCAGAGGCCAGTTTTTCAGCTAAGGTGAAAACCAAAACGCCAACATCTGTATGGGGTGGAGACTGACAGTGGGATGTGAAGTCCCAAGCTCCCACTCTCCTTGACTTGGGACTTCTCACTTGGTTTCCGTGGCCCCGTGTCCTCCTCTATAAAATGAGGGAGCCCTTTGTAATCTGACCTTCGAGGTTCTCTGAGTTCTCCTATAGTTTTAGCTCACCTACTGGCCCTTAGGGAGGCTCCAGGAACTAGGGCCGGAGGTGGGGTACAGGGAGGAAGACCACAAGCCCCAAACGTGTGTGAGCTCAATACACATGTGCAGACGGGGGAGTCACACCTCTCCTGAAGCTGGCAGAGCTTCTGGAGGCTGGTTGAAGCCACCAAAAGCATGTGTCCTTGAGTGTCAACACCCATGTCTCAGCAAGCCGCTCAAGAAAGTGGCCAAGCACGGCCTGACCTTAGTGGGTAGTGACCACGTAAATGCGAATTTGCTGCCCGTAATTATTGCTTGGCAACAGAGAGGATAAAAACAAAGGTCCTTCGAGGTTCTAGTCAGTCTAACAGGTCGAGAAAGAGAAATGGGATCCAGGATGGAAAAGAAGTTAAAGTGTCTGCATTTGGAGATAATTTGATCACCTATGTAGAAAATCCGATGAAGCCTACAAAAAAAAGTTACCAGAACTAATCACCAAGTCTAGCCAAGTCGCAGGGTGCAAGATCAACATGTCAAAATCAACTGTATTTCTATATCCTGGAGACAAACAACTGGGAGTTGAAATAAAAAATAACATTTACAATTTCATCAAAAATATGAAATATTTAGGGCTAAATCTGACAAGCGATGTACACAACCTGTGCGCTGAAACCCACAACACGTGGCTGAGCGAAACCAAAGAAATAAACAGCGGTGACAGATATGCTGTGTTCCTGGGCTTGAAGACTCACTGTGGTCAAGATGCGAACCCTCAGTCTGATCTATGTCATCAATGCACTCCCAATCGGAAATCCCAGCCAGTGTTTGAAAAACTCTGATTCTAAAATCCATGCGGAAATGTAAACTGATTCTGAAGAGAAGCTGATTCTAAAACCCACATGGAAATGTACAGGGCCGAGAACAGCTCAAACAACCGAGAAAGAACAAAGTCAGAGGACGGACACGACCCCGTTTCAAGATTGATCATGAAGCCACAGTCACTGAGACAGGGTGCGACTGGTGTAAAGACAGACAAATGAAGCCGATTACAGTGTCCGGAAATAGACCCACACATCTATGGGCCACTGATTTGCAACAAGGCGACAGAAGTAATTCAGCGGCGAAAGGAAAGTTTTCAAAGACTGAAGGTGGAACAATTGGATACCCACTTGAAAAGCAAAGGAAAGGAAAGCAATCGATCGGTACCAGGCAGAGAAGCGTTATTAAAGGCACAAGGAAACTTTCGGTGGTGATGGGGATGTGTGTTATCTTGATTTTGCTGATGGTTTTAGGTGTTACACGCGTGTCAAAACCAATCAAGTGGTACTCTTGAAATACGGACATATTTATGATGTCAAAACAAAAACAAGGTCCCTAGTGTCCCGAGGAAGATGGGACTCCACCATCCTACAAGACCGCAGCTTCTGGGTTACCCCTCGTGACGGCTCTGCTGGGGCAGCCTCGCAGGTCACCCCTCCGGATCCCCACTCACCTGTTCCTACCTCCTTTTGGCATCTTTCACACTTTGCTGTATTACCAACCACATGCTTGGTGCCCTCACTTAGTGAACAATTTGAGAGCAGGGGCCGGTCTCAGCCTTTGCTGGATCCCGGGCACTGTGCTTGGCACACAGTAGGTGCTTAGACAACTTCTGGTGAGCAAATAGACGTTCACAGCTTTTCTTATCCACCGACATATTGGGGTTGTTTTGGAGTTTGCAGCAAAAGCTGCTGCAGGCCAGTAATAACTTCTCTCCCGGCCCTTCTTTACCCAGGAAGAGGGCCTCTGGGCTGGGGTTTTGTTTTCTTTTAAGGGAAAACATTGGGAACAAGAGCTTCTAGTGGTGAGGAAAAAAGAAAGGAGCAGTGGTTGTGCACTTCTCCCGTGCAAGGCCCTGGGGCAATTTCACAAGGTGTTTTCGTGGCGCTTCCCCACAGTCCTCTGCGGTAGAAGCAGAGTCTACCGGAGCCACAGCGGCATGCAGCACAGCCATCACCACCGCCCCCAACTTATCCTTAAACTTCTAAGCTGATCCTCTTTCGGAGCAGTGAGCATCACCTGGGGACTTGCTAGAAATGCCAAATCCCAGGCCCCACGCCCACTGGCCACATCAGAAGCTCTGGGGGAAGAGCAGGGGAATCTGCATTCTCGCAGGCCCTCCAGGGGGTCTGCTGGAGGCTGATCACTGCTCCAGGCCACCGTCTCACCTCTATCATGAGGCAGGGTACACCTGGGCTCCAAGAATATGCCCCTGAGGCTGCAGAGGCAAGGGCACCCCTCAATCATTTGGCCTTCCTTCAATCCCTAGGTGCCCTAAGGCCTGGAATTATAATGGGGCCACTCCCCCCACCCACCCCCATCCATCAGCATCTCGGAGGCGCGTCTTGCTTTAGCTTGGACACTTAGCCTGGGCTCAGGGGATTCAGGGTCCCTTGAGCTCTTCTATAGCAGAGGCTCAACACAAGTTGGAGTTCAAGGCCGGCTCCCCGTACCCTGAGCTAGACATTCCAAGTTCCTGGACAGACAATAAGTCTTAACATTGCTGGCGAGGTGGCAGGCAGGGGTCGCAGACAATGGGCCTGTGTTTCTCCCCACGCCCTCCTGCAGCAGCTCTCAACCAGGGCTCTGCGAGGGAGCTGCACAGCGGTCCACCCAACGGGTCCACTTGTCTCTGCCCAAGGCCCAGGCCGAGGCCGGGGCCCCTTATCACGTCCTCCCTCGCACCAAGACCAAACAATGTTCCTTTTTCCAGCTGGAGGTTTCCAGCACCTTCTAGGTTCTTCATCCATCAAGGCCTTAGGAGAAAGGGGTGAAGTGCCAACACCTCTCTTCTCCTCCCCACCATCCAGACCCCCGTCTTCCTGGGGCCGGGGAGACCGGGCAGTGGACAGAGCTCTCCAGCCACCCAGAGCCACAGCCAGAAGCGGCCCTGCTCACCCTGGCTGATTTCTCTTCATTAGTGCAATCACATCAATACTGACAGCAGCGTATTTATTACTGTCCTGACGACAACCATTTTTCACTCAGTGATGCACAGCCCGATAATGAGCTTGGGGCAGAGCTAATACGAACTCCCCTCGGCGGCTCTGGGCCCTCAGTGGCCTGCCCGCCAACCCACGCCCTGCCTACGCTCACTCTGCCATGGTTGGGAGAAGGGGATCCAAACGGGGCGGTCAAGGACCGCTTGGCCACGTGCATGCCACCCATGGGGAGGAGACTTCAAGGTTGACGGAGCAAGGAGGCGTGGGCATGGCCGGCAGCATTTCCTCCAACCAAGCGCTGAGTCCTTGAGCCAGGACAGCAAGAGACGTAAACAGTGTCGGGGGAGGCGGGCCGCCCGACGAGCCTGGGAGTGTGTGGATGCTTTGGGCTCTGCTTCCAGAAGCCCAAGAGCCTCAAGAGGAATCAGGAGGGTGTGACTGAAATGGATCACCTAGAACATTTAGTTAGTGCTGGACGGGCAGGGCATGGAGCTCGGGCTGCTGGGGCAGCGGCAGAGACGCAGGCTGCCGTACGGCCCTGCTTGGCCAGAGGATGGTCGTCAGGTAACCTCTGCTCTCCTGGAAGGCACCTTTATGAAAAGGGCCCTGTGCAGTGGATGTAGCAATCACAGGGCCCAACGGCTCCTACTAGCAGAGTCGTCAGACCCTCACTCTGTGCCCTGCCCCCAAGTCTTCTTCAATCACGACCACAAGGGGGTGGCGTGTGCAGACAAGCACCTCTCCTGGTCCAGGGAGAGGCCAGGAGACAGGGCCCCTCATGTGAGCGTGGAGCAAGTGGGCTGAAGCTTAGACGACCCAGAAAACACCGACCATCCCAGCAGTAAGGTCACCTGGGGGGGGAGGGCGACAGCCTAACCCTCACCCCTACAGCCCTAGAGGGCACTGCCACGGGCCAGTCATGGTGGATGGTGATGGTGGCCCAAGGTCGAGGTAGGTATGTACATAAAATATTATAGAAAATTGTAAATGCAAATGGTTGCCCAGAGAGAGAGAGAGAGAGAGAGAATGTGTGGGTGTATAAAGCATCTTACAATCTTACAGATGACCCAAGAGATCATCTCATTTAAGTTTTACAAAACCAACTTGTGACATACAACCCTGGGAAGCCATGGGGCAGACGTACCACACCTTCCAGCAGCATCAACTTGCTTTAAAATAGCCTTTGTGTGTTAAAATGGAATTCAGACAAGCTATGGGATGCAATGCAAAATTTCACGTGTTTAAAAAGTAAAAACACTAAAATGGAAAAGGTTGTGCAGCTGGCAGGCAGCTTCAGGCTGTAGGGCCAGATCCCCAGGCGGGGTACACCTCCTCCATCACTAGCGCCCATCAGGAAGAGCTTGGAAATGCTGTATTTATGCCCCACATTTTCCCAGTGAGGATCCGGGGGCCCAAAGACACCCCAAAAGAATGGGTCTTGGCCGCTGAGGCCTGCCCAGCATCACAGGCCTGCTACCTTCTCTCTCCGACATTACTATTACCCCTGCAGCACCCTTCTTTAAGGGGTTAAGTTCATTAATCGGGAACAATCATTTATGTCTAATACTTCCAGCCTTGTTGATGAAGGGTTATTATCTAAACTCAAGGAGTTTATAATTAAAGAAATCAGTCTCGCGCACATTAAAAGATAATTCAGAACCAAGAAGGCCAAAGTGCCAAATGAGACAGCTAGACCACTGGCACCCTGAGAGCTCAGAGGCCTTTGGGAGGAGGATGCATTGCAGCCATTGGTGCAGAGGGGAGAGAGGAGGGAAGGGTGCTGATGGCTTGCCGGGTGGTGAGGGACGTTGAGCAGGGTGGAGGGCTGGGCAGGGGGAGGGGAGGGGAGACTGTGTCCGTGCATAGGGCCAGGTTATGGAGGGCGTGGTGTTGAAACAAGCAGGGTAAAGGCTTATCAGTAGGGGGGTGATGGGAGAGGTCTCAGCTTTCAGATCGTATGGCTTAGATCCTGTGGGACAGCAGATGGGGCATCGAGAGGGTTCTGGGTTCCCTTAGAGAGAGGAGAGGCCATCTGGATTGCACCCCTTGCCCTGGCTCTGTGCCCACCCAGGCTGGGGAGAAGCCGGTGGTCAAACAAGGCAGCTCCCAAATCCCAAAGCAGCATGGCGAGCCATTCCTGAAGGTGGACGTGTTGATCAAAAGCAATGGCCTGAGAAGCAGCTGACCTGCGTTCACGATCTCTTTCTGACACACCAACTGACCTTGGCAAGTGGCTTAATCTTTCTGAACTCCAGTGCTCACAAGGTTAATGATGTTAATACTGTCTGGCCAAACTCCTTCACAGGTTGGGGTCAAGAGAAAAGGAGATGTCTGTGAAAGCTACCCACAGAAATGGGAGATTTGATGAAAGAATCAAGTAAGAATATTGACCTTAGGGCCTGAACAGCTGATCACAGCTTAACATGTGTGTTCTCTGAGGCGCATTTGCATTCTAGCTGGAGGCAGAGAATATCTTCCCCAAACAAATAAATCCCTAATAGTGGACGTTTAGCTGTCACTGGTAGGTCTGTGACAGATGAAGGGAGCGGAAGCATTTGGAGACAGGGCATGTGTCAAACACAGGCCCAAAGGTAGCCTTGCTTCCCAGACACCAAGATGACAATAATGACAGTGACGAACACTTATCAGTATTTATCATGCACGGAGTGCGGTCCTATGAGCTTCGCATATATCATTAAACCCTGTCACAACCCAGCGAGATGAGGGCTACTGTTATCCCCATTTTACAGATGAAGGAACTGAGGCACAGATAGGCCATGTCACTCATCCAGGGTCACCAAAGCAGTACATGACAAGTAGGATTGGAACCCAAGGAGTCGTCCCTGCTTTGGGCTCCTTAGAGGCCAGTGCTGTCCTTCCAGAGCCCTGTGGTAGCACATTCTGGACTGGCTCTCATAGTCTAAAGCAGGAAATGGGCATCTGTACCAGATTCACAATTGGCTCATGTTATCTGGGGACAGCCCAAGTGTCCAGATGCCCAGCCATATTTCTGACCATTACTCAGATTCTGGGCAACACAACTGCCTCCCTCATTTGAACACTGATTGGCACCTTCACAGAGTGCCCAGTGGGGAGGGTCCAGGGTTCTCGCTCCAGCAGGCCCTTGAGCGTCACTCATGTCCACCCCAGAAGCCGAATTCCCTGAATGGACCAAGTTATGGCTCCCCTTAGGAATATCACATCACGAAAATTTCATCACCCCTCTGGGTCACTAATGGCTTCCTCTATGGCATCAGACCTTTATCGCTTTTCTGCTCTGCTCCATTCAGATTAGAAAACTTGTGGGGCTCAGACACTGGCAAGCCAGTCATGAATGCCCCAAGTGACCTTAAGGGGACTCCCCGAACATCTCTATGTCACCCCACCCCCAGGAAGGGGACAGAGCAGCAGGCGGAGAGGAGGAGAGGGAAGAGGGGTTCCTGCCCTGACCGCATGAATTCTGCCAACACAGGCCCAGTGAGGACACAACTAGGGTGGAGGGAAGAGCCAGGAAGACCAGGAATTCCGGGGCTATTTGCAAACTCTTCCACCTTCCCTGGATCAGCCCTGGTTTCCTAACAGCACAACTGTCTGAGCATCTGTCACTGGGAAGGCACCTGGGACAAAGGGCAGCCTGGGACAGTGGAAAGATGACAGGTGTTGGGGTCAGAGAGCCCTGGGTTCACATCCTGACCTCCTGACTTCCTGGCTGCGGGGCCTTGGGCAGTTAATCGCTCTGAGCCTCAGTTTACCCACATGTTGGAGTCGAGGGAGCACAAAGGCAGGTAATGCTTGTGACGTGCCTAACGCTCTCTGACATGTAGCTCTGCGCACCAAACAAGAGCTGCCATCCCTCTGTAGATCCCCAGGATGGGGAGAAAAGGTCAAATCACTCTAAACTGGGGATGAAGCAAAAGAGAGAAAAAGAGGTGGGTGAATGACAGAGTAAAGGTACCAGAGGGAAAATCTGAAAGCTCAATGCAACCTGACATCCTATCTTAAGACCACTTGGAGGGGCAAACACAGAAGCACAGATATAGTCAAATTAGCTTATTAAGTGCTTTGGATCTGTCAGGCTCTGTGCCAAGTGCTCTGTTCCTGCTTTGTCACTGACTTCTCTTGGGATTCAGACAAGAAAACGGGGGCTGACAGTTAAGTGACTGAACCCAAAGTGGCAAGAGCAACACAAAGTGGCAGAGCTTGAACCCAGGTCGGCCCAATTCCAAGGCACCCACCACTGTACATGCCACTTCTCAACAACTTAAGGGAAAAAATCCCCAAAGCAGGGACGTGATAGCACAGACTGTGGGGTGACTCTGGGATGCTGTAGGGATGGCCCTGTCCTGTGTAAAGTAATTCTCTGTCTGAAATGCACTTCTGGAGACCACAGCGCCATGTCTGCAGTGATGGAGGAATGCGAGACATCACCAGTGCACATGTCTCCTTCCCAGCACACAGTGACCTGCACTTCCCAGCTCCTTTGCCATTGGGCAGGACCATGTGATCAGCTCTGGCCAATGGGCTGCAAGGAGAAGTGATAATGAGCTAAGCATTTAATTGCTGACGTAAGTCGTTCTCTTATGTCTCCACACATGGATGGGCATTACCCCCAAAACCCCTATCATCTTCCCAATTTCCTCCACATCACACAGGTGGAGGTCAGCTGGTAGGTATTGAATAATAAGGACCTGGGGGCCACCCAACCGAGAGGCCAGGCGACTTTACGCCTTAGGTAAGTGTTCATTCATTCATTCAATCTTCATGCACTCATTCATTATTTTCTAGCTCATTTTCTGTGCCAGGCACTGCCCTAGCAACTGAGGGCACAGCAGTAAATAAAACAAAGCCCCTGCCCCCATGAGAGACCAACAATAAACAGATAACCAAGTCAATATATGTCCGACGGAGGTGAGTGCTATGGGGAAAGTAAAGCAGGGCGAGGGGTTCAAGGAGATGCTCACGTGCTTGGGGCTGATAAAGGGACGTGAGAGGAAAGGCCGGAAGGAAGTGAGGAGTGGGCCTTGCAGACGTCTAGAAGAAATGGGCACGGCCTCAGGGATGGCAGGAACTTCAAGTGTCAGCTGGGAGGCCACAGCTGGACTGGCAAGTTCTAGGAACAGAAAGGCGGTCAGTGCTATGGAGGGGAGGAGTGAAGACGAGGTTGGAGAGGCAGCTTGTGTGGGGGGAGGCATTATGACACCCCCATACCTTGTGGCCCACATATTAGGAGCAATTAACATTTATTAAGAACATTTTTAAAGTGATTGGGACCATCTCATTTAACGTAAAAAAACAAACAAACCCAAAACCCTAGCAGGTAGACATACTTATGTTTAACAATTCCCTCATTTTACAGATGAGAAAACTGAGCCTCAGCTCAAGGTTGCTCAGCTGTGGAGGCAGGATTCCAAGGGGCCAGAACCCAGATGGGAGCCATCGGCCATGTTGGTGCCTCCAGTACAGGAAGGCGGGGGGCCTCTCAGGGCTCCCGTGGCCAAAGAGGGGCTTTGTGGCCCAGACACCTGGCTGAGGAGTCAGTCTGACGAACGGAGCTGTGCAGCCGCTCTCCCCTTCCCCCCCTCCTGAGGCCCATCTCTTGTCCAGCACCGCTCACTGGCCCTGCCTTCTGCCCAGCGTGTGGACAGGGGGCAGGACGACAAGGAACAACCAGGACGTCTCGGCAGCCCTGCTTGTTTTCCTTTCCGTTGCAGGCCGCGGGGCGCTGCCGGCAGTCGCTGCTGGCCCATTTGTTGCTGTTGGCATCCCAAGGCCCCAAATTATGATGACTAATTCCCACCGCTTTAGGCAGCTCCAGGGCCGTCTCCAGCAACGTGCTCCAGGGGGAGTCAGGCTGGAAATCCTGCAGGCAGCACCCTAACACCCAACATCAATTCCAACTCAGTCTCTTGACTCCCTGAGGGGCCAGGAGTCAGAGACATGGGAAGGGAGGTTATAGCCAATCAGAGGACTCCTTCAACAGTAGCCAAATCCTAGGATAACCAGCCACAGGGAGGCCAATTTCTTCATCAACATAGAGTACAACTGTCTAACAACCATCTTGTTTTTTAAGGTAGTGAGTCCTCCATCACCAGGGGTATGCAAACAGACACCAGATGGCCACTTGTCCCACGTCTGTGTGCAGAGGACAGAACTAGATGACTTTTCATGTTTCTTTCAAGTCAAATGCACTGATTCACGTTAGTCCTGAGGACGGAGAATGAGTTCATTCTCCCTTACCGTTTAGCTTACAGCCCAACTGTGTCCTGTGGTACAAAGGCAAATGCATACCAATACAGTTTAACACATCATTTTAAAGTCAGCCGTTCAGGCACTGTTTAAACAGAGAACTGCTGTAAAGGACTTGGCCTCTTTCCCAGCCTCCCTTCTCTGATGGAACAAGGTTCCTGGCCCCACTCTGGCCTTCTCGGAGAGGACATAGGGAGAGGCAGTTGATAAATATTTGCTGAACAAATGCATGAAAGAGAGGCTTTCTGAGACAGGTGTCAGGCTGCCAGCATGATAGGGACTCTGGTTGGGGGTCCTGAGTCTGTTTGTCCCAGGCAGGGGAGCTCTGCAGTGAATAGAAGTACCAAACTGTGTCGCTCATCTAAGCACAGCCAGAATGTTCCAGACTCCCCAGCGAAAGACAAGGGCGCACTGGGCCAGGGAGAGAGGGGTGTGGGGCAGAGAGCCATCTCTCTGGCCCTGGAAGAAGGGGGTGTAGGGAGCAGGGACAACTCCGACCAAGTCTTCTGTGGGGCTTTTGACACATACCAGCTGAGCCCCAGGCAAGTGGTAATTAGCAAGAGGCCCTGATCAATAAGTTATTTTTTGCTGTCAGTAATTAATAATTACAGCTTAGCCACACCATGTAATTAAACTTTCATCCTGCTCCCTCGTGTGCTGTTTGGCTTTTATTGTGATTAGCTCCCAGCACTAAACTTTCTCCCTCTGGAGCCTTCAGGAGCCTCCGGAGCTGGGCTTCCCAAACCTCACTCAGGGTTTCCACTGCCCGGCTCACTCAGCTCACAGTCCCTTTTGTCCTATCCCTCCAGCCCCCCTGCCCAGGCACCATTCTCCTGAAAGAACCTTCCGGACCAGCTGGCTGGGCTGCTACTGCCTTCCTTCCAGCCTCTTAGCCTCCTCAGGATGGCCACCAGCAGTAACCAAGCTTCGCAGCTTGGCTGAAAAATCTTGCAAGGCACTTGTTAAAATGCCGATGTCCGGGCTCGCCCAGATGTCTCCAACCAGAGTACCTGGGAGCGGAGCCCAAGCGTGCTGGACAACCACTGTGAGACAGAGTGATGGAACCACGGAAGGAAGGAAGGAAAAGAACAGTCTTGGGTGAGGAAAAGGCATTTGAGGTCTTTTTGGTGGGTGGCCAAGAACCACTCCCCATGGTCCGCTTAGAGTGTAAAAACACTCATTAATAATAATAACAATTACCTTTTATTAAGCACCAGGGACTCCTGAAATACCTTGAATTCTCATATTGGCTCTGCTCTTTCTACATCATTCATTTCATTTGGGAAATAAATGGAAATTGTGTGACATCCACTTGAAGGGAAAATAGTCACATGGTGGCTTTCAGTAGAAGCAGGTGATGTCGCCTGGTTCCACTACCTGAAGAAAACTAAGCTCAGTCTAGATAAAATCCGGCCATGGCCAATGGGAGGTTTTCCAAGGGAGGACCACTATTTGGGCCCTCACTCTGTGTCATGATTGGAGAACGAGGCTCCCTGGCTCAGAAGTGACACACAGTGCTGGTGGCTTCAACCACCCCAAAGGTCAATGACATGGCCTCCAACTCCCACTCTCTAACCCCAAAACAGATAAGAAAGCACGCCCCAGCCTCGTGGTCTGACCCTGCCTTCCACCCAACACACAAACGCAACATTGCCCCCAAGCCTGGGCCCAGACCAAGTTCCCACAATCCCCTGCATGGTTTGCAGGCTGGGAGACAAATGGAAGGAGAGTGCCCGATGGAGGCAGGAAAACACTCTCTCAGACCAGAGAACACAAATGGAACAGCAGGGGATCTGGGCAGCCACTCTCAAAAAGGCAGCAAACAAGAGAAGCAGGAGAGGGAATAAATCAATCAAAGAGACCTTCACTGCTTCTGACAGGGTGAACCCCTCCCGCAGGAAGCACAGAGACAGGAGACAGCTTGGTCTTAACTTCAGCAGGGCAGGTGTAATCTTGACCTCAGGTGGAGGGGACAGGTGTAAGGTGGGGCATGGAAGAGACTTGATGATGCAAAGGGAAAGACCTTCAGGTGCCCTGGGGACTCCTTAAGGGCCTGGGCCTGGATAGGACAAGAACTTGTGACTCACCTGCCCAGGGAAATCACCCTGGTTGCTGGAGTCCCAGCCTCAAGTGACTAAGTTAGAAGCATCCATACAGAGGCTGACACCCCTCTGAGCCCTTCCTGTCTCCTGGCTTTTGGCTGGTGACCCCATAGGCATCTCAGAACAAATCTGTGAGGCGCCCCAGGACAGACTGCAATGGCTTCCTCTTCCGGCAGCCTCACAGCCTGGGACCCTACCACAAGGCCACCCCAGCTGCGGATGGTCCTGGTTCGGGGAGAGAAGGGCTTAGAACCCAGTTCTGGCTCTGCCCCCAAATCATCCGGCAACCTTGGTCAGGGCACTTAATGTCCCCAGACCTCAGCTGTCCCACCTATTAAACGGCTACTGGAATGACTTCTGAGGTCCTGCCTGCTGGTGGGGTTTATGAAGATCATAAAAATAATAATAACTTTTATTACCTTACATTTACAGGGCCCGTTAACAAAATTTCTAAGTGCTTTAATGTAAATTACCTTGTAAAATCCTCCCCACAAACCTGGGAGAGCTGATTGTTTCCATCTCTTTGATCTTGCCTCTCTGGCCTGCCTGACTCTGGGTGCACTAGGGTACCCCCACCCAGATCAGCAACCCCAGAGGTAGGTGGGGCCCCTCTTGAGGTTTCAGCCTCCACACTTGAGCGGCCTTGGTGGGAGGGGTCACACCCCTCCTGAGCCCAGAAGAGGCAAAGCCAATCCCCTTGAGTCCTGGGGCTCAGTCCAGGCTTGTCTCCCTCTGCCCCCAGCAGGCGCCGCTCGGACTCCGCTGGCACCACTGTCTGGGTCTGCGAACCCCAAAGGCAAGAAAGCACAGAAGCAGCCACCCTCCCCTTCTGGGACCTGCCAGAGGACTGGGAGTACATGTGGCCATCCGCCCTCTGGAGGGGGACAGTGCTGCTCAAGCCTCCTCATCCTTCCTAACACGCCCACCCCCAAACCCACCAGCCCTTCTCCAACGCCAGGCTGCTCCAGGCAGCTACAGGTCAGAGTGGTGGCTGCAGAGACAATTGAGCGACCAGTGGAGCTGGAGGCAAAGGCAGAAGTTGTGTGTCTGGGAGTGATTGGTGGGGAGGAGGCCTTAGATGCTCCCTGGGCACCACCCCCCCCCCCCCCCCCCCCCGTGGGTCTGGGACAGCACCGGAGACCTGGGCTCCGGCGGCACCGCGAAGCTCCCCATCCCCAGCAGCCCGCCAGGCAGCCAGGCGCGGGTTCCCTACGTGGCCAGGCCCAGCAATCGCGGCGACCAGCCGGCACCCAGCGCGGGGACTCAGGGGGACTCAGGCTGCTTCCCGCCGCCCTCCCACCCCACTCCCTCACCCCGGGACGGCCAGCGTCTGCCCGGCAGGGCCTTGCCCTTCTCCGCGGACAAGGAACCGGGAACCTGAAGCCCGGCCTGAAAAGCTCGGAGGAGCCAGGCGCTGAGCCTGGCAAGGAATGGCGCGCCCCTCCCTCGCAGGCCCGAGGGCACCCACAGCGGCTGGGGGCCGTAGTGATCCCCCTACCTCATCTTAGGTTCTGATTCTCAGCCTCCCCGGGCAACGCCTCCTAGCACGGACCCCCACCTTCCTTCACTGGGAAGCCACAAGTCTCAGAAAGACTGCTCCAACGCCCTCCCAAATAAAGCCCCCAAAACTCGAGGAGGGGGTTCCTGAAACTCCCTGGAGAGGGCTCTACCCAGGCTAAACCCTGTGTCCAGGAGGCCACCATGAGGCCAGCAGGTATCCGCGCCTCCTCTATTCCCTTCCACGCCCCCTCCCCTTGCCCCCCTCCTAGCCCCACGTGGGGGTGGCCCTCCTACCTTGGGCTCTGGCCTGGGGGATCCGGTGCAAGGCCAGCAGAGTCCAGATCAGCAGCCCCCACATGATGACCAGACGGGGGTGGGGGGTCCTCCGCACTGTTTTATAATCCTGGTGGGGTCCGATACCCCGAGGCTTCGTCCTGAGAGACTGTCTACGCGGCTCTGGCCCGGGGCGGTATATGCCCAGGAGAGGCAGCTCTGGCGACCCCAACCCTTCCACGTCCTCTTCTGTCCAAGTCCGAAACCGGCGGCGCGCCCGGAAGGCGAGGGGCGAGCCAAGAGAAAGAGGAAAGCCGTGCTCTCGGACTCGGGGCGCCTCCCTCCCTTAGCACCCCAACTCCGACTTCTTCTTCCAGGCAGGGCGGCCTCAGCGATTCGGTCGGGTCGCGGGCTGGGCTCCGGACTAAAACGACAACTTCAGGAAACTTCCTCCAGTGGCCACGTTGCCCGCCCCCCGCCCCCTCCCCGCCCCCTGGTTGGGTCGTCCGGGAGGACGCAGTCACAGCCGTTCCAGGCGCCTGGCCCCGGGGGCCGGGCGGTAGCCGAGCGTGGCGGCAGACGCCGGTGAGGGGATTCTTTCAGGGGCGCGGGTTTCGGGGGGCGCGGTTTGCATCGCGGTCCGAATCTCCCTGGAGCTGAAGTTTTCTTCTCTCTAACTTTGCAGGCGGCATCTGATGGGGCCGAGCCACCCCTGTCGGCTCCACAGCCCTGGCGCCCAATCTGGGGACTCTCGGTCCCTCCCAGGGGCGCTGGGCCCGGGCGCGCCCTCGGCTCCGCGCCCAGCCAGCTAGCAAACTTTGCGGGTCCCGCGGCTCGGCGCGCAACCCCGCGCGCCCATGTCCGCGCCGGCTGCGGGGTGATGGGGACGTCTTCTGGGCTGGGCGTCCCGGACTGTTGCAGGCGCCTGGGCACGAAGCCTCCTGCCGGCCGGAGGATGGAGACCGGCCGTTCTGCCCTCCGCCGCGCCCTGGCCGGAGCTCTAGGCAAGACGCACGGAGAGCCCGGCGGGCAGCCCCGGCTCCGGAGGCGCGGCGCCTCTTCAGATGCCCGGCGCTAGCCGACCGCCCTTGCGCGAAGAGCAACGACCGCCGCGCCCGCCCCAGAGCTTCGGCCGCGCCGCCGCTCGCCGAGCCCGCCGCCCTCCGCTTCCCGGGCTCGGCGTCCGGGGAGCCGCTCCTGCCTGTGCCGAGCCACAGCTGCGGGGGCAGCGTGAGCCGGTGACGAGCGCGGCGGAGGCGGAGGCGGCGACGCGGAGAGGGGGGCAGAGCGCTACCCAGTGGCCACGACTGGAGAGCAGCCTCCGCGCGGGGAGGGGAGTGGGGTAGGCGGCGGCGGCCCTGAGCCAGGCCCGGGAGCGAGCCCCGCAGAACACAATTCGTCTGCACTGTCGCTGGCGCCCAGCGCCTCCGGGACCCGCCGGGGGGCAGCAGTGCCAACCTCTTACCTTACGGAGGAGAGATGCTCACTGAGCGCCTTCGCTCTCTGGGCCCCGCACGCCTTTCTCAAAGGCTTCTCTGATTCCCACTCTCTCGCATAGCGGGGAACCCCAACACCCTTCCCCGACTTTGAGTGACAGAGGTAGAGGGTGTGTTGGGATGAGGGGGTCGGTCGACTGGTTGATTCCTGCCTCTTCCCAGGTCAGGCTTTCAAAAGTCTGGAAACACTCAGGGCAGAGAGCAAGACAAAAAGGAGGCCCGGGACTTACAGATGCCCGAGAAAGTGAAGTCGGTGCCAAGGTCTATGCATTCTTTGTTTCTCACGAGCTGTTTGCAAAGGGTTGAAAAAGGGAAATTGCTCAGGGAGCCACGAAGAGGAGGGCTGGGAGGTTTCCTCCCTTGTGGGCCAGAGGAGTGAGCCCGGCCAGCACCGGAATGGTGAGAAGCCCAGCTTAGCCCAGCGCTGCTTTGCAGGACCTAGTTAAGCTTTCCTGGGCACCACACAGCTTTGCTTCCCTGGATCCCTTTCTCCATTAAAAAAAAAAAAAAAAAAAAAAAAAAAAAAAAAAAAAAAAAAAAAAAAAAGATATATATATATATATATATATATATATATATATATACACACACATTTAAAATATATATATTTTAATATATATATTAAAAATAATATTTTATGACTGTTTTGGCATAAAGACAAATATATTAATATTACATGTTAAATCATTTTTGTCAACCTAAATGTTCATTTATTTCTTATGATTTTAAAAGAAATTACATATTTTCACGGGCCCCTAAACGACCATGCTCTCTGGCACTTTGCCTGCTGAGTGGAGTCACATGGAGGAGTGGGCCCTGCGCACTTGGTATAAATGCTGGGAAGCAGAGCCACTGAGACCTGCCCCTTCTGCCCCAGCGCTTTCTCTTCTCCCTGTGGTGGCCCACTCCACCCTGAAGGACACCCCTTCTCATTGCTGCAGAGGGGACACAGTCACCGAAACCATTTCATAATTTTTCTATTCTCATTTCACCTGCCTCAGAAAAAGAACTGTGGGTATTTTCTGAAAATAGCTGAGAAACTAGCCTGCCTTCCCTACAGTCCTTCAATCACCGAATTCAAGCATTTTGTGACTTTTCCCCCAGGTAACCTGTGCTCCATCCCAGGCTGAAACCCTTTTGGCTAGCTGATTGGTAAATGAGAGCACATTGGGGGCAGGTGGCCTAGGTGTGGCCAGCCCCCCTTCCCTCTGATGGCCACACCATTGCCAGATGCTTAGGGATACCCAGCTGTGACCTCACATAACCCCAGCTGCTCTAACCACCTCAACATAGAGCTCAGGCCCTTCCCTGACCATGAAGAACAGCTGGTCTGCAGGGTGCTGTTCCTTTCCTCGCTCACAGAGGGGGCCTGAGAGCCAGATTTGCCTAGCACCTCTCCTCCTCAGCCAGCAGAGGAATAGCAGAAAGCCTATATCTTGGTTCTCAGAGGCTGGAAGCTCACATCGACAGCTGTGTGAAACCTTGGTAGATTCCACCCTCTTCATGTCCGATCCCAGACTTCCAGCAGCCAGGAGTCTGAACTGGGGCTCCAAACAGCATTTGTTCCTGGGGCTCCAAACAGCATTTGTTCTCTTTGTAAGAAGAGACATAACCATGTCTCTTCACAACCATGCGCAGCCCCAGCACCTTCTGGGAATTTGATCCCCAAAGGCCAGGGCAGGGCACCAGCCCGGGGCTGCGGGGAGGGAGGAGGTTTTCTTTTGTGATGGACGTCACCAGGCATGCCAGCATGTTAGTGAGCAGAGCAGGCAGCACCCTACCAGCAACTCTTATGGCAAATCTTGCTCATCACCAGGAGTGGTGAAGGGAAGACATAGGCTCTTTCTGGCCTCAGTCTGGACACACGCATACACAGGAAGGGAACTATCTGATTTTGCTTATCAGAGTTTCGCTGGCCCAGGAGGAGGCTGAGCAGGGAGCCTGCCACTTTGAGAAGGGCTCATTACTGGGAAAGTCACTTGCAGACACTATGACCTCATTCTTGCCACCAGCGGCGTAATTAGAGGTTGCAAATGGTGCAGTTACAGTGGGTGCCACATCAGGAGGGCCTGTGCGGCTTTCCCAGGCTCCACACTGCCTCCCCGATGCAATCCTGTCCCTTCTGATTTGAGTCTGTACCTATAGCGCTCCTGGAAAACGCGGGACAGGATCTGGGTGTTCTCCCTCATTTCTGTTCTATCTCCCTCCATCCCCAGAGCCAGCACTTTGTAGGAGGCTCTTCATCTCAGACATGCTCTATCCAGACATTTCACTCTGCAAATTCAAGGTGGGGGCCGTGGGGAAGGCGCAGTGGCAGAGAGTAACACAATTCGTTTCAAAAGAGAAGGAAAGGCCTGAATCAGTCTGCTTCATCTTTCCCCTTCTCCCTTTCCAAGTGGATGATGTGTGTTTAAAATGTCACCTCCTAGAAAAAGCTTAACTGGACCCCAACAGGACCACTTTCTTAGCTTCTCACTCCACACGTAGAGCCAGTGGGACAGCATGACTGCAGACCTTTCATTGCCAGGCGCCTTCCGAGTGGGAAGTACATCACACCACGTGCCAGCCAAGAGCAAGAAGACAAAACCAAGGACAGTTGGATGGAGCTGGCCAAACGCCTCCTTACCCCACCATTCCTCGGCAGCAAACCTGTCCTCCGCCCATTTCTCACACACACACACACACACACACACACACACACACACACACACACCCCAAAGAGTAGGCAGGGCAGAGTCAGCTTTTCATATCTTTTTCATTTTCCATCTCAAATGTAACAGCAACTGGAACAGAGTATTCAGTGGCAGGCACATCCGCCATCAGCAGAGACCAGGCGGGCAGCCTGATACTGGAGGCAAAGACACATGAGTCCACTCCCTCTGCCCACTCCCTCATCCCCTGTTTCCTGCTTCCCAAGTTGCTCTGCCTGCCACCCTCTGCCCAGAAGCCCACACTTGTGGTGGTTTTGCTGAGGATAAGAAGGCAGAAAGAATGACCATCAAAAAGAGGGGAAAAGGATTGGATACGACTCAATCTAGAAGGAAAATGGAAGAGAGATGAGAGGAGTCAGTACGGAAGTGCTCCCAGAGCGGGGCTGGGCAGGGACCCCCCCATGTTCCCCCCCCCCCCAGTAAGGACCTTGAAGAGAGACATCTCTGCTCCACCTGAAGGGAACTTCCACACAACTAAATGCCTTGAAACACGGCTTCCAGTGAATAATTAATAGCATTCTGTTTTTTCACTTTGTTCTGTTTTAAAGATGGAAAAAGGGGAGGAGTAGGATGAAAGTGGTCTATTAATCTCCATTGGAAAAGAGAGAGGCTCTGGGTCCCTGTGTAGTCAGCTGAGGCTGCTGTAACCAAATACCACAGAAATTTATTTCGCACAGTTCTGGAGGCTGGGAAGTCCCAGATCAAGGTGCTGGCCTTTTCAGTGCTTGGTGAAGGCTCTCTTCCTGGCTTTGTACGTAGCCACTTTCTTGCTGTGTCCTCACATGGCGGAGAAAGCGAGAGAGTTCTGGTCCCTCTTCCATTTAGGACACTCACTAATCTTATCACTGGGGCCCCATTCTCATGACCTCATCTAAACCCAGTTACCTCCCAAAGAGTCCATCTCCAAATATTGTCACACTGGAGCGGGAAGAGGTTAGAGCTTCAATATAAGATTTTTGGGAGGATACAGTGTAGCCCATAGCGGTCTCCTTATCCAGGCTCCACCCCCATCCTCAACTGCCCGTTATAGTAATTTATTTCCACTCCCTTAGGAGGAAGGACCTAAGAACACAGTGCATGTCCATGGCTGGGCTGGGGGCAGCTTGCATCTTTAGCAACTCTGTGCCAAGGTCAGGGCTACCGTGAGTTCCGTTCTTGGCCTCCAAGCCCTGGATCTGATTAACTAGGGATATACTTAGTAAATGGACGGAGGTTCCGTGTTTCGTGATCCTTTCTGCTTTTGCCCACCAGTTCTCCAGGAAAGGAGGAAAAGAGACACAGAGAAATGGAGCAGAAACCCTTCAACACTCGTGCAGAAATGGTTTGCTGGTTCAGAGCCAGATGCAAGTTGGAGAGAATAGAGGTTAACAGACCACTGGAGACAGCATTTTTAAACAATAAAACTGCTAAATGTAGGCTAGGCTGGGGAAGGAAATGAATGCATGAGAAAACAGGAATTTTCTGTATCTGGGCCTGTTCAGCCAGTCTGAGCCCTGGGCGCAGATTGACAGGGCTGCACCCAAGTCTGATGGAGAAACCCAGTGCTAAAGCTGAACAGGAGAGGGCGCTGTCAACACACACAGCTAGAAGGTCCAGGAAGGAGGAAGTTGGTTGGGGCAGAAGTGTACTTTGTGATAGTTTCAGGAGCAAAACCAGTACACACTTTACTCATGAATGTCCTAATATGTCTACAATAAAGTACATGAGCATCACAGAGAAGCCTGTCGCCAGGTGGCTGACACATTGATCTTTAAATTGGACAAGGATTTAGAATCATTTCGGGCCATTCAAATTCACCGAGCCATGAACTCTGACTTGAGCGGGGTTTATTTAATCTGCTTAGTATAAGAGGGAGCTGTGGCTCTGCCTTTCAGAGCCACCAAAGGCAGCCTCTCCCAACGAAAAAGGCGAGTATCTTTCACAGGACACAGACCACTTCCTGGCTGGTTTGCAGCCACGCCGCACACAGGCTTGTCTTAGGGCTTGGCTCTCGCTGGTCCTTGGGCCTGAAATGCCCTTCCTCCAAGTGGCCACATGGCTCACTCCTTTACCTGCACTGTGTCTCTGTTTAGATGTATCTGACCAGCAAGCCCTCTCTGTCAATCACTTTGGAAAGCAATCCCATTAGAGAATGATGTTCAGTCAACACTGGTAAAGCAGAGGCACTGACTGATGAGAATAGTCGCTGCCTGGGCCACTCCACCGGCATATACTGTGTCCGCCCAGCTGACTCACCAACACACACACACACACACACACACACACACACTCCCTGTCCTCCCTTCCAACCTTCCTTTTCGCACTGTCACCACCAACTGCTATACCGTAGATCTTACTTGTTAGTTTATTTATTGCTTCTCTTCTCCCACTAGAATGTAAGCAACTTGAGGGCAGGGAGTTTTGCCTGTTTGGCTCTGTGCATAGAAACTAATAAAAATCAGACCAAGTGATTATATAGGTTCAGTGACATCAAAACAAAGGGAAAATATGCATGAAGTGTGAACAGCCTTTCAATTTCATCCCTGTGTCTTTACTTCCATTGACCTTGCCAATTAAGCTATTTACACCTTAAATGTGTGTTTTCTGATATTTGTATTTACAACAAACATTCACTGCTCCCTGAAAATTAACCCAATCTTTGACTAATATCCGTAACATATACAATCACACTCATTCATTTAGTTTCTCAGAAGTAAGGTCTTGCAGAACTAAGTAAGTTGAAAGGTGGCCTGAGTTTCAGGCATGAGGGTTTTTCTCGTCACTTATGCAATCAACATCCTAAGCTGTGTTATGTCAAAGTTAGGCAGCCTTACCTGGTTTCTGAAAAGGACTCTTCTCTTTATAAAAGTTTACACTACAGAATTCTTAAAAGCCACTGCATATCAAATGTGACTCAATTTAATTTCTAAGACCAATGACTACTCGTGCTTAGGCTAAGACAGAGGCATTTTTTGGAAGGCAAAATGCAAGGGTGGACCAGAGTTGGGATGTGGTGTCAGAGAGATTTTAAATATGAGCTGTCTGTCCTATAAAGAAAACATTTGCCGACTCTTGCTCTAGAACAAAATGAAGTAGTCCCATAGCTGTCTTAGACTTGAGTATTCTGGGGGTGTACAGCCTGCCCAGGTCTGCTCTGAGCATTACCTGGAGGGTACAACTATTAGCCAGCAGCCCTGTGAAGGCAGCTGTTCAGTGACGTGAGAGGATCCTAGCTTCCCTGAGCCTGACATTTATGTGACTAACAATCCCACCCAGCAGGAATTTATACAATATAAAGCATGGGCCAGGAAACAAAGACAATCTGTCCTGGGTACAGAGGACCAACCTGGTTTGATAGTACCACTTTCTTTGCCCAGGGCCCTGTCGATTCCAGGTTCACTCTATCTGCCTGAACAGACCACTGTGGACTGGCTCCGTCCTCTGCTTTGATCCAAACAGCCTCCTGCCATCCCTCGCCTTTGCTGGCTTGGGCTCATGGCCTCCTCGAGCTTCTCCCCTCCCCCTGCCCGGGTCTGCCTGTAAGCCCTGATCAACACAACCAGGAAATTTAGTTGAGAACATTGAGTTTAGGCCTCTTTTCCTTTTTTTTTTTTTTTTACTTTTATCATGCACTCTATTGGGGACTAAATATCCATGATTCTTACAAACTTAAAAAGCTTTTCCTGGAAACCCCCGTTTCCCTCTCACCCTGATTGACCTTAACCATTTTATCCAAGGCTGTTCTCTCCTTGCTGTCCTTTTCCAAATCCTTATAACCACCCCCATGCAAACCAATCTCTTCACATCCTGGTTTTTTACTGCATTCTGTGGGACCCCATTCCCTTATGGGCATTCATCTCCTTTACCCTAAAGCAATTTCCTTATGTTTTGCTTTCACCTTCCTGTGTTAACCGAACTCTGAACTCCCCCTGAAGTTGACTCCAAAGACCAGGAGGACCATCTTTCCTTTCCACGTCTGCTTCTCAGGGCAGGAGGGACAGGCCTCTCTTCACATGGAGGCTCCCCCAGGCTGCCTTGACTTCTGTTGTTTCAAGTCTCTGCCGTCAGCCTCCTTACCTCTCATGGAAAACATGACCTATGCTCTCATTCCTAAATGACTGCACCTCATTTTTTTTTTTTTTTTTTTTAATTTCCTGCAACTCTTGGCTTCCTCTAGACAAAGTTAAATCTGTAGATCTGAATGGCATTACTTTCATGGCCTTGCTTTACTGAATTTCAAGGTGCCACCATGCCAGTAGACCCATGGAAAGAGGATGTAAGAAACAGCCCTGAGGTTCTTGTTAAATGAGTTGTGTTTTCCATCAGAGTAGCCTCTCATTGGAGCGATAGTTTGGCTGGGTATATAAAACTCCAGGTTCAAAATAGTCTGTCCTTAGAATATTATAGATATGTGAGCCCCTGAACTGCTGATGAATTCCTGTGATACCAGTTTTATCCTCAGAGTTTTTGCAGACAACCTGGTTGGTTATCTCTGGAGAGAACTTCTTGTCCCTTGTTCTGAGATTTCACCAGGATGTGTCTCCCTGTTGATCTTTTTTCACACATCCTGCTTAGTGAGCCCTTTTGTTCCAGACACTTGGACCTTCATTCTCCTCAAGGAAGCTTTCTTGATTAGGGTTTGGTTATTTCTTCTTCTCCATGTCCTCTGTTCCCACGTCCTAAGAGTCTCAGTAGCTGGATATTGTACACGGGCATCACCCGGGAACTTGATGGAATTGCACATTCCAGGCCTTCCCCAGAACTACTGAATCAGAATCTGTATTTAACAAGCTCCCTAGTGTGATGTGTATGCACATTACATTTGAGACATTCTGCTTTAATCCACTCTCATCTCATATTTGCTTTAAATGATTAAGGCTACACACCCGAAGAGTTGTCACTTGTTACTACATCTGTCCCAGGAGCCATCCTCTCATCTTAGAAATCAGGTGTCCCTTTTTTCAGAGGTAAGAAACTTTCTAAGTCCCAAGGGACCCTCCTCCTTTGTGTACTGTTCCTGTCTGGTTATGTTCAGTCTCCTACTTCTAATTCTTTTCATAACACCTTTAAATAGAAGCAGGTGTTCCTGACTTGAAAAAGCTTCACTTGACCCTTTTGCCTCTTCCAGCTACCATCCCATTCCATAATTGGCTTTCCCTGCCAAATTTCTTGAATTCATGCAAAACAGGCTGTACCTCTGTTTCTTTATATTCCTCCCTACTTCAACCCCTTTAAACCTAGCTTTTGACTCACTGCTCTAAAACAGACTTTTCTAAAAGGTCTTCTCTCAGCCTTCATTCTCTGGTCCCCTCAGCCACACTGGCTGTGGCATTTATGGATCATGCCCTCTCCTTGACTTTCGGGGCACCTTGGTGTTGCCTTATCCCACTGGAGAAGGAGTGGGGATACCCTCATCCGGGGTGATCTCCTCCTCCTGCCCTTTCCTAAATGCTCAGTTAAAATCTGGCCAATTCCAAGAGTCTTTTCCTGACTATTCTGTTCCATGTTGATCTGTTGAGTCCATCCAGGCCCTGCCCCAGTCCTGCGTTTCGGTGCACACACATACATACAGCCAAGACAGTGCACAATATAGTATCACCGTTGCAATGCGCTCCTCATCTCACCAACGAGCTTAAAAGCTACTGTAGGCAGGAACAAAATATAGTACCACTGTCCATGAGTACTTTGGTTGTTTCCGATGCCCGAGGGCAGCTGAGCAAGGGGCTACACCTCCCCGAAAAGAAACACATTTTCTTCATTTTCACAGATACTGTCCACCTTCAAAGTCATGTGCCTGGGGATGACACCTGCCCAAGGAGCTGTCTTCTAATTCACCCAAAGACACTACACAGGCTGGCAGCGCCCCTGGCCCAGTCGTACGCCTCCTCTGTGGCCTTGTATTGATGCACTTTAGGGGCCTCTTGTCCACGCGATTGCCTTCATGGCTGGAAAACTCACCACTCTCCTTTCATATGCATGGCATGAAAATATTTCAGAGATGACTGCTCAGAGCCAGGATGTGGAGGTGTCCTGGGGGCTTAAGAGGGCAAAACTCACTCCTCAAATGAGAATGAAGCCCCTGGCTTTCCACAGTCGGTGACCCTTCTGCAAAGCTGAATGGCTTCTTTGCTCCCCTGGTCCAAAGCCTCAGCTTGCATAGCATTTGCACAAGGCCCCCTGTTCCAGGGCATGTTGCCAGGGTGCAGTTGTATACAGGAGAAGGAGGAGGCGGGGAGGGACCACGGGGGCCAGGGACAATGGCAGGCACCTCTTTCATCACCCCTCTGAGCAAACTCATAAGAGTAGTGAGAGATCCTTCACGCTGAACTTTTCATCTCCCCTTCTCCTGCCCACAGACCGCCACTGCTTTACCCAACTCCCTCATCTCAGTAAATGGCACCTCCGCTCTCCCCGATGCTGAGGGTGGAGCCTAAGGACCATCCTTGGAATCTCCTCTGTCTCATTCTCTCTATTCCATCCATCACTGAGTCTGTGCATCTCCCTCGCAAATAGACCCACCACCTGCAGTTCTCTCCACTTCCTCTGCCACTGCCCTGGTCCAGCCTCCATCAAGCCCTGCCTGGGCCTCTATCACGGCCTCCTAACTCTCTGCCTCCATTTCTCCAGCTGCCAGTCTATCCTGCACAGGGCAGCTAGGGTGGTTTCTTAAAAGTAAGCACATAATGTGATTCTCCTGCTTTAAACTCTTCAAATATTTGATGTCATTCAGTTTTTAGATGTGGTATTGTATTTTGGTTATTTTTCCCCCCAAAAGAGACGCCTTAGTTTCTTACATACTGTAATATTTGTATGTGAAATGATGTGATATATTAAATCTCTCCAAAATAAGACGAGGTGGTGAAAGAAGTGAGAGATGGGTCATGTTGAAGCTAGGTACACAGGGCTTCACTGTGCTATTCTGCTTTTGTGTGTGTTTGAAATTTTTATAATGAAAAAGGTAAAAAAAAAACAAATTCCAAGGATACGTCATTACTCATAAGATTAAAAAAAAAAAACTTGCAGAGACACATCATTAGTCATAAAATTAAAAACAAAAACATCCTGGCCACGGCCCGCACGGTCCAGCCTGCACCTGCCCAGCCAGTGTTTCTGGCCTCATCTCTTGCCACCCATAACCCCTTTCCTCGAGGCTCTGCCACACAACACTCCTGCCCCTGGCAGCTTCGCCTTTCATTTTCCCAAGGAAGTCCTGCTCTGACCTTGCTGGAGGCTTCTCCCACATCATTCCCAAGGCCCAGAATCCAGAATCCCCCACTCCCCACTGGCTACTTCCTGCGAACCCTCAGGCCTCAATTTAAAACCAGTCTTTCAGAACTGCCCTCCCCAATGCCCCAGTTTAAATTTAACCTCCGTCATTTACTTTATCACTGCACCCTGTAATTTCCCGTATTTGTGCTTACCACAGTTTGGGTCTCTCCCCCATGAGGACATACATTCCACGAGGGCCAAGTTCATGGCTATTTTGTTCACTTGTGTGTACACCAATGCCCAGAAATGAGGTGGCTGCCATACCCTCAGTCCCCTTCTGAAGAAATGTGCCCTAGGCGATTAAAACAATAATTAAAGTGAAAAATGAAGTACCGAGGATGGGAGGACCCATGAATCTGCTATGCCACATCAACAAACATTAAGCACTTTTTCATACTATTTTTTAATGATTGTTTCATTATTAAGGAGTCCAGCTTCAGAGGGAAGACTGAAATCTCCCGTGTTTCCCTCCCTGGGCCCACTGCCTTCCTTCCCCATAAGTAACCGCCACTGTGAGCTTGGGTGAGTGTTCAGTGCACATGTTCTGTTTTCATTACAAAATGTGAGCATCCATAAGCAATATCTGGTATTATTGTCTGTGTTTTTAAAATGTATGTAACTGCCTAGTGTGCTATGTAATGTTGTACAACTTACATTTTCCACTCATCATGGTCATATGTGTGTGTGTGTGTGTGTGTGTGCGCACGCATGTTCCATATGAGCTCATCCACTGTAACGTTGCATAGCCATCCACTGTATTGAATACATCACAACGGATGTATTCATTCCTTTAATAAAGTGCCGCCAGCTTATCTCCAATTTTATCTCTGACAAAAACACTGGAAAAATGTACTTGAACTTGTGTCTCCCGGTGCACATGCCCCTCTCCCCCATGAGACTGGCCTAAACAAATGAGAGAACTGGCCAGGTTGGAAGGGAAATGGGAATTCTCATATGCTGCCTGTGGTGGGAATGGAAATTGATATAATCATCTTAGAGAGCAATTTGACAATATCTAGTTAGGACGAAAATGCTCAACCTTGTGGCCCAGCAAATCTCCCTCTGTAATAAATCCTTATCACTAAAGGTAAATTATGTATTTCTTTTCTGCTCAACTGGAAGCATAAAATCTGTATTATTCCTTTAGGCCTTAAAGTTTACAATGCATTCTCACATGTTACCCGACTAAGCTGACATTCACAACCATGGGAGAGTGGTATGAGCCCCACATTAGAAACGAGGGCACGGAGGCCAAATGCCAGGACACACAGCTGTAGTTTGGTATGAGGGCTCGAATCCCACTTGTCTCACTTTTTTGCCCGGTGCATTTCCTGTTGCCCCACACTGCCTCACTGTGTCTTTATGCTGTGAAGCAAATTAACAAGCTCCGGGCGCTTTGTAGTAGATGCCGTTGGTGCTCCAACCAGATACCCTTCACCAGGCCTTGTACTTGTGCCCTGGGGACTGTACGTGTTGGCTGCTAACAGCTCACAGCTGTCCCTTCTTCAGTGATTATCCACAGCCATCTGGCCCGGCCTTACTTGGAGATGCCTGGAAATTTTCCTCAACTGCCTTGGTTCGGGGTGGGGGTGGGGGTTCCTTTGCCAACGGCTAGTGATACCGTTGGCCAAAGATGAGGCAAGGAGGGACAAGTCTGTGGTACTGTCCAAGCTCCAGAGCTCGCACCTGAACACCATCTTGGCCTTCGTCTGCCTTATTCTGCGTTCCTCACTTCCCTACCCCTTCCTCCTCAGAGCATTCCTTTGAGAAATCATTTGCACAAGAAGCCTTTCCCAGGCTCTGCTTCTTGGGCAATGCTTCCACTGGCATCACCTCCAGGACCTGGGAAAGCAGATTGCTGGGCGTCACCTCCAGAGCTGCTGTGTCGGTTGATCTAGGGACAGGCCCAGGAAAGTGCATTTCTAACAAGTTCCCAGGCAATGCTGAGGCTGCTGTCCAGGGACCACACTTAGCAAACCACTGTTCTAGAGAACGTGACCTAAGACAGCTGGTGCCAGGACAAGCAGATTTAAGGATGGGATTCTGGAGGTGGTTGACCTGCTGGCAATGAGGACCCCAACACTGGTGCCAGGGGGAGAATTGATAGTTCCTGGCATGTGCTATCATACTATTGCTGTGACAGGTTACAGTTGGAAGGGGATGTACTGGCTTTTGCAACACTTCTGGTTATCTGAGCAGAGATAGTCATTATAAGGATCGTGGAATTGAGAGGCTGTTTCTGAGAGCCATGGTTGCCTCAAAGAAAGAAAATGATAGGCCCCAGCCAATTAATCACCAATTCAGAGCAAAATATCAACGTGATAGGACCTGTTTGGCAGTGAGGTCCTTATTTCCTGTAGCGGGAAGGCGGATCATACTGAAATCCAGGCTCAGTATCTCATATTAAAAGATGCAGAACTTCAGACAAGTTCGAATTCTCAGCTTCGGCAAGTCTCCTGTGCCAAAGTCAAGGCCCTAATGGGAAGGGCCGTCACATTTAGGGATGTGCTGTCCAGGTAGCTGTGATTAGGGACCCTGGAGAATTCCCCTGAACCCTCAGGGCCTTCAGAAGCGGCCCAATTCCCTTTGTTAGAAGACAGCTCATTAACTCACGCAACCACACACCAGGAAAAGGGGACACCCAGATCCTTCCAGGGTTGAAAACAAGGTCCAAGTCGGCAGTGAGATTCAGGGACACAAGTATAGGAGGCATATGGGTGGATGTGGGGGAGGGGTGGTCAGGCAATGAATGGACCTCTGGCCCAGGGTCATCTCACTCGGTCCATGGACCCTACTGGAGGTCATTTTCCTTGTTTCTGAATATATAATCAAAGTCAACATGCATGGAAGCCGGCACAGTCCTCACCTTATTCCTTGGCCTTTGGAATAAGTACTATTGGAGCAGGAAAGAGCTGTTAGGGTAGAAAAGGCCAAGTGGAAGTCCATGAAATTGACCACTGAACAACCCCCACCTGACCAAGGTAGTAAATCAAAAGCTATATTACACATTGGGAAGAATGGTAGAGATTAGTGCCTCAGAGACTTCTGGGATGCAGGGGCCCTCATCACAACCAGCTGAGTTGTCATGCTGACCCTTCTAAGACCCAATGGATCATGGCAGATGACAGGGGACTTCTGCAAACCAGGCAAGTAGCAGCTCCAACAGTGGCTGCTGTGCTTAATGGAGTAGCTTTAATTGAACAAAGGAACACATCTCCTGGTACAGGACACACAGCTCCTGACTGGACAACTGTTTTCTTTTCAATACCCCTCAAGAAAGAGGGCCCGAAGCAGTTTGCATTCACATGGGACACACAGGAAATAGCCGCACCAAAACTCAGGCGTCTGTGACGTCAGTGGATTTTGTAAGCGTCCCGTGAGCTGGGACCTGCTAGGAAATGCCCTCCAAAATCAAGGGAAAAATGTCACACCCTGGGCCTCCAACCACACACAGCACCATCCAGAAGCTGCCGGCCTGGTAGAGCAGTGGGATGGCCTCTGGGAAGCTCAGCTGAGGCAGCAGATGGGTGATGACAGCCCGTGAGGGTGGGGTGCTGTACGGCAGGACGTGGCGTGCATCTCAGACCGGCGATCATCATACAGAGTTACATCCCCAGCAGGCAGAATACATGGGCTCAGAAACCGTGGGATGGAAGTAGGTGGTGCTCTCGTCACTTAGTCACTGACATGTCCTGTCCTTTACATCCCTCGGTCTGTGAGTCTGGAGACGCCACTCCCAGGGGGGGACGGTTCCACTGGGGACACAGTAAGGTCTCCCCAAGTTTAAAGCTATGGCTGCTGCTCCTAGTCACTTTGGGATCTTCGTTCCAGTAGGATAGCAAGCAAGGGAAGGCGTGTTCTTCCTGACCAAAACAATGAGAAGTGCTGCTCCATAATTGGGGCAGGGAGGACGATACTGACACTTAGGTGGTCACTGGGCGTCTTTTGGTCCTCTCACGCATACTGTTCGTTGAAAATGGGCAAGTACAACAACCAAAGCCTGATGAGTGTGGTGTCGACCAGCCACAGTGGGTCATCTCAAGTGGGTGCCGAAAGAGGGAGATGGTATCAGTTATGGCCTCAGGACTGATTATAACAGTGAGGAAAGTATTTGTCCCACTCTCCCTCCTCTTTTACATTTCCCAAGCAATTGTGATCCAACAGAATGCTGGAGAAGCTGACCTAGAAGGAGTGAACCTAATGTGAGAAGCAAGAGGGTGGACTGTAGGACATGCTGTTGGTGGCCTCCCCTGGGGAGATACAACCACTCCCCAGCTGAGTGTTGACTCCTACAGCTCACAACTCTATCCATGTCCAGAAAATTGACCTTGGGAATGACTTTGAGACCTTGGTCATCAGGAATTGCCTTTCCTGGAGATGGTGAGCGGTTACATAGCCTCCCCACTCAGAGGAAGCCTGCGATCTGATAATGACACTGATATTGGAGTAAAAATCCCCAGCCCCTTGCCTCAAGATGCTCCAGAGAACCTCGTGGGATCAGGCTGAGGATGGACTTCAATGAAACCCACAGCTTTGCTTAAAGTTCTTCCCCCTCCTTATTCCCGGCCCCCATTGCCTGGCAGGTTCTTCCTCCCAGACGCATTCCCTCAAGAAATCACAGGCACAAGAAACCACAGGCACAAGAATCCTTGTCTTGGGCTCTGCTTCTAGGAAACACAACAGAAGACGTTCTTCTCTGTCTCTTGGAATATATTTATCAAGGCTCAATTAGCAGGAGAATATACAGGAAAAAGGCAAAACTCTCCTCTTATTCACTTTCATCCTGTCTGCCCTTTCTAGGGGTACTCACTGACAGAGGTTTGATGAGGAATCAATTTTGTCACCTTCCTGAGCATTTTAATGTGTGTGTGTGTGTGTGTGTGTGTGTGTGTGCGTGTGTGTATCTGTGTATGCACGTGTGCATGCTTAAAAATAAATTGAATAATTCTCTATATTTTTCTGTGACTTGTTTCATTTAACAATACATCTCACAAATATTTTCATGATAATACCTTTAGGTCTATCTTTTTTGTTAATGGCTGTATAGTATTATATGAGATAGATACGCCATAATTCACTGTGTATGCTACAGATACACTATTACTTACTCCTGTAGGAAACAGAATAACAGTAAAGATTTCAAGTTGAGAGAATTTAATAGAGGGAATTGGTTACACAGACCTCAAGAGGTTAAAAGAACACCAGCGGACACTGAGAAAACTCAGATATTACTGCACGCCCAGGGCTGAGGTCGCTGTATCATAGGAAACAGCAACCACTCTTCGGACCTGGGCAGCCAAAGGGAAGAAGTGGGGCGCCCTAACCAAGGACTTGCAGAAGGCGAGTGGGGTACACAGCAACCTAGCTTTCATTTAATGAAAGTGATAAGTAGAAAAATGTTACCTTCCCATCCTCCTTTGCATTTTTTTTCTGGTTACTACGAGTTAATAGCAAGTAGTTTGAAACATACTTGTTAGCCATGGTTTGCTGTCCTTTAAGATTGTGAATTCTTGTATCTTTTCTCCCATTTTTAAATGGAGTATTTTGGCTTTGCTGATTGACTTGGAGATGCTTTCTGTGAATTATTCTTTCTTTGGTTAACTCTGTCGTAAATATTTTCTCCTGGACTGTCATTCTGGTTCTGGTTATTGCTTTAAAGGACACTTGTTGGATGCTCTCTTTTCCCTTTATGATTATGTTTTTTTCTTAGAAGAATTTTCCCTACCATGAATTAAAAATAAAAATAATGGTCTTAACCTAATATTTTTATCAAAGCTTGGGTTTTGCTTAGGTTTAGATCTTTAACTTATTTTGAGTTTATGTTTATGATTCAGGGCCTAACTGCCCTGCCCTAAGGGTGATAGACATAATTTACTGAATAGGTTCCCCTTCTCCTGATGCAGTATCACCTGAGTCTGAAACCAAATCATGTTGCATAAATGTATCTGTGTTTGGCCTCTCTCCTGCTCGCTTGGGCTGCTTTTCCATTCTTGCCTCATTACTAAGTTATCTTAACAAATGCCTGTGTAGTATGTTTTGCTTCCTAATTGGGCAGGTCCCTAGGCAATGTGCTTCTTTTCCAAAAATGTCTCAGCTAGTTTCAGGCATTGCTTTTTCCATATGAATTTTAGAACCAACTCCTCAAGAGAGAAATCTATTGTCTGCTTTTTAATCGAGATACCATTACATGTAATATATTAATATAAAGACAATGAATGCATTTTCAAGGTTGAGTCTTTCCACAGAGGAATAGTGTTGAAACCTTTTGTGCCCTTCTGTGAAGTTTTATCATTTTCTTCATATATACTTTATTAGGTTTGCCTGGGCGTTTGATAGTTTCTGTTGTAATTATAAATGACATCTATTTTTATTAGATTTTCTAATTGTTTATTGCTAGCAAATAGAAAAGCTATTGGATTTTGTATGTTGACTTCAAATTTAACTTAATTTTATTTGTTCTAGTGGCTTTTCAGTTGATTCTCCTGTATTATCTAGGTTGATAATCATATTGTGTGCAAATAGCAACAGTTTGTTCTGCCTGCTAGCAACATTTATACCTGATTTTGTTTTATTTCCTTATAGCCCTGGCCTTATTTCCTCTACAGTGCTAAGTGGTAGGAGTGGTGGTGTTTAAACTTTTATTCAAACTGTTTATAATGAAACTTATTTTAATATGTAACTGTTAAGTATGATATTTGTGGTTGGTTTGCTACAATGTGAAGGAAACTTTATCAAATTCAAAAACATTTCTTCTAGTCCATCAACCTTTTATTATTGAGATGGTTCAGTGTCACTTAGAGACTTGATGGCAATAAGTTTATTGCCCAATAAACCAGCAGATAAACTCAGACCTTCTCTTCCAGTAGCCACATGAACACCAGATGAGGCTGGATACAAACTAGATTCACTTTCCCTCGTGAGAATGAGGGGGAAAAACTAACCCCCATCACAACCTTGAATTCTGCAAAAATAAAACTTTCTTATAAGTATGAATACTTTTCATTTTTAATGAGAAAAGGTGTTGGATTTTATAAAATCTTTCTTTAGTCACCACCAAAATAATCAGAACATTTTTTCCTTTAATTTGTTCACGTAAAACATTACATTAATATATTTCCTGATATCAAACCATCCTTTCATTCCTAACACAAATTAAACTTGAGTATATTATTTTTAATACACTGATAAGCTAGATTTATTCATAATTTGCCTCTAATCTTTCATTGAAACTGATTTTAGACGTTCGCTTGCTTTTTGTGCAACTGTAGGTTTAATGTTCGCGTCGTGCTATTTCGTAGAATTAGTTTGTAACATTTTCATTTCCTTCTATGTTCCCGAATAGTTTACATATCATAGGAATCAGCAGTTCCTTGAAGATTTAGTAGCACTTGGCCATCAACTCCTTGGGACTATGACCTTGAACCAGTCATGCCCTGTTTGCTGTCAGATCCGTTCCACTCTCTTCCCCTGCTTTGCTCTTTATCTCAGAAAACTACATTTCCAGGCTCATTTGCCCTCTGGTTCCAGGTAGGTAGGCCAATGGGAGGCACTGGCTGAGAAATGGAAGAAGGGAAGTGGGGAGAAGCGCTCCCCTCCACTTGAGTAGCGTCTCTGACAGCAGTTGCTTGCCCCTGGTAGCTTAAGCCTCTGTTCTCAGTCCTTGTATCAGTGGGTCCAGCTTCCACCAGACTCGCCTCTGCTAGAGGCACCTCCCCTGCCTGTCTTTCCAGCTTCCTGCTGTTGCCAGGTGACCTATGAGGTTCCTCAGCTCTTCCATCACATCAGTCAATTCCCTATATTAAACTGCCTTGATTTGAAAGACCCAGTATGATTTCTATATTCTGATTGATTCCTGACTCATACAGACATTGATGTGATACCTCTTCTTTAATCAATTTTGATCATTTACGTTTTGGGGGTCCTTTATGAGTATTTCATGTTAATTTTCAAGTTTGTTAGAATGAAGTTGTAAAATTCTCTTATAATTTTAAAAAACATTTTCAATTTAATAGTTATGTTCCCAATTCTGTTTCTAAAGTCATTTGTGTGTGTGTGTGTGTGTATTTTATGATCAAACTTGCCAGACATGTGTCTATTTTATATTCGTATTTTGCTGAGTATGTTACACAAATTCTGCTTTAATCTTCATATCAACTTCACAAAAGAGGAAACGTCAGCAGAAAATCATTCCTTTCCTTGCTGGACACTACACACCTACTGAAGTTGCAGAACTGAGATTCGAACTCAGAGCTAGTCTATCTGCATTCAAAGCCCACACTTCCCTCATGGCCTCAGGGAGCCTGAACACTCTGGGTGAGATTTAAAAAATCATCACAAGTAGGCTTGACATTTTCTACGGAGAACATGAATTTCTTCTGTAATTGGGAAAAAAGTTAATTAAGCTTAAACAAATAATTATAATAAAAATACCCTTGAAAGGAGAGGAAATGTCACAGCATAGCAACTTAAAGCCTTGGAATGTTTTCAAAAGGGAGGCAGGCCCACCCTGCTTTACTCCGGGTCTAGCAATTGGTTAGACCTTGGTCTCCCCTTTCCCACCAGGTTAGAAGCAGAAGTTTTCCCAAAAGGTAAAGGTCATGTGAATCACTCTGATTGGTGCTTCCCTTGGCACTGTTCCATGAAGTACGCGCTGGGGAGACGACCACCTTGCCACACCCATCACAGCTCATATGGTTTGGAAATTCCACTCTGCTTTTTCTCCAAAGGACGTGGCCAGAGTGGTCAGAGTGAAAGAAGCTGAGATTCTCTGTGGAGATGGGGCTTATCCCCACTGGCGGTGTAGGGTGCCTGTTCTCCTTGGCCAGGGCAACAGAGAAGGATCATTTTCTGTTTCTACTTCCTCTCCAGCCCTGAACTCAGCTTCTGGTGGCAGAGGAGCTCCTGAAACCTCCTAAAATAGCCTCCCGCTAGAAAGAAGTAATGCAATGCACACCACACTATGCATATTGATTTCTATTTTTGGTTCTTATCAAGATTTATTTTTCCTCCCTTCAGGTAAATAGTGACCTTGGACTCGCCGCCTTCCATATTTGCAGCCTGGGTCAATGAATCTTGGTATTGACCTTGGGGGCCATCAATAGCTGCTTATTGTTGAGATATTTCAATGTCAATAAGTGGCCCCATGGAAGTGGGAGGGGGGCTGCCCAGCAAACCCAGCAGCTAAAAAACCAATCCCTTTCTCCCAGTTGTCATCTCCATACAGAAGGGTCTGCTTCTAAAATTGATTAAGTTTTCTGCAGGGAGTAGGAAAACAAACTCCCCAACATAGCCTGAATCCTGCAAAGGGAGCTTTCTCAGAATTACTATCCATTATTATGAAAGGAGAGAACACCCATGTGTGTGAGTTCCATCTCCTCTCTCTCTCTCTCTCTCTCTCTCTCTCCCTCTCTCTCTCTTACACACACACACACACACACACACACACACACACACACACACACGGTGTCACACTCAATCCTATAAGAAGATCCAAACCTTTGGTTAGAGACACATGGTTACTGTAACAGTGATTAATATTACGAGCCCATCACATCCTATGCTTACAAACCCAAAGCGCCCACCCAGGCTTTCCCAGCTGAAGCAGCTCAGCGGGTGTAGTGAAAAGAGCTTCCTCTTTGGCGTCTGACACTCGTACAAGTAAATCCCAGTTTTATTACTAACAAGGTTCAGTTTCCTCATCTGTACAATGGGGATATTGTCTGCATTTTTCTGAAGATCAGAGATGCTGTCCATACGTGCCTGACACCTAGCAGGTGTTCCCCAAATGCCAGTTCTTGTTTTGTTGTGACTCTACTTGCTAAGCTGCACTGGTAGGGGATCAGGACTCTTCATTTGGAGTCCCAGCTCTCATTCCCTACATTCTCTATTCATTCATCCCTATTTTGAATTTATAAAAAGATTTTTTAAAATTAATATGTGGCTGGAGTTTAAATACTCTTATTATGCAATCCTGTGTTCATCTGCCTTTATTGGCCCTGCTTCCAGCTATTGGCCCGTTTACTTGTCTACCTTGGTGTCCTTGGAGGCTCCATGTGGGCAGCGCTGAGCCTGGGCAGAATTCTCTGGCCCCAGGGCGGGGGTGAGGACTGTCTGTGCCCTCCCCTGAGCAGCACTGGCTCTGCTCCCTCCGGTGCGCACAGTGGCTCATCACCCCTCCCTACTTTCGTTCTCTTCCCCTCTCCCTAGTCACCTCAAAGCTCTCAGCAGCCCGGTGGTAGAACTCTCCCAGCTCCTCTCTCCCCAGGTCAGGCCTTGTCAGGCCTTGGATTATGAGTGCAGCCTTGGTAATGGCAGAGAAGGGAGAAAATGATGGCAACCACTCTGCTGTGCTTCCTAGACTGAGTGGTGATTTATCCTGGCAGGACTTGTCCTGGTGATAACAGAGAGATGCTTAGAGGGGAGTGGATGGAAGACGCTGGGAAAGGAAGAAACTCAGCATAGGCACTTTACAAACAGCATTTCACTGAGTGCTCAAAACAACCCTGAGTGGTGGGCATCAATAGCTCCATTTTATAGACGGGAAAACAGAGGCTTAGAAAGTTTAAGAGCCGAGATTTGAACTTAGGTCTGTCTGACTCCAAATCACATGCATAATTGAGCAGTTGTGTTGGAAGGAAGAATTCTGGGGGCAGGGGAGAGATACAAAGGAGACATTCAAGCATCTGATTTGGCTAAAGTGTTAGCATAAGATGCCCTTAGGCCCTCTTCCTGCTCTGGATCTGAAATACTAAGAATAGAAGTAGGAAGCACCAGACTTGCATAAGACCATTCCTGGCATAACATCTTAATCCTTAAAGCCCAGTTTCCCTTGCAGAGTAGCTTTCACTAACCACGGGTCTGCTTTGGGCAGATTCCAAAATCCTTCGCCTATTGCCATCTCTGGACACTGGCTCATGCTGCCAAAAATCTAATCTTTAAAGCAAACACCCCAAACTTAGAATACTCAGGCTGAATCACAAATTTCCATATGCAAATCCATACTTGCCCCCACACACACTCCCCTCCCCAACCAAGCAGAAAGTAAAAGATCACGTGTTAGCAGGCGGTAAACATATCTTATGTTGATGCAGCTTCAGAATGGAGAGCAGGGAGTTTGTTCACTCATTTATTTATTCATTCATTCCACAAACATGTGTTGTGTGCTCACCATGTGTCAGACAGGGCACTAGGACCTGGACTTGGGCACAAAAAATGAAAATTCATGTGTTAGTTGTTACAATAAGCACACATTGGTTAAGCAATTAGTGTATATCTATGTGTGTGTGTAGTTTATTAACCACAGGGTTCTTGCCCGCAGGAACTCCAAGTTCAGCAGAGACGACAGACATGCAAACAATTATGATATAGTGAGAAAAACAGCATTAATGTAGGCAGGATCAAAGAACAGAGGAGACTAGAATAAGAAATGCCCAAGGCTATTGGAGAAGTTGGGAAAGACTTCAAGAAGGATGGGAAAAACTTCAAGGAGGAAGGGTGAAGGTGGAGCGAGCATCTTTCACAGAAAGGAGCACAGGAGCTGCCCAGGCAGAAGGAACATTCATTCCTTCAGTGATTATTTATTAGGACATCTGCTTCTGATTAAAATGGAGTTTTGCTATCCGTTAAGATGCAGAAAGTTGCAAGAGATTCTCTCCCCACCCCCTCCACACACGCACACTTTCTAGACTAAGAACAAGCTGGATAAACTATACAAGCACATCTTTAAAAACCAATCAGATAGCCGAAGACACACATTGCAGAAATGTACAAGTCCTTTCTAGGATAGAAAAGACCCAGGACTGTGGGCATGGCAGGAGGAAGGCTAAACCCATCACAAGTGAGAGTAAAAAAAAATCAAGCCAAACTTTAGTAATTTTAATAATTATGTGGAGGTTGACACAGATTGATATTCTGTGGAACTAAGTCACAGTTTCCAATTCTTTCCCAAGAGTATAGAGGTGGCTGAAGGCGTCAGGACTGCTGATAGATCCCCTTAATGTGCAAAAGCGGTATCCATCCAAAGAATATGGGCAAGGATATAGGGTGGAGAGAGATTGCCCAAGGAAGAAAGACAGGAATGGAGCGGGAGAGCAAAAGAACTTCCCCAGTGGACCCCCAAACCCAACCCCTGGGCTCTGACATAGAGAGTTCCCTATGGTTCAGAAGATTTGCAGGTGTTCAGACCCGAGGCCAAAGGAAAAGTCCCGATCTAACCCTCAAAAATGTCAAGTTAGTAGTGGACCAGTTGTAACTAAAGATGCAATGACCTCAACTCAACCACAGATTAACCTGACTCAGCCTCCCATTTTAGTAAGTAATTATTATGTACTTTAGTCTCTATACTGTTCTTTTATATACAATGTCTGAAATATAATTAAAAGTCACAAAACACGATGAAGCAGAAAAATGTGACCCATAATGAAGAGGGAAAAAATTATGGAAGCAGAACCATAGATATTCCAGATGTTGCAATGAGCAAACAGAAACTTTAAAATAGCAGCTTAAAATAGTTTAATGGACCCAGTGTGGGAAGTGAATGGCATATATTAACAGATGGTGCATTTCAGCATCAAACTATAAAAAAAGAACCAAATGGATATTATAAAACTGAAAACTACTGACTCAAAAATAAAGAATGTATTCAGTGGCCTTAATATCAGACTAGACATTACAGAAGAAAGAATCAGTGAACTTGAAGGCAAGTGAATAAAATCATCTGATTCAGCAGAAAGAGAAAACAGCAAACTGAACAGATCATCTGAGCTCTGTGGGACAATGTCAGTATCATCTAATGTATGTATAATTTGAGTCCCAGAAAAAAGGAGATAAAATACAGCAGAAGAAATTTTTGGACAAATATAGTCAAGAATATCCCAAAGTTGATCAAGGACATCCACAGATCCAAGAGGTTTAACAATCTCCAATCAGAATAAATATTTAAAAAACCATACCTTGCCATATCTTCATCAAACTGTTGGAAACCAAAGATAAAGAGAAAATCTTTAAAGCCACCCTCTTAAAAATACATAATACATGAAGGGTATAACAATTAGAATAATGAGTGGCCTCTCATAAAAAATGGGGATAGTAGACAATAGAATGATGTCTTTAAAGTATTAAGAATGAAAACATCAAACTGTCGTTGCAGAATTTTGTGACCAGTGAAAATATTCTTCAAAAATGAAACAGAAACATTTTCAAATGAAAAGAGTGAACAAATTTTCTCCTGCAGATCTGCACCACAAGAAATGCTAAAAGGAGTTTGTCAGACTAAAGGAACATAATACCAGATAGAAGCTTATATCTGAAGGAAGAAATGAAGAGCATCAAAAAGTGTAATCCTGATTTCTGGTTAAGATGGTGGAGTAGGTAAATGCTATGCTCACTTCCTCTCAGGACCACATCAATTATAGGAAAACTACAGATCAACTACCATTGAGAATTGCCTGAAGTGTAGCTGACTGAAGCCCTACAACTACAGACATACAGAAGGAGCCACCTCCACACTGGTAGGAGGGGTAGAGACGTGGAATGGGCTGGTCCCACAATTGCATGTGACCATTAAAAACTAGGAGTGATATATCGAATGTGGAGATACCCTCCAGAGGAACGAGGGGTCCCAGCTCCATACCAAGCTCCCCCTCCCAGGGTTCCAGTGATGGGGAAAGAAGTCTTCATTACTTCTGACTGTGAAAACCAGTGGAGATTGTGGCTGAGTGAGCTGGAGAGCAGCTGCAGTCCTAGGAACTCGCTCCTCTTAAAGGGCCCATGCATGGACTTACACACTGACAGACTCACTCGCTCTGAGCTCCAGCACTGGAACAGCCGCTCGAAAGACACCAGGGACATACCGGGAGCAACTGACTGGTCTAGTTTCAGGGTGAGGGTTGGAGGGGCAGCTTTCTCCCAGATGGAAGAGCTGTTGGAAGCCACTATTTCTTTGCTGAGCCCTCCCCTTCCCTGCATGCACATGGATGCAGACGCCATATTTGAGTCTCGATCAAACTGGCTATCACCTTTCCTGCCCCACTTTACTGATTCCCTGAGACTCCACCTCCCACCCCCCAACTTTGGGGTACACCCAAGTCACTCCCAGTGGCTTTTTTGTACAAACAACCTGTCTTAATTCATGTGGCGGACTTTCATAAAATCTCTCAAAGGGTCACAAAACCCAAACAAGTAACATCTGGTTTTGGCATGTCCAATACCTCTGGCTGAGCAGCCCTAAGCCCAGCACTAGCAACAGCTGGGCTCAGTTTTAGATTAGCCTCTTGAGGTAACTCCAAACCCAGTGAGGGTGGCAGCCATCAGCATATTGCTTTGTGATTCATACCAGGTGGCCCTGTGCAGGGCAGAGGCTGCGGCTAAACTTGGCTTGCAGAGGTTCCCCTCCCAGGAGGCTCCAGGGTTGGCATTACTGGTGGCCAGCTTCAGACCAAGCCAGAGCATCACGTGGCAGCCTCCAAGGATGACACACCCAAAGGGTAGACTGGGCAGGCACCAGAGCTCTACTAAAGCAAACCCTGCTCTGTAGGGTCAGCCCTTGTCCCACAGCTCCTCCACGTAGCCACAGCCAGTCATTACAACCAATCAGCCCAAGGGTCAATCACTCCCATTGTTGTGCAAACAGCAACCAAGGCTCAACTACAACAGGAGGACACACACAAACATACAATGAACACACCTCAAGCACCCAGCTCTGGTCACCAGGTAGACTACACCACTGGGTCCCACGGCACACCTACTATATAAGGGCACTCTACAAGACTGGGAGGCATAGTAGCCCTACCCAACACATAGAAACAAACACAGGCAGGCAGTCAAAATGGGGACACAAAGAAACATTTCCCAAATAAAAGAACAGGACAAAGCCAGAAAAAGAACTAAATAAAAAGGAGACAATCTACCAGAGAAAGGATTCCAAACACTGGTTATAAGGATTCTCACGGTCTTGGGAAAACTTCAACAAAAAGATAGGAAACATAAAAATGGAGATAGAAAACATGAAAAAGAACCAGTCAGAAATAAAAAATGCAGTAACTTAAGTGAAAGTACATTACAGGGAATGAACAGTAGCTTAGATGAAGCAGAAGATCAAATCAGCGATTTGTAAGATAAGGTAGCAGAAAACACCCAATCAGAATGGAAAAAAAAATGAGGAGAGTTTAAGGGGCTTCTGGAACAACATCAAGTGTACCAACATTCGCATCATAGAAGCACCAGAAGGAGAAGAGAGCAAGGCATTGAAAACCTATTGAAGAAATAATGACTGAAAATTTTCCTAACCTGGCAAAGGCAACAGATATACAAGCCCAGGAAGTGCAGAGAGTCCCAAACAAGAGGAACCCAAAGAAGCCCACAACCAAGACACATTATAATTAAAATGGCAAAGGTTAAAGACTAAGACAGAATCTTAAAAGCAAAGAGAGAAAGACAACTAGTTACTCACAAGGGAGCTCCCATAAGACTTTCAGCTGATTTCTCAACAGAAATTTTGCAGGCCAGAGGGAGTGGCAGGAAATATTCAAAGTGATGAAAAACAAGGGCCTACAACCAAGACTATTTACCCAGCAAGGCTATTTAAAAATTGAAGGAGAAATAAAGAGCTTTCCAGACAAGAAAAAGCTAAAGGAATTCGTTACCACCAAGCCAGTATTACAAGAAATGTTAAAAGGACTTCTTTAAGCAGAAGAAAGAAGAAAACAATCAAACCAATAAAGATTAAAAATATGAATAATAAAATGACAATAACTATGTACCTATCAATAATCACTTTAAATGTAAATGGATTAAATGATCCAATCAAAAGACACAGGGTAGCTGGGTTAACAAGAAAACGAGACCCATGCATATGCTGTCTACAAGAGATTCAACTCAGATCGAAAGACAAACACAGACTGAAAATAAAAGAAATGGAAAAGATATTTTATGTAAATGGAAATGAGAAAAAAAGCTATGCTAGCAATACTTATATTGGACAAAACAGACTTTAAAACAAAGACTATAATAAGAGACAAAGAACGACATTGCATAATAAAAAAACAGATCAATCCAACAAGAGGACATAACCCTAGTAAACATCTATGCACCCAACATAGGAGCACCTAAATATAAAAAGCAAATATTGACCGACATAAAGGCAGAAATCAACAGTAACACAATCATAGTAGAGGACTTTAACACCCCCCTGACACCAATGGACAGATCTTCCAGATAGAAAATCAACATGGAAACAGCGGCCTTAAATGACACACTAGACCAGATGGATTTAATTGACATTTTTAGAGCATTTCACCCCAAAGCAGCGGAATATACATTCCTTTCAACTGTACATGGAACTTTTTTCAAGATAGATCACATATTAGGACACAAAACAAGTCTTAATAAATTTAAGAAGACATGAAATCTTATCAAGTGTCTTGTATGAAACTAGAAATCAATTTCAAGAAAAAACTGAAAAACACACAAACACATGGAGACTAACATGCTGCTAAATAATGAATGGGTTAACAATGGGATCAAGGAAGAAGTCAAAAGATACCTTGAGACAAACAAAAATGAAAACACAATGATCCCAAATCTATGGAACACAGTGAAAACAGTCCTAAGAGGAAAATTCATAGGAATGCAGCCCTACCTAAAGAAAGAAAAATTTCAAATCAACAGTCTATCCTTATACCTAAAGGAACTGGAAAAAAAAACCAGCAAACAAAGCCCAAAGTGAGTACAAGGAAGGAAATAATAAAGAGCAGAACAGAAATAAACAAAATAGAGACCAAAAAAAAAAAAAAAAAATACAAAAGATCAATGAAACCACGAACTGGTTTTTTGAAAAAATAAACAAAGTTGACAAACCTTAACCAGATTCATCAAGAAAAAAAGAGAGAAGTCCCAAATAAATAAAATCAGAAATGAAAGAGGAGAAGTGACAACTGACACCACAGAAATACGAGAAAATTTAAGACAATATTATGAGCAACTATATGCCAACAAACAGGACAATCTGGAAGAAATGGATAAATTTCTAGAAGCATACAATCTTCCAAGGCTGAATCAAGAAGAACAGAAAACCTGAACAAATGGATTACTATCAATGAAATTGAATCAGTAATCAACAAGCTCTCAACAAACAAAAGTTCAAATAAATACATAAATACAACATAATACAATACAATAAAATACAATACTTAGGAATAAATGTAACCAAAGAAGTAAAAAACCTGTACCCAGAAAATTATAACACATTGAAGAGAGAAATTAAGGAAGATACAAATAAATGGAAACATATACCATGCTCATGGATAGGAAGAATATAATTAAAATGTCCATACTACCCAAAGCAATATATAGATTCAATGCAATCCCTATCAAAACACCAATGACATTTTTCACAAAAACAGAACAAATAATCCTAAAATTTATATGGAACTATAAAAGACTCCAAATAGCCATGGCAATCCTGAGAAATAAGACCAAAGCTAGAGGTATTATGCTACTTGATATCAAATTATACTACAAGGCTATAGTAATCAAAACAGCATGGTATTGGCATAAAAACAGACATGTAGATCAATGAAATGGAATAGGGAGCCCAGAAATAAATCCATGCCTATATGGTCATGACAATCCATGCCTATATGGTCTATGACAAAAGAAGCAAGAATTTACACTGGGGCAAAGACAGCCTATTTAATAAATGGTGCTGGGAAGACTGGACAGATACACGCAAAAAAAAAAAAGAAAAAGAAAATTGGACCACCTTCTTATGCCATATACAAGAATAAACTCAAAATTGATTAAAGACGTAAATGTAAGACCTGAAACCATAAAACTCCTAGAAGAAAATATAGGAAGTAAACGCTCAGACATTACTCTTAGTAATATTTTTACTAATATTAATATATCTTCTTGGGAAAGGGAAACAAAAGAAAAAAATAAACAAGTGGGATTACATCAAACTAAAAAGTTTTTATTCACAGCAAAGGAAACCATCAATAAAATGAAGACATCCTACTAAATGGAAGAAGATATGTGCCAATGATGAACCTGATGAGGGGTTAATATCCAAAATTTATATATACTCATCTAAAAAAACTCATACAACTCAACACCAAAAAAAAACAAACAATCCAATTAAAAAATGGGCAGAGGACATGCAGATGGCCAATAGACATATGAAAAGATGCTCAATGTCACTAATCATCAGAAAATTGCAAATAAAAACCACAGAGATACCACCTCGCTCCTGTCAGAATATATATATGTATGTATGTATGTATGTATATATATATATATATTACACATATATATAAAATACAAATAGACACTTTGGTCAACGTTGCTCAAGCAGTAGTTCGCCATAATCAGAAGTGTCTGGACGCTGATAGTAACCACTTTGAGCACCTCTTGTAATTGCAGAAGTCAAACGTGACTTGTATTCATCTTTTGTTGTCAGTATATATTGAGTATTACAATTTTAATACAGTTTTCCTTTCTTAAAATGCGTATACATTTTTTTGGCTCCCTCTGTGTATATATATTCACAGGATGTAAAGTACAGCATAGGGAATATAGTCAATGCTATTATAAGAGCTATATACAATGTCAGAGGGGTAATAGACTTGGTGGGGTTATCACTTTGTGAGGCGTACAAAGGTCTAATCATGTTGTTTTGTATACCTGAAACTAATAATAAAATTAATTAAATTTTAAAACAAGCAAAAGAAATGAAAAATAAAAATTATAACCATGTAGTGTGGGTTTATAACTTATGTAGAAGTAAAATATACGAGTACAACAGCAAGAGCACATTATGCAGCAGCAAGACTTTTACATTGTTTATAAAGCAATACAAAATTATTTGAAGGTAAACTATGTTGACATATTGTAACCTAGTGTAACCACTAAAAATTAACACAAAGGGTATTTCTTTAAAAATAAATAGAAAAGATAAAATGGAACATTGAAAAATAATTCACCTAAAAGGAAAGCAAAAAAACTTCAGGAGAAGATCCAAGATGGCGAAGTATATAAACGTGGTGCTTGTCTCCTTCCATGAACACATCAAAATTACAACTAAATTATAGAAAAATCAACCTGGAGAACCATCTGAAGTTTAGCTGAACAGAAGTCTTATAACTAAGGATATAAAGAAGGAGCCACCTCGAGACTGGGAGGAAGGGTGGAGACATGAAATGGGCTGGTCCCACACCCATGTGTGGCAGTTGAAAACTGGGAGAGACATCTCAGCCACAGAGGTTCCCCATGAAGGAGCAAGGGACCCCAGCCTCACACCAATCTCCCCAACCTGGAATGCTGGTGCCTGGAGGAGGAGCCCCCTCAACTTCTGGCTGCGGAAAAACAATTGGGACTCCGACCATCCAGGTGGGAGGGAAGGCTGCAGGAAACTCGGGCATCCTCCTAAAGGGCACACACAGGTACTCACCCTGGGCTCCGGTGGAGGGACAGTGACTCTGGGGGCATCGGAGACATATGAAGAGAGACTGAGTTGTGTAACTTCAGGGCAAGGACTGGAGGGAGAGTCCCTATTTTCCTTGTGTGGGGCCTGTCTCCCAAGCAGCCAGCAGGCGGGCGCCATCTTCTCTGTGTTGAGCCCGCCCCCACAGGCCAAATCTGAATCTGATTGGCCTGGTGAGCTCTGCTGCTCCACCCTGCTGACTCACTGAGAGACCCTGCCTCACCCAACATGCATACCGCATGAGGTTTAATCAGCGGCTGAACCTTACCAGAACCAGCAGATGGCAGCAGTCCTCGGTGTGTCCTAGCTTTTTGTGGAGCTACCCTACACCCAGTACTGGTGGCCGCTATCTTCGTTTCACAGCATGGCCTCTCCCATGTGCTTCCAGGTACAGCACAGGCAGCGACCAACCATGGATCGCTTTGTAGCTCCTCCTAGGTAGTCCCTGGCCGGTCAACAGGCAGTGGCTGACCTGGGCCTGCACGGGAGCCCCTCCCAAGAGGCGCCAGAACAAACATACTTGGAGGTTGGCTTCAGACCACAGCAGAGCACCACCCAATTAGCCCCACAAGCAGCACACACAAAGGGTGGTCTCAACAGGCACCAGAGCCCATGGGGTGAATCCAGCTCCATGGGGGTAAAGCCCCCTCACAGCAGCCCACAAACTGTGGACTTAGCCAAATCCCACAGCCAGTCAGCCTGAGGGTCGTTACCACCCACTGACATCCAACAGCCATCAATACTCAACTATAACAGGAGGGCACATACAACTCACACAAGGGACATTCCTGAAACACCCAGTAATCCCATTTCCTGGTATTTATCTGAAGAAATTCAAAACGTTGCTTCGAGGGGATGTGTGCATCCACATGTTCACTGCAGTGTTGTTTACAATGGCCAACATGTGGAGGCAGCCTGGGTGTCCGTTGATAGAAGAAATGGACAAAGAAGAGGTGGTATACCTACTATATACAGTGGAATATTGCTCTGCCAGGAAAGGGAGTGGGTTCTCGCCATCTGCGTCGACATGGATGGACCTGGAGGGTGTTGTGCTGAGTGGAGTATGTCAGACAGTGAAAGACAGATGCAATGTGACTTTGCTTATATGTAGAATCTAAAGAACAAAATAAACAAACAAAACAGAAACAGACTCATGGATACAGAAAACATTTTCATGGTTGCCAGATGGGAGGGGAGTTGGGGGGCAGGGTAAAAAGGGGGAAGGGATTAAGAAGTACAACTTGGCAGCTATAAAATAGTCACAGGGATGTAAAGTAAAACATAGGGAATATAGTTAATAATATGGTAATAACTATATATAGTGCCAGGTGGGTACTAGACTAGTCAGGGGGATCATTTTTTAAATTATATAAATGTCTAACCAATAGGCTATACACATGAAATTAATATATAATAATACTGAATGTCAATTGTAACTGAAAAATTAAAAATGGGGGGGAGGTGAAGGGCATTAAGTAGTCCAAATATCCAGATATAAAACAAATAAGTCATGAGGATGTAATGTACAGCATAGTCAATAATATTGTGATAGCGTGCTATGGTGTCAGATGGTTGCTGGACTTATGGTGTTCACTTCTTTAGGTATATAGATGTTGAATAACTATTGTGTACACTTGAAATTAATATAATATTGTATGGTAACTATATTTTTAATAAAATTCTTTAAAAAATAAAAATAAAAGAAAACAAGGGGTAGAAAATAGGGGAACAAGTAACAGGACAAATAGAAATATTTAAAGCAGAATTAACCTCAACCATATCAATAATTTTTAAAACTATAAATGGATCTAACTCTCAAATTTAAAGACAGAGATAGTCAGAATGTATAAAGGCAAGATCTGACTATATGCTGTTTATAAAAAACACAATGTAATATAAAGTCATGGATATGTTCAAAATAGTAAAAGATATCCCAATGCAAACAGCAAACATAAGAAAGCTGATGTGTCCAGAGATTATCAGATAAAGTAGACTTGAAAATGAAGAGTACTAAAAGCATTTTATCACATTCATATTTCATATTGATAAAAGGATAAATTTGTGAAGACCTCACAGCCTCACATTTGTATGCATCTCGCAACAGAACTTTAAAATACATGAAGCAAAGATGGGCAGAACTAAAGAGGAAATAGACTAATACACAATCATAGTTGAAGCTGTTAATGCCCCTTGCTCATTAATTGACATAACAAATGGGCAAAACATCAACAGTGGACATAAAAGTATAGCATTTGAATACTACCAAGCAACTTATATTTGAACAATAGTTACAATCAATGTATAGTTGATGCTTATAGATCACAGCTGCACTCAACAATTGTACAATACACATGCTTTCCAAATGCACATAAATATTCACCAGGCTGTACCATATGCTGGATGAAAAAAATGTGTCAAAGATTAAAAAATAAAATCTCACTGAGTATGTTCTCTAAACATCACATAATTAAATTATAAATCAATAACAATAAGATTGTGGATAATCTGCAAATACTTGGAAATTAAGCAATATATTTCAAAATAATCCACTGGTCAAAGAAAAAAAGTGCAAGAGAAATTAGAAAATATTTTAAATTGAATGTAAAACATAATGTGCCAAAAGTTGTGAAATGAAGCTAACACAATAATCTGAGGGAAATTTATAGTTTTAAATGTTCATAATAGACAAGAAGAAAGATTTAAAATTTACTTTAAGAAGCTGGGAAAAAAACAAATTGAACTCCAAACTGGAAGGATGGAAATATTAAAGATAAAAGCAGAAATCCATAGTACAGAAAATGGAAAAACAATAGATAAAGTCAATAAGAATAGCCAATAAGCAAAATGCTTGCCCTTTGAAAAGATTAATAAAATTGATGAAGCCCAGCAAGACTGATGAAGGAGAGAGAGAGAGAGAGAGAGAGAGAGAGAGAAGACAAATTGCCAATATCAGGAATTAAAGAGTCATCACCACTACAGATTCCATTGACATTAAAAGGACGATAAGGTAATATTATAAAAATTGTAAGCCAATAAATTTGACAACTTGGGTAGAATGGGCAAATTCCTTGAAAAACACAATCTGTTACAAGAAGACACAGAAAATCTGAATAGCCTTATATCAATTATAGAAATTGAAATAAAAAAATAAACCCTTCTCACAAAAACAGTTCTAGAGAATTTTCTTGGTACATTCTCTCAAACTGTTAAAAGAAATAATACTAACCTTACAAGATATAGATAATGGAGAACACTTTCCAGCTCATGGCATGAGGTTAGCATATCCCTGATACCAAGCCTATATAAACTTTTTCAGGGAAAGAAAATTCTAGATCAATATCCTTTATGAATTTAGGTGTGAAAATCCCTAAAAAATATTATCATATTTAATCTAGCAATATTTTAAAAGGATAATATATCAAAGACCAAATGGGTTTATCCCAGGAATGCAAGACTAATTTAACATTGATCATATAACAGAATAAAGAAGAAAAAACATATGGTCCTCTTAATAGATGCAAGAAAAGACTTTGACAAAATATAACCCCTATTCATGATTTTTAAAAACCTCAGTATACTAAAAATAGAAGACAAATTTTTTCAATTTAATAAAGGGCGTGTATGATCTATAACCTATCTATATAGATGATATGATTATATCTGTAACCATCTAGAACCTAAAGCTAAATCATACTTAATGGTGACACACTAATACTTTCCCCTAAGATTGGAATAACTCAATGATATCCATTCTTACCACTTCTACTCAGCCTTGTTCTAGAAGGCTAGCCAGTGTAAAAAGGCAAGACAAAGAAATGAAAGCTATAAAGTTGTAAAGAAAGAAGAAAATTGGTTTTTATTCACAGATGACATGATTGTAAACAGAGAAAATTTTAATAAATTTATGTAATAATGCCTAGAACTGGTATGAAAATTTACTAGGATTGCAGGATACAAGGTCAGTATACAAAATTAAATTGTATTTCTATGTACTAGCAATGAACAATTGGAGAATAAAAATTTAAAAACAATATCATTTAAAAGAGCATAGAAAAAAAAATCAAATACCTAGTAGTAAATTTAACAGAAGTACAAGACCTCTACACTGAAAACGCAAACCATTTCTGAGAGAAATCAAAGAGGACCTAATTAAATGAAGAGCTATGCCCTGCTTATCAGATATGCCCTCGGATTAGAAGAGTCAATATTTTTTAAGGTGGCCATTCTCCCCAAATTGACCTATACATTTAATAAAACCCCAATCAAAATCCCAACGGGCTTTTTAATAGAAATTGACAAGCTGTTTCTAAAATCTACATGAAAATAGAAAGAATCCAGAAGAGCCACCACAGTCTTAACAGCAACAAAGTTTTACTCAAAAAACATAAAAACATAGACCTACAAGAAGACTTGTATAAACAAGAATGTTAAAGCAGCCTCTTCTTAGTAGCCAAAAACTGAAAACAACTCAAATATCTATCATTAGAACAGATAATTAAATCATCGTACATCCATACAGGGGCATACAACTCAGTAATCAGAAGAAATGAACTAATGGTACACCCGAAACCAAGGACGAATCTCGCAGACACTATTTGAACAAATGACACAACACACTGTATGATTCCACATATATGACCTTAAAGATCAGGCAGAAATCAGGAAAACAGTTGCTTTCAGTGGGGGTGCTGTGGATTGACTGGTAAGAGACACGAAGGAAATTTCTGAGATGACAGAATGTTCTATATTTTGATTAGGGTGGTGGTGGCATGGGTGTGTACAATTGTCAAACTCCATCAAATTGTTCATTTCATTTTATGTCGCTGACACCTCCATATCAGAGAGAGAGCAGAGGGAGAGGTGGGGAGGAAAAGGAGGAGAGGAACGTAACAGAAATCCCCACCAAATGCAATAGATGGACCTTGTTTGGAACCTGATTTATCAGAAACAATCAGCTGTCAAAATTCATTTTTGAGACAATCAAGAAAAATTGAACATGAACTGGGTAACAGGATGTATTAAATAATTACTGTTATTCTCCCTGGGTCTGAAAATAGTATTATTGTTACTTGTTAGAAATACATATGGAAGTATATTAGGGTAAAATGATATGATGTCTGAAATTTGCGTTAAAATGCTTCAGCAAAAAAGTGAGAGGATAATGGAAAGCAAGATGGCAAAATGCTGATAATTGTGGAAGCTGAATGAAGGTCTACTTGGCATCCATTATTCTACTCTCTCTACTTTTGTGTCTGCTTACCATTTTCCATAAAAATGTTAAAAAATAAAATTCAAGTGAAAAAATTAGCCATAGATTAGGTCATGTCACTCCTCTGTTCAAAATCCTCCAGCAGCTTCTCATCTCCGAGTAAAATCCAAAATCTTCTCCTTGTACATAGAAATCTATTAATAGGCCATGCGATCAATCTAGTGGGTCATGACCAGTATTTATATGAAATAGAGCAAAATGGAACAGAGACTAAAAAATACTAGAGAGCATAATATGTGTAATAAAAGTGAGTATTGCTTTATGAAGTTTTCTATTTGAGTATGTCTGTGTGTGTGAGCATGCGTGTGTATGTTTTTTCCAGTGAATCGTGGTAAAAAGGTTTAAAAAACACAGCGCTATGTGATATCCACCCCCCACACACACACCTCATATCTCTCTACTTTATTTCCCACCCCTCACTCCACTCCTCCCATATAAATCTGCCATGCATCCATCATACCATGCTCTGCCCTAGATTCCACACAGCTCCCTTTCCCATCTTCAAATATTCGCTCAAATATTACCTTATCGGATAGATTTTCCCTGATCATCTTATGCAACATCGCTCTATAGCCTCCTTCTTCAGTTTTATTATTTAGTTCATGGCACTTACTACCTCTTGGCATACCATATGTCCATGGATTTAGCTGTTAACTGGCTCTCTCCTTACCCCTATTTCCCTCTCAGAATGGCAGCCCCATGGGAGTAAGCTCTTCACCTGTCTTGTTCACCGTGGCATTCCGGCACCTAGAGTATTGCTTGGCACATAGTAGGAACGCAATACATATTCGTTCAGTGAAAAAATCTACTGAGGGCCTCCTAGGACTGTGTTCAGAGCTGGAGATTCCACAGGAAACAGGGAAGATGTGGTTCAGACCCTTGCGAAGCCGAGTCTGCAGGAAGACTAACACATAACCAGGCAACAGTATATTTCAATTGTGCACAGCAGAGCCAAAGAGAAACACTAGGTCCTGTGAGAACTTATAACAGAGAGACCTAACTCTGTGTGTGTGTGTGTGTGTGTGTGTGTGTGTGTGTGTGTGTATGTGTGGCCAGTGGTGGGGGGAAGGATACCCTCAGAGAGAACGTCTCTCAGAACAAATGAAGACTGAGACCTACAAATCAATAATCAAAACACAAATGATACAAAGTAGGTAAAACCCAGACACACACTTCACGCCGTGGCCTATAAAGCAAATGGAAATTGCTCAACATCATTAGCCAACAGGGCAATTCCAATTGAAACCATGGTGCAATACCACACGGCACACTCATCAAAAGGGATAAATTTAAATGACGGACAATACTAAGTGTTGACAAAGATATGGGCGGCACGGGAACTCTCATGCAGCCTGTGGCAATGTAAATGGTACAACACCTTTGGAAAACGGTTGGCTTCTCATAGAGTTAAGTGTGTACCTACTCTTTGACCAATTCCATTCTTAAGTCTTTATGCATAAGAAATGAAAATACGTGGCCATAAGAAGACTTTGTACAGAAATTTTCATGGCGGTGTATTAGTAACCAAACAGCAGAAACAACAAGAAAGGGACCTGAGGGAACTTTCTGTGGTGATGGAAATGTTCTGTATATCTTAATTTGGGTGATGGTTACGTGGATGTCTATATTTGTCAGAATTCATCCAATATACACTTAAGATCTATGCATATGTAAAATATACCTTACCCCCTCCCCACCATCAAAATAAAAAAACGCCAAAAAACATACGTCCTAAATAATGAGTAGAAATGTGAGAAGGGAGGAGAACATTCTAGGCTGAGGGAACCACATTCAGGAAGCCCTTGAGGTGGGAAAGAGAGAGGAACCCAATGTGTTGGGGGTGGGGTGGAGGGCAGAGATGGGGAGGGTGTAGGCTGAGTGGGATTGATGGTGTGGGTCAGGTAAGAAGAGACCAAGGGTTGACATAATCAGATGCACGTGGAGAATGCATTGGAGAGGACAAGAGGGCAGGTGGGAGACCTGCTGGGACGTCACCCAAATCATCCAGGCAGGAAATGGAAGAAGCAGGCATGAGGAACAGAGCTGGAGATGAGACCGGACAGAGGGCATGGTGGGCCCTACAGATCACTCAGAGAAATTTACTGGGGTTAGTTGTCCACGGCTGTATAACAAACACCCCCAGACTTCAAGGAACAACCATGCTATCAGCTCATGATTTTACAATCTGGCCTGGGGTCGGCTGGGTGATTCTTCTGCTGGCCTTGCCAGTGGTTTTCAGTGTCAGGTTACCTGGGACACTGGGTGGGCTGAGTCCATCTCTTTCTCTCCATGAATTCTCAGAACCTCTCCTTCTCTACGTGGTCTCTCTAGCAGGACAGCTGGACTTTTGACATGGCGGCTCAGGTCTCCCAAAAATACAAAGCAGGAGCCGTAGGCTTTCTAAGCTTAGGCTGGGTGCTGTCACATTATACTGATATTGTATTAATTGTATTATATTCACTAAAGTATGTCCCAAGCCAGCCTAGATTCGGGGTTAGTCACACAAAGGTGACTAATGTACAGATTAACACAGCCGCTTACTAGCCATGTGATCTTGGGCAAGTCATTACCTCTCCAAGTCATTAACCTCTCTAAGCCTCAATTTTCTCATCTTTAAAATGACATGATACTAGCACTTACCTCCGTGTCTTTGTCGGGATTGAGTAGAGTGGTACATGGGAAGAGCGTGGCCGAGGGCCTAGCACAGAATAATGTCGGTCATCATCAATGCCATCGCCATGGCTGGTGCTCTTGTTACTGCAGAGATGTGCCTACCGAGCCCCTGCATGGCTGGTGCACTGCCCAGGGCCTTGCCTGGCCTTGCTCTTCTGAAGGAAGCTCTGCTCCCACCAGAGGAGTGGGATCGCTGAGAGGAACTGTCACGCGTCAAGTGTCTTGTTTTTCACCAGCATCCTGTGCCCAGACAGAAGCCCATCAGTCCTTGCTGTGCTAGGCCAGGAGCCAGCTCGGCTACCCCTCTCCCTCTTCCTCCCATCCCCTTGTTTTCTTTTTGATAATTAAATACGGGTCAGCTATTAACATAAATAACTGTTGCCATGCCAACCCAGAGAGCATCTTGAAGTGACAGCATGCTTTGCCCTGCTCCTCCACCTCTCTTCACACCTTGCCCCTGTTCCGTGTGCCCCCCCAGCTCGCTCGCTGTTTCTCTCTCCACCCCCCCACCCCCCCAGTCCTCTCAGGGTATTCTTTGTCACACCTATTTGTGCCCAAAAGCTTCTGAACAAAGCAGGACATAAGGCCACCGAATCTTCCAGACAGGTCTTAAAAGCCTTTACCTATTTATTTTTTTTTATGTTAAAATATCCCGTTCAGCTTCTTTCCACCATCCCCCATATGTTTAGCATCTATCATTTGGGAAAATGCATCACAATGAAAAGTTACTCTGAACTCAGTAATGCTCTTAAATGAATGTATTTTATTCATCCTCGCCAGCATGAGGAATATGGATACATATATCTGAGAGACATGTAATTGATTCTGATTTCAGGCAGTGTTTGGCACCTCAGGGATTCATAGCCTACTGCCCTGCCCCCGCATTCCTCGCTTCGTTTCTGGGGATACTCAGAGTCCTCTGTTTATGGATCAGCCCCCTGCACCAGCCTCTGCTCCTCAAAGCAGGGCCCACGGCAGCTTGTTAGCAATGCAGAATCTCAGGCCCCGCTCACACCTGTGCTCAGAATCTTTATTTTAACAAGATCTCCAGGCGATGTGTGTGCACACGGCCACTGCTGAGGGCCGGCTTCCTATGGACCGCGAGGGTCACCTACACTCCGTCGGTCAGTGGCTGCCGAGTGCACAGCCTTTGGAACCGGAAGGGGACAAACAATAAGCAACGAAATACATAGTGTATTTCACGATGATAAGAGAGAGGGAGAGAAACGTCAGGAAAGACTTATTTATGTTGTTTTATTAAGGAAGGGGGGGATCGAGTGTGTTGGAGCAGGGAGGACACGGCAGGGGCCAAGGGTCCTTTACGTAGGCTGGTCAGGAAAGGCCTTGGGTAGGGGGACTTTCGAGCAGAGACCTGAGCAGGTGCAGGGATGAACCCTGAAGACATTTGGCAGCAGAACAGTCCAGACAGAGGGAACTTGGGCAAAGGGCTTTGCATCGAGCTGACAAGACGAGGCTTACTAAGATCAAACCACTAAGCAGGGCAGCCTTAGTGCAGCCAGAGGCGTGTGGCTGAGGTGTCCAGAGGAGGTGGAGACGACGACTGTGGGCTTAGCCTTCCGGGGTCCCTCTAGAGACGTGGGACTGAGCTGGCCTCGGTCGCTGAGAGAGATTATGTAACAGAGGGGAGGACGAGGAGAGGGTAGGTAGACAGAGAATGGTGAGCGGACAAGGACAGAGAAGGATGTGTGACTTGGATGACAGCTCATCCCAAGATAGCACTGACATCACCTCCTCTGAGAAGGCTTCTCTGACATCCGTGCCTCCACCACGACCTGCGAGGCCCCTTCCTCTGGGCAGCTGGGCACCTCGTGTCCACCAGCACCAGCATTCAGTGTGTTCCATCCTGCTCTCGCTTTCTCTATGCGTGTGTTGGCTCCAGGAGGCTGTGCGTTCCCTCAGGGCATGGCTAGTCTGTGTATTTATTGTGTTCAGTGCCCAGGACAGGGCTAACCCCTGGATGGAGCGTTTGGCTGGAATGGGGATTTGGTTGGAGGTGCGCAGGGGACGGAAGCTAGGTGGAAGGTACGACAGGAGACCAGGCTGGAGCTGGGACGTGGGAAAGTGAATCTGGCTGTACCATGTACGCTGGTTTTCAGGAGAAGACTTGGGGGCAGGGAGGTAAATGAGCAAGAATGCCATCACCCAGCGTTGGTGAGGAGGGCTTGCTCTGATCATGAGCCGAGAGAATGAGGAAGAAAGGGGACAGGCGAGACCTCATGGAGAACTTACACAGTGTACCCTCTACCCCGTGCAGATGTCACGGTCTTCATTTCACCCCCTGGAGAGGGTCCAATTATTAGACTTCAAATGACAATATGAATAACACATAGTCCAGTGCCTGTTAACATTCATTAGTGTTAATCCTTGCGTCTTTAATGGAACCCAGAAAGTTGTACACAAACCGTCAATGAGGGTCATACACCAGGTGAACAGAACCACTGCTGTTCTCCTGGAAGGCTCGTCATCAGAGCTATCGAATAATGATGATGATACGAGGAGCCTCCCTCATTTTCAGATCACATTAAAATCCGATCAGATTTTAAATTAGTTAATTTAAAATAACAATACCCATTAAGATCATTATAAATACCTCAACTCAATTTAGTATCCCAGCTGTAAACTACTCATGGCTTGTTTCAGGATCACCTCATTCACATCAGTGAGGCTAAAGTTAACAGCCTGATTTGTAAAACTGCATTTGAGGGCCTTCATTTAACAAGCATTTATTGAGCACCTACTAGGTACCACCCCCTCAGCTGGGCCTGGGGATAGAAAGAGGAACAAGACAGGGCCCTGTTTCAGAGGGACAGTCCTGGGAGTGGTTAGTGATGGCTCAGGGTGGGAGTTGAGTGCTGGGGTCTCCAAGGAAGGAAGGACAGCTTGTTCTAGGGTCAGGGACCCTGAAGCCCAGGGAGGCTGATAGAAACCGTGACTAACATTCATTGTCACTGCCTGGAATAATGTCCGTGAATAAGTGGCTAAAACGACCCTGAAGTCCAAGCTCATCAACTTGTGTACTCGCCACAAGGTAGAGAAATCATAGGTATACATGTTGGTGGGGGCAGGACGTCACAGCTCGGGATTTTTCTCTCCCATTACACTCACTGTCCTCAAAACAAGGTGCCTGAACCTTCTTCCCCTTGTTGAATAAAGGCCAAGATGATCCCCAAGGAGGCCCCATCTCTAGAGGGGACATATTGAGGGAATGGTAGGTGGGCACGCAAGGCCCCTGCTTGCCAGAGTCTGGTTAAATATATTTGCTCCAGGGCCTATTTCCCAGATTTGTACCCACCTCTCCTTGCTAGGCCTGAGAAGTGAGGGAAGAGGGTTCTAGGTTCAGGGAATGGCCAGTGCAAAGGCCCTGGGGTTATAAAGGGTTTGTGTATTCTGGACCTGTTGAACTCTGACAAGGCAGAGATTGGCCCAACGTGAGGCCGGAGGGGAGAAGAGTTTGGACCCAATGCTGAGGACAATATGTAGGCACTAAAGAGTTTTCCGAAGAGCAGTAACGTGACATTGACATTTTCAAAACTATCCTTCAGGGTGGCTGTGTGGATACCAGGATTGGAGGTAGACTTCTGGACCAGCGCTGTAGGGCGGAAATGTCTGTGCTTGCACTGTCCCATATGGCGCCACACATCACATGTGACCACTGGGCAGCTGAAATGTGGCTCGTACGACTGAGGGGCTGAGAGCAGCTAACTCATTTAAACGTAAGTAGCACCTGTGACTGGCGGCTAGCCTATTGGACAGCACAGCTCCAGACCCTTCTTGATGGGTGTGGAGGATTGGGAGACTTTTTTCCCAAAGTCCCTGTTGACACACCTATTTTTGTCCTTAGCTCTAATTTCATTCAGATGCACTTCAAGATGCAGAATTGCTGGGCCCAAGGGAATGCACACTTTCAAGATTTTTTGATTCCTATTTTCAAATTGCTTTCCAGAAAAGGTCTACCAGTTTATTCTGCCACTGCAGTGAGTGTGATGGGGAACCATCACCCATATCCTCACCTGCACTGCATAGTATCTTTTTCTTTTCTTTAGCTTTTTACAGTGTTGGGTATAGGGGTGAGTGATCAAGGAGCTGACCTCAAAGGTAGTCTCTATGCCTCCTCTGACCTCCCCCCAGCTTTGCCTCCTCCACCGTTCACCCTCCCCAAGGAGACCATGGCAGCTCAGAAATACGGTCACTCATTTTGCCTTTTCCAGAATTAAAAAAATAAAAAACTATGACGTCCTCCTGGATGCTCAGGGCACGGATCAGCCCCTTTTGCTGGGCAAGGGAGGGGCCTTGGTACGTCCCCTCCCCTCCACGGGAGGAAGTGAGCTTGCATTTCCCTTCCTTTTACAGTTCCATCCACGTCGTCTCTTTTCTCGGTGTTATTTTCCAATTAACAACCCCAACCATCTGGATTACAGTTTCTCATTTGCCAGGATTAGTAGTAGTGAAAATACTAACAATAATGATAAATATTTGCCGCAGCCCTCGGCGCTGCCCAGAGCCCCCTTTCTGCCCACTCGGTGTAATTACAAAGCAAGCCACACTGGCAAATAAAAAGCCTGGATGCACCCTCCAGCCTCTGAGAGGACATGGGAGGACCGTGGACCCCAAATAGTCTATGAATGCCATGCCAGAGCCACCAGCAAAAACAGAGCAAGACAAATGAAGCTCAACCACAAAGGGAGAAGCCTAATAAATCTTGCCCAAAGTGGCTTTCACTTTGGGCCCTAAGCTGTAATTAGAGGGAGGGGACAGCAAGACACTGAGCTCTGGAAGACGGCTCACTCTGCCTTTGCTCTGAGTGCTGATTCCTGAGTGTCCCTGCAGGGCAGGCACCATGGCTCCCTCTCACCTCCTTCTTTTTTTTTTCAGTTTCAGGTATACAGGACAATGTAATAGACAGTTATCATTTATACCCCTCCCAAAGTGATAACCCCCTTCCCCCAATCTACTACCCCTCTGACGTTGCACGCAGCCGTTACATTTCCACTCTCTCTATTCCTAATGCTGTACTCCGCTTCTTGTGACCATATATATATAAAATTATAGTTGCCATTCATTATTTGTGATCCCAGCCTGCCCTACCCTTGGGGGCTCCTGCGGCAGCCTCGCTCTTTGCTCATGCCAAGCTCACAACACACGCTTTTCCACTCAGACCTTTCCCCACCCTCAGCCCGACCCACTGCCTTTCCTCCCACCTGCTCTGTCCTTTTCCTTTGTACTTCCCCCCTTCCTGTTTGCAAAGCAGGTCTCCAAAGCTACCGTCTCCCAGCAGCCTTCCTCTTGCATCTCACCCTTTGTGGACTGCATCTACATGTGGGGCCTCTCTGGGGTCTCAAAGGGGCTGACTTCACATTTGAGCTCTGCTTTCGAGTGACCTGCATGATGCCGGGCCAAGTCATTCCCTCTCTCTGGTCCTCAGTGGCCCGGTCCTCAGAAGGGTAGTTTCCTTATAGCCTTGTTCTGAGTATTAAATGAGATACTACTATATGCAGAGGGGCCTCGCACAGTCAGGCGCATAATAGGTGTTCAACTAAAGATAATTGAATTCCCTTGTTATCCGGCACCTTTTCAATTTAGACACACAGATGGCATGGAACATTCTCATTCTCATAGTGCAGTGGGTATGGTCTCTGTCCCTGAAGGGTGTCTTCTCCTCAGACTGGAGAGACCTCTGCTTCTATTTGTCCCTCTTTACAAGAGCTGATGTAGGGCTGGCTTTATGTGCTGGGCTCTGATTTTTGGGCAGCGCTTCCCCCCTTCCCCGAACCCCCAAGAGAAAAACAATAATTCTACTTCCACAGCCCTCCGTCTGAGCTGCTTCTGGTGTATGGACCCCAATCCCCGCCATACACACCATTTCCTGAATGGTAGGGTTCCCCTACATCTTGTAATGCTCAGCCTGCTTCTTGCAATTTAGCGCTGGGGTCTTTTATCCTTGACCAACAAAGCTGAACACAATCTGTATTTCCAACAATAGGGAGTTTGTTAAATAAATTACAGTGCCATAAGCACATTTATGATATATTTTCAATGCAAAAAGGCAGGTTACAAAACAGTATGTAAAGTAAGAACCTATTTTGGTTAGGGGAAAAAAAAACCTGTCAACTACACATGTATAGGCAGAAAATCATCTGGAAGAATATATACTCGAACGTTAACAGTGGTTTGTTTTTTCTGGGTGGTGGGCTAACAAGGGACTTTGATTTCTTTCCTTGTGCATATCTGTCTTTTCTGATTCTTCTGCAATGAGCATATATTTCTTCTGTCTCAACTAAATAAGCAAATGAAGAAAAGCAGTCCTGGGTCCTCCAAGACCTCATTTGCATACATTTGCATGCCATCCATCAAAGCCCTATGCCATCAGCCTACAAGAATCTAAGAGGCCAGGCATGCCACTGCCCTTTGTTGTCTTGAGATCCTATGACCAGTAACCCCCCCCACCCCCAGGAGGACCCTGGCACCCCCATCTGAGATCCTGAGCCCAGCTGGCCTCCTACGCTGAGCCCTCTATCCAGCATCCCGGTCTGTAGTGAGACTATGGGGGTGACATGAGCCCAGAGGCCACAACAGTTCTGTTGTCACATTTCCAACCTTGAAGGAGTCTTGCTTCCGCTCCGTTGGCAGCGTTTTCATGTTATTCTCACTGCTTTGACCTTAAGTAGCGGGTTTTTCCTTTCTTTCTCCTTTTCCTTGTGTTCAGTCTGTCCTCCCCCCGTTCTGTATCTTGGCTGCGATTGTCTAAGCCAGGCATCTGAGCTGTCTCGAGCTTGCCTCCTATTTTTATGCTTTGTGAAACTGGGAGCTACAAAGGACTGGGCGTACAACGCGTCTGCCTCCTTGCCTTGGCTGGGGCCAGATCGCATCTCAAACACAGTTGGGAAGCATAAGCCGGAGGAAGGCCACGCACACTCTGGTTGGTGCACGTTTTATCTGACCCTTCATTGTGGGAAAAACAATCGCTCCTTCCCCCTCCCACCCCACCCCCACCACACACACACACACACACACACACACACACACACACACACACACACACGACCAAAAGTCGGCTGGGAGACTTTGCTGTCCTATCAGAGATGCCTGCTCCTAGATCATCCTTGTACTTGATGATGTTAGGTGGGGGCAGAAAGCCCGACTGCCAGCAGGTCCCTTAATCACACAATCCCAAACCCATCTCGTCTAGGGTTCCATGACAACCACTACAGCAGTCACAATGTATGGGGTGCTGGATATGTCCTGTGTGGAGATGGCCACATTCGGTCCCATCTCAATGGTCAGTAGGGGATATACCCTGACACCTCCCTGCCTCCACTCCAATTCTCTCCTTCCACTGACTAGCTGTGTCACCTTGATTGGGTCACTCAACATCTTTATGCTTCAATTTCCTTATCTGTCCTTTAGGATAAAATAACCCCTGCTTCCTACACTTCTTATGAGAAGTAAATGAGCTAGATCCTCAGGACAGGGCCTGACACTCAGGGAGCACTCAGGGCGAGTTATTTTAGGATTTAATCTTTCTGACAAGCTGGGGAATGGATAGTACAGTGCGGCCATGGTGTCTGGACACAGATTATTATCAGTTGTTGCCATGTCAATAATCCATTTACTGTACTTTCACCTCTGTTTCTGGGCCTACTGACTACACTATATGTCGCCCCATTTCAGCAAGAGAAAAACATTGAGATGCATTCCTTGCTCTGCTGGTGAGGAGTGGGTGTTGGGGCGCGCAGGCTTCTCTGTGTGGTTTCAAACCCGTTGAAAGTCCTCCGCTGGGCTTGGCCTGACTCCCCTCCGCCTGCAGCTTAATTCTCTTACTCTGTCCTTGGACGATTATCGTGTACAGAACTGTCGTGTGGGCTTATAGCTGGTTGTTACGTTCTTTCACCTCCCGTCACCCCGCGTCCCCACCTTCCACCGGGGTGTGTGAAATTTGCCCCTCTGCCCCTGGTGTTGCTCAGGGTCCGAAGGAAGCCCCCTGGGCTGGTGAGGACAGAAGCCTGGGTGGTGGGCAAACCAAAGCGAGGGCTGCGCCCTGTGACAGAGGAGCAGGCCAGGTTCCTCTTCCTTCCCGCACGGAGCTTGTGGAGAGACCACGGGCCCAACAGGCCGAGATTTCATCTGTGTCTCAGAGCGCGTTTGCTGCTGAGCTACTTGTCTGTCTGTTTGGACTGTAAGCCTCAGGGAGTGGGACTGCCCCAGGTGTCCCCCCCCCAACCCCCCATCTCTCTGTCTGGAGGTAGAGTTGCAGGAGGGCACCACTCCCCCAGCGCTGGACTTTGGGACCACTCTCTCGCCGGACATGCCTGGCTCCTGGTGCCCAGTGGAGGGAGGGCCCTCTGGGTCTGCGAGGCCGGCAGACATGAAGCCCCCCTAGTACCGCATCTGCTCTGTCCCTGTGGGGAAAGAAACGCTCCTACAGCAGTGTCCACAGCACAGCCACTCACCGATCCCTCTGGTTGCTCACCACCCATGAGACCTACCATGGCCAGTAATACACTGATGTCGGGTGCAATGGCCCAAGCTCCTGGGTCCTGGGGATAGAAGATATCCATGGTGCAATTCACACTCCAGAGCTCCTCGAGGGCTCAGGCTGACGCTAGAACCCCCTGAGCTGTCTTTGCCTAACTTCCCATCTCTCCTCTCCCACATCCCTCAATGCCGTTCATGTTTTTCCTGAGATCACCATCTTCATAAATCTTACACACACAAGAACCTCCCATCCCCTGCAGACTCGGCTTTCGGATACCTGTCCTGAGACAGTGTCCCACTTGCCCTGGAATTCAAACCAGAGGGTACCCGTGGTTAGGTGGAGCAGACAGGCTCGAAGCCCTGCCCCCTACTCTCCAGGGGAGCTGCAAACCTCAGGATTCATTAGCATGACCCCTATCCACCCATAACCCCATCTACACACACACACACACACACACCCTCCACATCCTGGGTTTGGGGGTCTTTGCCTCCCCTCTGTGGCTCCTGAGGCTCTTAGTATTTGAAGGGTGAGAGAAGTTGATAGCCAAACCTGTTGGCCTCCCTTCAAGGCCAAGGCCTGGCTGAGGGCCCAACACCCGCCCTCCCCCTTTCATTTTCACTTTCTGGGGAGAAGGATGATCTCCTAGCCAGTCTCCAAGGTTGGAAATTGATTTCTCGATTTCCACATGCATTTTGCTTCCATTGCAGGGCATGGAAAAACGCAACCCTTCTCCCATTGATCCTTGGCAGGCAGCAAGGCGGCGGCTGGAATCTAAAGGGAAGGGGCGGCCCAGGGGGACCCCAGCGTCCTCGGGGCCCAGGGAGAAATTTGCTTCAGAGCAAATGATCTCCTTGTTAGTGTTTAAGGTCTGTAATCCGTTCTGTTTGTTTTTCGATGTGGTTTTTCGCCTTTGCACTGCACTGCACTTTCACAGGAGGGCTTGTAACTAAGTTCTGTCTTTGTGCTGCGGTTCCCCGGGCTGGCGTGGGTCTAGTTTCACTTTTTTTGTGAATAACTCGTTTACTAAACATTATGCCCTCGCGTGGAACCTGAGAAATAGACCCCACTAAATAGCCTGGGTTCCCCACTTACCAGTATGTTCTGCACCAATTAAGAAGGTGTAACTACCTGAACACCCCACATGCTGCAGGGTGGGGGGTGGGTAAGGCCACCCAACGGGAGGCCTCACCTCTTGACCCACGAGGCCCCTGGCTGTCCTTTTCACGGCCACTGTCCCACGTCTCTCTGAGCGCCCATTCTGGCTCTTTCCTCCTGAACCACTTTCCTGTTGTTCTGAGCAGGTGACCTTTGCTTCATTGTCCCAAACAACTTGTCCCTGGCACCACCCTAGTCCGGGAGCCCAGCTTTGCCTTTCTCCCCTCGCGTGATCACTATTGTTGCCCCCTCCTCTATTTAGAAAAAAGAAAACCTTCTCCAGCTTTTGGAACGATGAAAAATGATCCCATGCTTTTTTCAGAGTTTTCCCTCTTGTTTCTGTCCCCACTCCAGCCACTCCCCAGTTCCTCGGTGTATCCCCCAACTTCATATATGTTGAGGCCATAACCCCCGATACCGCAGACCGTGACTGCATTGGAGAGACTTAAAAGAGGTGATTAAGTTAAAATGAGGTCATATGGGGGGCGGGGCGGCTAATCCAACCTGACTGGTGTTCTTCTAAGAAGAGGAGATTTTGACACAGAGAGACACCAGGGGTGGGCTCGCACAGAGGAGCGACCTTGTGAAGACACAGCAAGAAGACAGCATCTGCAAGCCAAGGAGGGAGGCCTCAGGAGACATCAAACCTGCCGACACCTTGACCTTGGACAGCCAGCATCCAGAACGGTGAGACAATTCGTTTCTGTTGTTTAAGCCGCCCTGGCTACGGTACTTTGTTAAGGCAGCCAGAGCAGACTTAGCAACCAGGTAAGACCCCTATTTTGCCATCACCATGTTAGACAGTGGGGGTGACTGCGGGTGGGGTGCTGGTTAGGAATGTCAAATCCCAGCTGTACCACTCATTGCTGTGTGGCCCTGGACAACTCTTTGTCTTCTTTGTAGCTCAGTTTGCTCATCTATAAAATATGACAGCACAGACCTCACAGAGCAGTTCTGAGGAGGATGCAGGGTGGGGATGCTCAGAAAGCACCTAGAGCAGTCCCCGGCCCCAGGCAGCCCTGTCCCCCATGTGCTAGCCAATATCGGCAGGTTCTGAAAGCTCAGGCTGGCGGCCCTTCCTCTCTCCCAGATCACTCCCCTCTCGGGCGAGCCTCTGTGAAGGTCAAGGACCACTTCCTCTCAGGCCTGAGAAACAGAGAATTTGGAGGCCTCTAGCCCCAGGGGATTATGGACTGGGTTTGCACATGGATCCTATACCTGTCCACTCACACTGGGGAAGCACTCGGCAGACCTCTGCCCTGCAGGATGGCCACACCTGTCCCTAGGAAGAGACGCAAGACCTCTTGGCAGAAGGCCCCCAGTTCCAACAGGCAGAAGATCCAGCTTCTGAATCACACACCTGGGCTGCAGGTACCACAGCTGTGGTACCTGCAGCCCATCATGTGACCTCTCTGACCCTCAGTATCTTCATCTATAAGTGAAAGATAATACTATACACTTCATAAGATTATAATACAGATGAACTAACAGTGTAAACACCTAAAAATAATAATAATCAGATAAGAGCTACTTATTACAGTAGGTACGACATATACCAGAGAGAAGAATGTGCTACTTGGATCCTCCCTTTCCAGACCGGGGACGTTTTTAAAGAATAACACTCGACTATTGACTGGGCATAATCCTGAACATTGGGAGTCCTGCGGAATCACAGCGGAGTGCCACTCTGGTTAATGGATTCAGGATGGTTCCTGTTGGGTAATTATATTCAATAAGGGTCTGTCAATATAATTTTCTGTCAATTGTCACTTTGTACAATGGGAAGGATAATGGACTCGGGGGCCGTAGGGTCTGCAGGCAGTGGGTGTGCACAGATGTGCATGGGTCTGTGTGTACAAGAGCGATGGGACTCCTGCCCAGTGTGACACGCAGGCCCAGTGGACCCCTGTCCACCTGCTAAGCAGAGAGGTCTGGCCAGGGCCAGGAGGTTGTGCCTATGGGCGAGCAGTGGCCTGGTCAGAACCTGTCCTCAGCTGGCCGTACAAGGCTGCCAGCACCCAGGAGCCTGCAGGGGCGCTGGGGACGATGAGGCAGGCCCGGGAGAGGCCCCATCTCTTTCAAGGAGAGGCCTTGCCTGCCCCAGACTGCAGATGGGATTTCTGCGTGAACTCCGCCCTGTCAGGAGAACCAGGGTGGGCGATTTACCAAGTTGACTGAAGTTTTATTAACCTGCCACCCACGAAGGAACGTAAATCAAAGAAGTCCACATTATTGAACCATTGGCCTTAGGACATACGTCGTCTCTATGCCAAGTCCCCTGGCGGCGTGACGCAGCATAAAACACAGTCACCTCTCCACTGTGACAGGTGCAAAATTAGGATGCTTAGATAATTAAATTATATTTCTTCTGAGCCTTGAAATGCATTAGGAGCCCATCTGGTTTCTTGTGGTGGTGTTGGTGTTGTTTACAGCAGATTTGTTCTTAATTTTCTTTTTCTCTGAATGATAGTGAAATGAGTTTACCTTTCTGAGCTCATACCCACGAGTCGACAAGGAGCCATCCCTGAATGTATTAGGTGGGAACTGCAGAAAGTCCATCTCTTAAACAAGAGCTTGGAAGGTCGATTGCCAAAGAGGGTTAGTATTCCTGCAGACCCATGGGCATTTCTGCTGCTCTCGGGCTTAATTACACCTCCTTCCTTAACTACGCTTCCTGAGGCTCCCTCCTCGCCTCCCTCCCTTCCGTTTCTTCCTGATTTCATGTATCTATCTGTCTTAGTCCATTTGGGCTCTATAACAAAACACCATAGACTGGGTGGCTTATAAACAGTCACTTATTTCTCACAGTTCTGGAGGCTGGAAGTCCAAGGTCAGGATGCCAGCATGTCAGGTGAGGGCCATCTTCTGGGTTGCAGACTTCTCGCTGTGTCTTCACGTGGTGGAAGAGGCTAGGGATCTTTCTGGAGCCTCTTTTATTAGAGCACTAATCCTATTCATGAGGGTTCTGCCCTCATGACCTAAACACCTCCCAAAGGCACCACTTTCTAACACCATCACCTTGAGCACTAGGTTACCAACATTTTGGAGGGACACAAACATTCAGACCACAGCACGATCTCCTATATTTAGTCATCCCTTTGTCTATCTACTTACTTATCCAAGAATTTTTGAATTCTTGTGCTGGGTGCTAAGGATTCAGTGAAAGAAGGAATAATGGCATTGTTCTTGCTGTGTGGCAGATTGCATTTATCAAACAGGGCTGTAAAAATATCTCCCATCCCATATGCTCTTCTGCAATGTGCTCTCACCACTCCCCCCTCAAGAAGTGGAGTCCACGCCCCTCTCCCTGAAGCTGAGCTGGCTTCAGTGACTCCCTTGTAAACAGTGGGATGCAGCTGAAGTCACATGACACCAAGTGACTTCTAAGGCTGCGTCAGAAAAAGCCATGCAGCTCGCTTTGGGGGGCTGGAAGAAGTCCGAGTACCCTGAGACGACCATGCTAGGGAGGCCACGTGTAGAGATGCTCCAGTCGACAGCCCAGCTGAGCTTCCAGCCAGCAGCGATCAGTTGCAAGGCTTGTGAGTATGCCTTCCTGGATATCCAGCCTAGGTGAGTAGTCCAGAGGACCACAGCCCCAGCCAGCATCTGACGACAACTGCATGAGATATCCAAGTAAGAGTTGCCTGGCTGAGCCTTCTCCAAATTCCTGACCCACTAACTCACGAGCGAAATGCAAGGGCTGTTGTAAACCACTAAACTCGAGGGCAGCAATAGGTGACTGGAACATGTTCCCACGGGGTGTACAGTCCAGTAGGAGAGACAGATAGTTGAGTCTTACAAATTAACATGGAAATTTGTTTGCGGTCAGTGCTCCACTGAAAAATGAGGAGACTGCATGGGCCCAGAGAGGTCAGGGGAGCGGCCCTGAGGAAGGGGTGACTGACTGAGACCAGTCAGGGAAAGGGGAGTCTCCCAGGGCTGACAGGAGGTGTGTTCTGGCATGAGCAAAGATCCTGTGGCAGGAAGGAGACACTGGAAGCAGGCCTGTGGAGCTGCGGGATGGGGAGCAAGGGGAGCTCAGAGGAGCGCAGGGTCCAGACGTTGCAGGGCCACCCTTGTGTGTTGTGCTGAGGACCTGGACATTCAGAAGGAGTGTGACGGGAAGCCAGCCATGGCAGCCATAGAAGCAGCAGCAGTAGCAGCTGTGGGTGGCGGGTGGGTGGTTAATGAGCATGGTGAGAACTCCCCTGGAAACGCTGCTCCTAGTGGAAACGATGCATGTGAAAACCAATTATTCCATAGGACGGAGGTTCTTGTGGGGGTTGCATGCCCATCGAGGGTCCGATGCTCACCTTTCCTAGAAAAGGCCACAACTCCCAATTTAATTGCACGACCTTGGGTGGGTCATTTCACCTCTCTGGGAACAGGACTTGGATGGATAATTTATAGGTCCTTTCACATGCTGTGAATCTAAAAGTCAATTCTCATGACGTTCTCATCATGAATAAAAGCACTCACTAAAACTTACCTAACTAGATTAAATAGGCCAACGACATGAAATTATATTTAATATGATTCATTACCATAATGTGCTATATACAGAGCTATCTCTTTTCTCCCTAATGCCTGCCTTATTTTTATGGCAAACGCCCCATGGCTCCCTGGGGAAAGTCTGGAGCTGTCCAGCTGCAGCAGAGAAGCACATGCCATGTGTGTGGTCCTGGCCTGCACATGGAGCTGTGGCCCTGCTTGGTCACTCACCTGCCCCCAGATGCAGACGCTATCTGGTCAGCTAGGCTCCCTCGCTAGGGGAGGAACGCACTCTGTACATCCGTTTACAGCGCTTGGTTAACACTTGAACTCAGTACCGCTGACAACGCATGGAATAGTAGAGCGCCCGGGCTCGGAGGCATTTGCTGTCTGTGACCTTGGCCTTGTCACCTTACCTCTGCAGGCAGCAATTTCCTCTAAAATGGAGATAAAAATACCTACCTACCTACCTTAAAGGGTTGACATGGAGATTAAATGAGATAATCCTCGTAATCGCAATATGCTATATGCCAGTATGTACTCAATACATGATGACGATTGCTATTCCAGGCCATTCTTCAGTGCTGTTCCCAGGTAATTGAAGCTACACACAGTTGAGATTACAAATGTCAAAACCACAAATACCAAGGGTCTGCTGGAAGTATTTATGCTTAAATTGGCTGTTCAGGAAACACAGAGAAGGCTCGGCTTCTTTCCATAATCCCTTTTGCTATTTTTTTACAGTCCCCAGTTAAAAATAAAAACAAAAACAAAATTGTAAGTAATATTAGTTAAAGAGAGGTGCCCAAGCCCAGTGGGTCCAAATGACATTTGGAGTCACTCTCTGAATGACCAGCAGGGCCCCTGCTCTGTGCGGAGTGCCCATTTTGGACCTGAGCTTGAGCGGGAGCACGCAGACACGCAAATAACTCACGACGGAGACTGTGCCTGGAAAATTAACTCCCATTTCCTTGACACAGTTCTGCGTTGCTTTCCAAGATGAAAAACATCACCTCCCCCAGCAGTGGCCTCCCTCCCATCTGATGAGGGCAGGAGGTGAGGCTGGGAGAGCGGAGCGGGAAGGGAGTTACCAGTGAGGAGGTTATATATATTCTCAGCCAGCACTCCCAGCCCCTGGCGGGCAAGGCCCCTCCCAGGCCGGAGCTGCGGGGAATGTGTCTTCAGAGCAGGCAAGATAAAATGGTTGCGTCTTGATCCATCTAGACAGTAAATTTTTTGAGTCCCTATAAGCTAAAATCAATATTGGCACAACCGTGTGTCATTAAAAACTAAATGAACATGACAAAGCCAAACTGCTGCCTATTAAACAAATGAGTTTTCTCTCCGCACAGGCACAGCGGGTTATTAAATTCTTTATTACAGGAACATCACCATTTGAAGGGGGTAAAAATACGTCTTTATGAGTCATCTGTATGTGTGTAGCAGCCTGGCCTTCCTGTGCCCCCCCCCAGTCGCCCTGGAGGGCCTCGACCTTCTCCTCCCCCAGGAAGCGCTATCGGGAGAGGCAGAGAGCAAAGGTTCAGGGGACACCTGGCATTTGGTCACATGTCCACCCACTCATTACTTTACCAATTCATTCAACAAACATTTAGTGCACACCTACTAAGTGCCAGGCATTCTGCTGGGTCCTGGGGATATCGTGGTGAACAACAACGAAACGCCTAGTTTGTTTGCCCAAGCCAGCCCTGCCGCTGAGATATTTGTAACTGCATCTGAGAAGAAAAGATGGCAGGGGCCTAAAAGCCAAGATGTCTATTTTCTCACTGTCATGCAGGGTCTCTGGTCCCTCTCCCCACACAAGAACGCAGGATATGGTGAGGCCAAAAAGGAAACCAACAGAGCCATAGATAGAGGAGTCACACCACTATATACTCGATGGCTGCTGGTCGAGACACAAAAGCAAACATCCGTCAGTACCCCAACAGGGAGTCATCCTGCACCCCAGTCTCGCTGGCAGCCGGACGAGACAGAGGAAGCAAGATCCACACGATCTGCAATTCACCATCCACTTCTCTGCCAACCAACCAACCAACCAACCTTGCTAGCTGAAATCCGCGCTTGCTAGCTTAGCCACAGCAGCTATATTAGTGGCTAATGGCTAACCGGTAACAGCTAACAGCCAACTAGTCACAGCTGATGGCCATCTACTACCTGAGCCAGCACCTTTCCATGTGAGGCCGAGAGCCTGGAAACTGCTCTCTGGGACTCTGTCCCCATGCTCCACCCCTCCAGGGTCTCGCTTCACAATCTATGCAAAAAGCGTCTTCCGCGAGTGGCCCTATATCTGGAACCCAGCTCATGAGAAAAAGCCCCAGTCCCATTCAAGCAATGTCCCAGGGGGTGTCCCTCAATATCCACCTACTTCCTGGGCACAGCCAGGGTTTCTCAAGTTACCGTGCTGGAAAAGAGTGGCTCACAGCCAAGGTGCTTACATATTCTGGACAGCAGCCGGTCGAGACACAGATAGTAAATATCCGCCAGTTCCACCACATGGTGGTACGTTCCCAAGCAAACAGTCAAGTGGTCCATCAAATCAGGGATGGAAGGCAATTCCCCATAGTTTACAGTTATTTGCCAGGACTGTGCACAGGCCTCATCTTCCACCAAGGACTCAGCAAACGTTTCTTCCTGGGACCACAAGTTCCACATCTGAGCCTCCCTAGCAAGCACTTCCAAGCCCACACGGTTGCAATGACCTTCACTTTCTCTGGCCTATGCTGGTTGGGAAGGGAGAACGCCTTCCCACCCTTCCACGGGGGTCTAGTTCCCAAGAACAGTGGCCACCAGGCACCACACACTGTGTGGGGGCCACATGTCCTCCCGTCCAGAGTGACATGTCATTCCTACCTGGCTGGAGTCCTGCTCACCGCGCCAGGTATCTGAGTGGGTGGTGGCCACGGTGCGAGACGTCCACAACTCTAGCAGCCCACGGCAGCAGCGAACCACCAAAAGGAAGGTGACCCCGCCATGTCCAACAGGGTGACGTGCCATCCGGAACCTCGAGAGGACCACCAAGTCTCTGAGGGGTCACGTTTCTCCCAAGCAGATTGTATTTCCTGCTCACGGCACCACTCCTCACGGGCTTCCCGACACTGAGTTTTCACACGCATAAACTGCTCCATTACCCCTTTGAAAATTCTGGCTGGCACCATACTCTGCTCACTGCGCCATCTGTCATGCAGGGTCTCAGCTCCCACTCCGTGCACAAGAATGCAGGATATGGTGAGGCCAAAAAGGAGCACCCACGGAGCCATAGATAGGGGAGTCATACCACGATAGTCTCGATGGCGGCTGGGTTGGAGACAGAAAAGCAACCATCCGCCAGTACCCCAGCAAGGGGTCTTCCTGCACCCCAGTCTCGCTGGAGGCCAGGCGAGACACAGGAAGTAGGATCCACACGATCCGCAATCCACCATCCACGCTTGCTAACTGCACTTACTAGCCGCAATCTGCCATCCGCTTCTCTGCCAACCAAACAACCAACCTTGCTAGCTGCAATCTGCGCTTGCTAGCTTAGCCACAGCAGTTAGATTAGTGGCCACTGGCTAATTGGTTACAGCTGATGGCCAACTAGTCACAGCTGACGGCCATCTACTGCTTGAGCCAGCACCTTTCCACGTGAGGCTGAGCCTGGGAACTGCTCTCTGGGACTCTGTCCCCACACTTACCTAACAGAAACACTGGAGGCAAAGTGGTTTCTGCGTCGTGTGGTGATTCAGTAATGTTATCAGAGGCCCAGGTTCTTTCCATCTCTGTGCTCTGTCCTACTCAGTGTGCCACTTGTACCGTAATGGGTGCAAAATGGCTGCCATAGCTCCAAACATCTTGGCCGCACACCACCATATACAAAGGCAGATTCCATTCCCACATCTCACTGTATCAGGGAGTAAAACCTTTTCCAAAAGGTTCTGCTCTGGTCCCATTGGCCACAGGTGGTGCATGTGCTCAAGCCCTAGCTGTAAGGGTGGCTCGAATGTGGCCTGCGTGGCACAAGTGTGAATCGTGGTCCACAGGCTCCCCCAATCTACTAAAAGAGGTTTCTCTTTCTATTTTCCAGGCCTCCGTGATTCTCTTGGCTCCCACCTGTTAGCTGCCCCCAAGCCTGCTTGCTCAGTCTTGGCATTGCTCTGTTTCCTGACTGTGTTGGCTGTTTTCTGCCCACTCTACTAGATCCCCTCTCACCTTCTCCACCTCACGCTGTGCTCCACGGAACTTCAAGGGGCAACTTTGCCTTCGGTCTCAGCTGGGATCGGCCAGTGGGAGGCATGCTGGAGGTCAGAGGATGAGAGGAGAGGGGGTGGGTTGTTTGTTTGCTCAGCTGTGTCCATGCAGTGTCTGGGGGTGTCCATGTCCCTCCACCTAAGGCCATGGGTCCTGTCGCGCTGCTCTGTTACAGCGAATCTACCCTGTATCAGGCTCTCCCAAACAGCCTATCTGAGCTCGCGGTCTGTGTCCTGCAGCCCTGGCTGACAGCCTGGCCCATGGACATGGTCTCCACCACTATCCTGGACCCCACTTGCCCTGATGAGCAGATAGACACACTAATGTGACACTGCCTGGAGCTTCTGCTGCCCTTAGAAGATGGAAGAGGGAACTGAAGGGATAGAGGAAGGAGAAGAAAGAAAAGATTTGTAAGGGTGGAAAAGTTAAGAAGACACAGGGGACCCTTTCTGAATAGACCCAACTATCCCCTGGGGAGTGTCCTCCCATTTCCACTGAGAAGGTGTGGACAAGAGCAGGTGCCCCATTAGCCTTGGCACGTGCCCACTGGGATTGCTCATTTGCACTGGGAGGCGATCCGTCTTCTCTGCTTCAGCTCAGGGTTGTGTCCCTCTCTCAGCCAGGTCCCAGAAGCAGTGAGTCAGGACTCAGACAGCGCTTGTGCATATGTTGTTGCTTTTAGTTGTCACAGTAGCCAAGCCAAGTAAACATTTCAGTCTCTGCTTTACAGATGAGGAAACTGAGGCACAGAGATGTTAAGCATTTTATCCAAGGTCACACATTATTCCTCGCAGGCCTTGGACCAGACCTACCCCTTGACTTCAAATTCCATGCTCTTTCCTCGATGCTCACTCCTCTAGTTCCTTGTCTCTGCTCTGAACAACCTCGGATCTACACACTGACCTGAGGGTCTTGTTCTACTGGTGAAATAGGGGAATGACTATCTTTCTCCATTTGCAGATAGAATATATAAGTACATGTAATTTCTTCGATTATTTGGCTTTTTTCCCCCCACATTTCTTTCAGTCTTGTGACACTTATCCTGTCATCAATACCAGAAATCTCATATAAAATGGGATGTGATTTAGTACCACATTACATAGTTAAATCCAATATCTCCATAGTTCACAGAGTTCTGCACAGATTATTATGTACTTCCCCGCGCTTTACACCCAGATTAGTAGTTTGAAAATCATTTTTCCACAATTGTTTTCAGACTCTGAAAGGTTACGCTAAACCTGGGATAGCAAATTAGTTTCATTTCAAATTCTAGCACGAATAAACCGCTGGTGATTCTAGGAGTGCTGTGTCGGAAATATGTGAGGCTGCATCTGGATTCAGGGGAAAAGACATTGGGGCTCCATTAGTTATGCCTGGCACAGGCTCTCGAGTTGGTATTGTGGACATGCTTGCCACTTATTTACACAGCCTCACCCAGACCTGTCCCTCTGACAGAAGAAAAGACACTGGTTTCAAACCATCTTGGTTTGGGCACCCCTTAGGATGAAAAAAGGTGTCAGAGAGTGGTCAAGCTGCTTTCATTTCCACTGCCTATGTTAAGAGGCAATGATGGTGGCATTAAAGGTGATCACATATTATTATTTAAACACGTGTTTTTTTAATAGCCATGACAATGGCCAAGCTCCATTTGCAGACCTTGGCCACTACCTAGCAAAGGGCAATTGTTTGGCTTATAAGATGAGAACATTGTTGGCACAGAGCCTGTGCAGCCATCTTTGCTCCTGAATCTCTCGGAAGGTGACACAGCAGCTGGTGGGTGTGGAGGACTGGGATCTTTGCTGCTCCGCTGGAAGGTGAAGGATGGAGGTGAGCTGGAGAGAAGCCAGGGTATCCAGGAAGTGTAGGGGCACATGGAAGCAGTGACCCCTTCTGGCCAACAGAGGAACGTCACGGACTTGCTTCTAAGGGATGACACTGAGGGTCTGAGGGGCAGAGAGGGTCACAGGGGGAGAATGGACTAATGAAAGAATATCTATCATGACTTGTCTCATCAGCCATTCCCTATCAACATGTCCCAGCCTGTAGAGCAAGGTAGAGTAAAAGTGTGTATCATGAGGCTTGAGTGTGACAGCAAACCTTGGCCACTGTCATCTCAAGAGCTCTGGAAGGGAATGGGGAGGTGAGGGCCAGCGTGCTGGGGTTCAGCAGGGATATTTTTGGATGCACCATCTGTCAATGACTCTTGAGGACAGTCTTGCCATCCCTGGACAGAGCAGGTCATCCCGGAGGCTGGTGCGAGACAGAGCCCCGAGGCACCCTATATCCAGCTAGTTCCCTGCTAGCCCCATGCGCTGGGCACTTTAGATTGTTTGGCCAGCCCCTCCAGGCCTTCCTGCATTTCTGAGGGAAGGCCACTCCTTTCCTCGTCTACCTGCTCTACCTGCCACCTCTGATATGTCCTTCAGGACTTCCCAACTGCTGCCCTGCCCCCCAAGCAGAGTTAACTGTAACATTGTGTTACATGGCTAAGCACACTGTGTGAGCATCATTTATTTGTAGAATAATGTCCTTACATTAAAAAACAAAAAAAACCTATGAATATTTGGGCCCTTACTGGGGGAGATCTCGTTCCATCCTCAAGGCAGTTGGTGAAATGGGTATAATTGTGATCCTATTTAAGGATGTAAAAATGGGGGCTCAGAAGGATAGATAACTTGCCCATCACAGAGCTGCAGTTGTCCTCTAAAAACAAAAAAACCCAAAAAGTCTAATTGGTGGCATTTGCCAATTTCCATGAGGTAAATATTCCAAAAATGGCAATTTCATACTACCAATGCTTTCATAATGGGCTCGCATTATTCCTGAAAATTTAGCAATTGATTCTTGCAAGCTGGTACGAGCCAGGATGAGCAGATAGGAGCCTGTACAAGCTGGTACGAGCGGGTTCCAATGTGTCACTGTGACAGCTGTCTCCATCTCCAGGAACTAGACCGTGATCTGCTCAAGAGCAAGGACTGGCTTGTAATAATCTGCTACCCCCAGTGCCCTGCGCAGTAACTATGTGCCCAGCACTAGAGGTAAGTAAATACTAAATTAATGTGCATTGAAAAGAGATGTATTTCCCAGCACAGAGGGGAGGGATGGAGGCTGCCTGAACAGCCGGAGGACTGAAGCAGCACCGTGGGAGGATAGGACGAAAGACAACTCAGGCAAGCTCTCCGGCCAGGTCAGAGGTCAAGGGGTGCAACAAGGGCAGCTGAGCTCAAACCTTTATCTCTCGATGGTCAAAGAGCCAAAGATTAGCTCTGGCCTTCAGCGGGTGGGGAAGAATTAAGGGCGCGTGTATGAGAAGGGACACATATGACCCCAAAGAGTAGACTTAGGGAAGAGTAAGCAGATTTGGGGTAAAAGAGAGTCTGAAATGGGTGGAGCCTTTCCGTTAAACCAAGGGAAACTGAGTCACGTGAAGCACTGTTCCTGTACCCCCACCCCAGGTTCAGGAGGGAGCTGTGTGCCAAGAGCTCCTTGCAATCTAGAAAAAGAAGGCTAACCGGCTGCCGACTTTTGTGGTATCTGTTAGATGGTCTCAGCCAGAAGAACAGCAAGTGAAATGTTCTGAATTCCAAGGACATGGGATGGTGGTATCCTGGGGTTGTCCCCCAGCGCTGAGGATAAGCCGAGGGGACTTCCGCTTGGAAGAGGTCCTGGGACTATTGTTCAGCCCGTTCTCCACCCCAAAATCCTCTTTCACTCACCCGTGTTGGAGCCTGTAATCCCGCCGTGTAAGCACTGTTCCTTCCATCTGAAGTCAGGGCTTTTAACTGAAGATTACAGACCCTTGGATAACCAATGAATGGGCTTTGGGAGGTCCGTGGGCTCTGCTGAAGTCGTTGGTGAAATTTACTGTGAGTTACACGTACATGTGCTTTTCCTGGGGAGAGAGTCCATAGCTTTCATCAGATTCTTAAAGGATGCTATGACTCCCCTCATAAAAGGATTTGTCTGAAAGGGGGATTATCCAATAAATGGTATTGGGATAACTGGCTAAACTTCTTGGGGGGAAAAAATAAAGCTGGATCCCCACCTGACTCCTTACACCAAAATACATTCCAGATGGATCAAGGATTTCAATGGTAAAGAAAAGAAACGAAGCAATAAAAGTTACGGATGAAATTTGGGGAAATATATTTATAACCTTGGATTTGGGAACCAGTTTTCAAAGTGGGACACAGAATCCAGAAGCTATATTGATTCATCTAATACAGAAAATTAAAACTTCAGTGGGGAGAACATAAAGACACGGGACAAGGAGGGGGAAATATTTAAAGCACAAATCAAAAGACAAGAAACCAATTTATTAATGTACAAAGATCTTAGGTGACCCGTAAGGAAAAAAACACATTAAAATAACCAAACACAATAAATGTACCTACAGCGTGGGTAAGCAGTGCACACGAAAAGAAGCACAAAAAGCAACAAATAAAGAGATGCTCACCAATTCATTACATAATTAAGGAAATGTAAATGGGTACCAGAAATGGGATTACCACTTTTTACTTCAAAGAGTGAATGACATTTATATTGAATAGTGTTTTATAATATGGATGTTTTATATTTCATTTGATCTGCTGCATCTTGATATTGAGATCGCTTCTGGTTCTCAGGTACCATAAACAATGTTGTCAAGAACAATTTTGTAGCTAATCCATGACAATTTACTTAAGATGAATTCCTAGAGGGATCAACATGTAACATCATGTAGCTGATCTGATCATTTCCGAAGTGATTCGAGCCCTGGAGTCAGGGCCGTAGTACAGAGTTCAGAGACCTCCTGGGAATGGCAGCTCTGGATGTGGAGACAGAAAAAATAGTAAATAATGTTCAATGAGCGTCTCTTAGGAGCCAAGGCGTGCATCGAACACTTGCACATTGATTGGTCGTTTCGTTTGACCCTACAACAGCAAAAAAAAGTGAAGTAAGCACCTCTTTTCCCATTGTGCAGATGAGAAAACTGAGGACCAGAAAGGTTTAGTCACTTCCCCAAGGTTGCACAGTGAAGGGAAAGCTGGGATTCAGGGTACAGATCTTTCTGGCCTGAAAGCCTGTGTTCTTTCCTCCCCAGCTTTCCATCGAGGGCCGCAGCAGGTGGTTTGGCGGGAAGTCCTGCAACAAGGGGGAAAGAAAGACACTGCCCGGGAGATTGGAGGACCCCAAAAGCAATTTTGTCCCTATGTACAATTTTCTGGAAGGTTGGCCCTACATGTAGCCCTCAAAGGTAGGTTCACACATGGGAGGCTCACACAAGGAACGGATGAATGAATATTACCCAGCAAAGGGCAGGGGCAGTCACCCTGCTCTGCTTCCCTCCAACCCTGACACTTTAGATGCATTTACACTGGCCACCCAGGCAGACTGTAACCATTCAGCCAATCATCACCAGCACGTACGCACAACTTGCATACAGCCCCGCAACAGGAAAGAGGCTTTTGTGTTCTCTACCGTCCCAGGAAAGTCAAGACCCTTTCTCATCGCACCGCTTTTCCTAACCTTTCGAAGGGTCTTCCCCAGCGAGGCCAGTTCATTTCCTTATGTCCACACTTGATCAGACAGCCCCTCCCACACTATCCAATTACTAAATAACCACATTCAGGTCAGTCTTAAAGAACAAAGAGCAGGTACGGTGTTGCCTTTTCAACAAAGTCAAAAGATCCAACCAAGTTATGAGGAGTTTGGAGGCTCAGAGTTAATTTGCTAAGAGGATTCACTCCTCCCAGGTAGAACGGTGTCCTCAGATCTACTGTAGCCAGACTAGACAAACTGGTTCTGGAAACCGCCATTGTGAGCAGAGACGGGCCACCCTGCTCCATCTGTGACAGACGGGGAAGTCACTTTCCTTGCTTGGTGCTTCCTCTAGAGTGGTTACTGGTTAGGAGTATGCAAAGAGTATTTGCTTATTCCTAGAGACCTCGAACGCAATGACAGATAATGTAGAAAGTATCAAAAGACTTAAAAAAATGTACGTATTCTTGGACCCTGTATAATGTCACGCCTGCGAATTTATCTTAAGGAACTAACCCGCGATCCGAGATGCATGATATGTTCTTCAAGGTATTTTTTATGCTATTGGAGAAGTGGGGGAAAAAACGAATGTACAATAAAAGAGCCTGACCAACAAAATTAATGTGGCGATTAAAAATCAGGCTGTAGGAGAAAGATAGTGGGACTAAATGGTCACAATATAATGGTTAGCGGGGGTGGGGGAAGCAAGTAAGAAAAGATTGTGTACGATAGTAGATATCTTTTATAAAGAAAAAATACCGGGGGGAGAGAGAAAGAAGTCTGGAAATCTATGTTCCAAAAAATGGTGTAGAGTTTTTCTCCAGGTGATGGAGTTCAGGGCAATTTTTCTTTTTCTTTTGCTTTTTGGTTTTCCACGTTTACTGCATGGAGCACCCTCGGTAATGGGGAAAGATTTTCTATTCTCTCCTTTTTTTTAAAGAGATGGTTCTGTCACAGATCCTTTGGTGGGTGCCTGGAGGTGTCTGTCTCAGAGCAAGGCAGCTGCCCGGTTGGGTCCAGGATGCAGGTGGCCGCGCGTGTCCGTCGGCCATAGGGAAGGCAAACCTGGCACCTGGATTCATCTCCTGTGATCACTTTTACCTCCCGGATCCACCTGGGGACAATTAGTGTCTCAAATACCCAGCCTGTTAGACACAGTGTTTGATGGAAGATCCAGTTCCTCGGATTAAAGCTGGGTTGAAAAATGACCCACAAGTCTCTGGAGATACAGCGGAGCTGGAGCAGAGCTTGGTATTTATAACCCAGTCTCCTGGTGCAGGGCCTGGACACACGCAATCCTGACAGATAATTCTCCCGAGAAACTTTCCGTTTCCATTTGATTATGGGCCCATAAACACAGGTTGCAATTGAGCGGACTTCGGGCTCTGCCTGCATTGGACCTGCCAGGACTCAGGAAGCCTTTCTCGTGCCTATGGCATATCTGTCACCTATTGGAGTCCCAGGCTGCTCAGTGTGTCCACATGAGCTCTTTATGTAGGTGTGTGCCTCTCCTGGGCAGGCACGTCCTTCCCCTGGATCATCCAGTTCTATCTGGCTTTGGCTGGTAGAGTGTGCCCAGCTGGTTCTAGGAGGCTTCGGCCAACGCTGGTCTGGGGTCCACCATCCTGCTTTCTTCATTCATTCATTCATTCATTCACTCATCATTTGGAGATACTGAGCAGCTGCCATGTGTCAGACACCTGGGACTAGAGATACCAGATAGACTTAGGGGTACAGAGACTAAAGTCCCAGTGCTGCTCTTAGGAGTCACGCTCTAAGACAGTGTCACATGCATTAGCTTAGAGAGAAGCTGAGAAAACACGGAGGAGCCAGCCTGGGCTACGAGGGAGGGATGTTGGCCTCTCAATTCAACAACAGGGTTGGAATGCAGGGACTCAGCTCCCACTCCCCGCACAAGAACGCAGGACACGATGAGGCCAAAAAGGAACACCCACGGAGGCTTGGGTAGGGGGTTCATACCACTATAGTCTCGCCGGCGGCTGGGTTGGAGACACAGGAAGCAGGAGCCACACGATGCATAGTCCGTCATCTGTCCGCTTCTCTGCCAACAACCCCTTGAGGCCTGCAATCCACACCTCCTAGCTCAGCCACAGCAGTTATATCAGTGCCTATGGCTAACTGGTTACAGCTGATGGCCAACTAGTCACAACTGATGGCCATCTACTACCTGAGCCAGCACCTTTGCACGTGAGGTCGAGAGCCTGGAAACTGCTCTCCTGGCTCTGTCCCCACAAGTCTCCAGAGCACTTTCAGTACACCCGCCCCATGGGGATTGGGCAAAACACAGTGAAACAATAGCGTCTCTCTCTCATGTTGCTTATCACTGGGCATTTCGTCTTTTAAGAGTGCTTCTTTCTGTCTCCCCCTACGGGGAGAAGATAAGGAAGTGCTTCGAGGTCCTTGAGAGAGGGAACGAGATGAACCTGTAGCACAGTGACAACTGTGGGGTCTTCAGTCTCCAGCTGCAATTAATTCAACTAATATTTTTTGGCCCTGTGCCCGGCACTGTTCAAGGCACTGGGAAGCATAAGAGGCCAAACCAGAGAGTCTGAGGACTCAGGAAGCTTTCATTCTACTGGAAGAAAGACAGAGACCACAGCCAAAGAAACACGTGAATATGCCCATGTCTGTTGTGGAGAAAGAAGTACGATAACTTAACGCAGAGAGGGGTGTGAGCGAGGATGCGACACGGGCATAGATTTTATATACGGAGAGAGCTGGTGGAAGCTCGGACGACGGTGACGACAGAGGAAGTGACTAGACTCTAGGTCAGTTTTGAAAGCAGAGGGTTCAGGGGGGCGGGTAGGACAGGAGAAGTAGGGAGGGTCGTGCTCAGGTTTTTCACTTGAGAACTGGGAGGGCAGCGTTGCCATTTACTGAGTGGAGAAAGCTGGGAGAAGACGTTTGGGGAAATGTCACTTATGTCCGAGGGACACCCCAAGTGCCACCCCGACCTCATGGTCCTTTACCCAGTGCTATGACGTACCACACTGTCTTTTTGTCAACTTGTGCACCTGCCTGCCTGCCTTCTCTGATGTCCCATTTGCCCTGTGCTCTGTGTTACACATGTAGTAGTGAAGAAGAAGATGCCTAGCCCCCCCCAATCTAGTGTGAACCCCAGTGTGATGTGCTCCAGTGTGGAGCCCGAGCCATCTCACTGCCCTGCGCCGAGACGCCAGGCGGTCCAGCACCACCATGGGGCCCAAGCATCTGGTGCTGCTTCCTCTGTGCCATGCTCTGCTGTTCTATCTCCTCCACAGAAACGCCCTGGCCATTCTGGCCTGCATAAGGCCTCCCGCCCAAGGCACAGCTTGTACCAGCCTCCTTTGCAGACCAGACGCTGGGTCTCAGTTCTTTCATCCCTGTTTCTGGGAGGCTCTGGCTCTATATTGTGTGCAAACACATCTGGACTTCTTCAGACCACATGATAGGAACATCTGCTGCTAGAAAGAAAAGGACACAGCGGCCCTTTTGTAATCACTCTCAATTGCCTCCAGACCCAGGGGCACTTGCATTTGGGTCATGGATCTAAGGACTTCCAAGATGTTTCCAGAAGTGTGTTATATGCTTTCTGTGGTTCAGGTGGCAGCAGGAGGAAGGGTGTGGGAGAGGGTGCAGAGGCTTCTGGGACTGAGCAGGAAGACTCATGCAAACCTTCTGTCCCCAGCGTCTCTTAGCATGGGACAGGACACACAGGAGGGAAAACGAGGTGAGGTATCAGACACCCTATCCCCTGGCCTCATCGCTTCGAGGGTCTTCTGTTGCCGTCTACCTGCCAGTAGCTCCATCTCTTTGCCTGAGGAATTTTTATGAAGCCCTAAAAGTTTGCTACGCCGGAAATGGGGGAGTTAATCCCATCTCCGGATGAGATTGCAGCCCCTCTACAGTGACTGAGGGGAGGGGCTGTATGAATGGCCAGTTACCTTGCCCCTCAGCTGGGGTGTCTCAGAAGCATCCATCCTGCAGATTTCCCGAAGGTCCCCAGGTATCAAAGGTCTGGTTGGCCTCGTGAGAGCTGGTTTAACAACCTGCTCCTCTCTTCCTGCCGCCTCCCCTCCCTGTATCACTTCCCTCCTCACCCCTGGGAGTCCTGCACCGGATTCCCTTTCAGCCGCTGCTTTTGGGGGAACCCAAACGGAGAGCAGTGATGGCAAATGTCAGCATCTGTGGGCTTACAGGCTGTTTTAAGGGCATTGCAACCAGGCATCAAGAACCTGTAGGTGCACTGGGGCCTCGGTGCAGGGGAGAGACACCATGGGGTGGAGATGAGTGCACGGAGAGTAGGACATTTTTGTTCAGTAGCTCTGCCCTGGATCAGCTCCGTATGTGACTGAAGTCCAGAAAATAAAGGGCTTCTACACCAGCCCTTTATAAGGTGCAACACCTCCGTCGCGGGGGGGATCTTGTTCCTCGTCTCCTCCATCTTCCCTCAAAGCAGGAACATGCGTCCTCACCAGGGTGCTAAGCCATTTTCACCTCCATTCTCTGAGCCGGAGATTTGGGCTGAATTTAAATCGCTAACTTTGACATCGTGTAACAACATTAAGGGAAAGGGGGAGAACTAGAGGCTTCCTTCAACCAGGACACAAGGACAGAGGTCATTTCTTCGCTGCTGTCATGAGGAAAGTGGAATTTCTGCTGTCCAGAATTTCTTAGCCTCATGATTCAGCCGATGTGACTGTTTCCTGGGTAATCTCGATACTGGTTACGGTTCAGTCATAGCAACACCAAGGTCAATCTTTCCCTTGTACAAATAGGGAACCGAGTGACTTTATTGCCACTTATAACTCACCCACCTCCCAAAGTTCACCTCGTTCTCACATTCCCTTATGAACAAGCTTTGCAAATATCATAATTCATTTCCATCAAGGTAGCCAATCTCATGCATCCTTTGTGGAGGTGATCGGGAATGGCTGAGGACCATCCCATTCTGGACCAACTGAAAGAGCAGCATGATTTGAAAGAGAGCTGACAGTGAAGCAAACACGACGGAGCTCTCATTTGCAGTTGGCTGGCAGGGCAAATGATAAACCATTCAGATTGAGCTTGTTACCTTAGTCTTTGTGACCTCGCAGACAAGGAGGGGAGCCTGGTTGTCATGTGGACAGATGGCCTGTTTGCAAATACTTCCTTAGATACCCCCATACACACAACATCCTGTCCTGGGTGGGTGGCTGTGACCCAAGAGACCGAACAAACCTCAAAGAAACACCTGCCACAGAATAGCAGCCTGTGTCTGTAGAGCCAAAAAACCATTTGTATCACTGCCTTTTTGTCTAAGGGTGTGATTTTTAGAATAAGTGGGCTGAGTGTAGCGTCTGAGAGCGAGAGGGAACCCCATGCCAGGTTCCCTGCTGACCTGCCTTCGAAGCAGAGGGCTGGGCTCTGGAAGGAGAAAGATGGACAGGAATGGGCAACCCTGAATGTGTCACAGCCATGCGTGGCACTGGGCTGGGGCGGGAAGGTTCCCCAAGAACTGACGCTAATCTGAGCAGGCAAGTTGCCCAACCAAGCTATCTCTTGGTCTCAGACTCGTCCAGTTTTCTTCCCAGGAGAGGCAGCTGACACTGTGCCCTCTTTGAAGGAAGGTTGTACTGCAGTGAGAGAGAGAGAACAGGATGGCAAGGCCACCCCAGAGGACCCCCAATGTCGTTCACAAGCATTCACAAAGCATAGCACTAAGCCAAGGCTCTACACAGAAAGAGACCCAGAGACTCCTAACACCCTCTGGACAAGAGCAGCAAATAGCAGACTGGATGTCACCACTTCATCTTCAGTGACCTGAGCAGTGCAGCTCCTGATATTCTGATGTTTGACTGGGATAAAACCTCAGAACCCTTCTTAACACTATGACCCAGGCAGTGACTAACACTAAGCCCAGAGCTGGCATTCAAGTGAGACTTATTTTCCATGTCCATCCTGGGCACTAATAGTTTCAAACAGATTCACTGATACAGATAAACTTGGAGTAGGTAAGTAGATACTTTGATAAGAAATGTTTAATGATTATAATAGCAGAGATGACCATTCACCTTGCCTAAAAGTTAATATTTTTGCCACGCTGTGAGACCTTAAATCAGAGCATCACGTATTCCATGCCCTGAATTTGACATAAGGACCCTCTTCCTTTGGGTTGAGAGGATATGGCAGTTTTCGCTAGCCTCACCCCGAGGGCCCCCAGGATCCCTGTCCAGGTTACAAGTTCTGGGTAGAGTGCAAAGGTGCTAAGCCTGGTGTCTCCATTCTTTGTATTTCTCTCTCCAACCTGCTCCTCCTACCTCCGTCTCTCCTAAGCTCCCCTTAGGTGGATGACCACATAAGTTACCATCTAAACTAGGAGTGGCACTGTTAATAATTACACCAGAATGACAGGTGTACCCGGGAGGCGTCCCAGGCAAACAGGCAGGCGGTTCTCATACCCCTAAGCCCTACCCTTCTGCGTGGGCATGTGTATGTATGTGCCAGTGTGTGTGTGCGTGGGTGTGTGATGGGTGGGTGTGCTCTGGGCCAATAAGAGAAAGAACATCCTCCCCCAGCCTGGGCTCAGTCACTTCCGTAGCCCTGTGTCCCTCTGGCTCCTGCCAGCTCTCTCTCAGGTACGAAAGCACAGATTGACGGAGCTCCTGGCTGAGCCAAGAAGGCTTCCGGGGGCTGGAGTAATTAATTAAGCCTTGCCCGGCTCTCAGCACAAGCCTAGTGCCTGCAAGGGCTTTTCATTGCCACTTGAATGGGTAGCTCCCTTCCTTCTCTTAAAATCAACATTCTGCTCAGAAGCAATAGGAGAGGGAAGCTGGGAGTTGGTGGAGCTGGTCTGTCCAGCAGACATAGCCCCCCCATTCTGAGCAGGCCTCAGGGAAGCTCCCCTCCAGCTGCTTCTCCCCTGGTGTGCAGGTTCTTGGGCAGCTACACAGGTGTTGACAAAGTTCAGACTCACCAGTGGAAGGGACTCCTGAGACCTTTGAGCCCAACTGAAGTTCCCAGAGGGGCAGGGGCTTCCTGGGGCCTCAGGCTTCTGGGAGTTTCCTTCCCCTGGGAGGGGCCAGGCTGTTCCAACTCCGGTCCTGGCAAATGTCGTCATGGCTGGAAGAGACCCAGAGGCTGCTGCTGCTGGCCACGTGGATGACAGGACAAGGGGCTGGGGACAGTCAGCACCGGCTGAGCTTGGAGCCCGGGTCTGAGTGGCCCTGTTGAAAGAACCAGGCAGAACCAAGCAAGAGTACTGCACAGAACCTGGAAACCAATTGCATGGAAAGCCATTCAGGGGCTTGGGCGCTAAAAGAATCAGGCCAACCCGAGCAGCCCCCGTAGGAGCTGCCAGTAACGCAGTGACCTTAAGGCTGCCTCTAGACTGAGATTCTCGTCTGGGTTTTTATGACAGACTCAAATGCAGCGTCCAATGCTGAGTGATAACGCGCCCCCCGCCTGCCCTCGCCCACGCTGTGGAGAAGGTGGCCATGCAGTTCTGCCCAAAGAGCCAGTGACACAAAATTTACTCCTGTTTGGAACACACTAGGATTCCAATATTCAACAGATTTCCCTTCCTACACCCGCTTGGCTTTGCAGATGTATGTGCTGTAAGGGTGGTGTCCGTGCGTCCTTTGTCACCCAGGGTTGTTATTCAGTTTTCAAGACATTGGGAAGCAGAGGGACCTTGGGACATACGGCGGCATTGCACATTTCTCTGTGTTCCTGACAACGTGGGCAGAGAAAGCAGCAGGCTATTGACTTGCAGTCGGAGGGTTTTTGGTAGCTGTCCCAGTGTTTGATCGGTATGGCAGCTCTGTTTTCATTAAGGTCCCAGCCAGGGCAAGAACAAACCAGCTGGGCCGTGGGCCCCTGGGGTCATGTCTGTCTGCCCAGGCATCCCCCAGCCAGAGCACCAAGTGCAGAGGGAGCTGGATGGTGGGCGGTGTGCAACCACGCACAGGTCACGGGCCTGGCTTTCTCTCTGCAGATAAGTGCAAAATCAGCTTTCTGGCAGCGGGTGGCGAAGCCTGGCTACTGCCAAGTGAACAGCAGGAGGGCAGCGGGCAGCTCCCTGGACCCCAACCTCTCCCATGCCCATTGAACTGTAGCAAACCCCAGCCACTGAGGTCAGAGGAAAGCAGGCCTGGCCTCCCTCCACAGAGCCCAGGTCAGCAGATATGTGACAAGGCCCCTGCGTGGGGCTGGGAGGGGAGCTGGCAGAAGAGCAGGGAGAGAGAAAAAGATTGTGTCAAGCCCCTTGGCCAATGGTGACAGAAAACCCACCCCAAAATGGCTTAAGAAAAATCAAAGGGTGAGGATACCTTCCACGGGAATACCCATGCCTGGATGAGGTCATCGGTTTTTGTTCTCTGTCAATTTCTCAGCTCTCTCTCTTCTGTGTTGGCTCCATGCTCAGGCAATTGTGTCAAGATGGTGGCCTCAACTCCTGGCCTTGGGAAAAGAGTGAGATTTTCATCCTTAACCAGTAAAAGCCAAGTTCTATGCCTGACTCTCTTTGGCCAAAATTGAGTCTCATGGTGGTGCGTGAACCAATCCTGTGCTCATTGGTTGCCAGTTCCTGGAGCTGGGAGCCCCACATGGAACAAGATGGGGGAAGAGTGATATTACCCAAAGACCAAGAATGGGAATGGGTCCTGGGTGGCCCAAGGAACCGTCACTGCCCATCAATGGGGACAGAAGTAACCTGGATGGGTCAGAAAGCTGGTAGTTCTTGGATAAAGGTGTGTCCAAGAGACAACTGTCTGTGGGGAAGAGGGAGGAGGAAGGAACTAGCGTGTGGATAGGTGAACACCGAAAGATTGCTCGGCTGAGCACTGGGCCACTATAAATGAAACTGACAGGCCCTGCCCACAGGAGGGTGTCAGATGTGGGTCAAGGGGTGTGTGTGGGGAAGGGGGTCTACTTGTTCCCTGGGGTCATCTCACCCACAACCCTAACAAGGCCCACTGACAATAGTCCCTATTTCCCAAGTGCGTAGACACCACAAGACTTTCTACAACATGTATCCTTGCATCATTTCCATCTTCCTGGGCAGGAGGTAAGGCTGTTGCTCTTGGGATGCCCATTTAACAGGTGAGGCAGTAGGTAGCAGGTAAGCAGGTCTCCTCTAGAGCCAGGTTGCCTGGATTGGATTCTGGGCTCTGCTGTGTGACTTCAGACCAGATGCTCAACCTCTCTGTGCCTCAGCTTCTGCATTTGTAAGAGGAGTTGATTGATAGCAGAACCCACCACACAGGGTGTAGTGAGGCTGAGAGAAGTCAGTGAGATGCCAAGAACACTGCTCGGTGCGTTGTAGGAAGGAAGATCTGGGATTCGAATCTAGGAACCCTTGGACTCAATCCTGTGGCTGGGGCAGTGATTTCTGGAGCCCACAGCCATGTGCTGGGAGGCTCTAAATAAATCTTTCCATGGACATCTCTAGAGCTCTTCTGCAAACACTCCTTCCTGCAGCCAGCACTGTGAGCCAGTCAGAGATCCTATGGAACCACTGGCTGACGCTGAGTTGGTGACGGTACACTGCAATTAAATAGCCCCGCTGACGCTGACGCGGCAAGTCTGAGCGAAGCTGGCATACGGGACCTGGAGGCTATTCTCCTTTCAGCCTGGGTGAGGCCTCCAGGGGCAGGGGATTGAGGGTTTGGGGCTTCTCCACTTCAAAAGGGAAACGTGGAAAAACGCAGAAGACAGTGGGATGAGAAATCGGCTGAATGGAGGTAGGTAGAAGAAATGGGACTATTGTTCTCCCGAAGAAAGAGGGGGACTGCTGTGCCCTGCTATCTAACGTGGGGTCCATCGACACCCCTGAACCTTGTTAGATGTGCAGAACCTCAGGTCTGCCCCAGACTTACAAATCCGAATCTGCTTTTTAACAAGATGGGTCTAAAGTTTGAGAAAAGTCATTATCCTCAGCCTGCGGACGTTTCAGCCCCCAATAGGCATGTGAGGCTCCAGTGGGATTCCAGACACTAAGAGAAAAAAAAGCCACGTGTGTGGCTGTCACAGTTAAACGTAAACCAATGGAAACAAAATACAGTAAACCGTTTTAGTTCCTCAGCCACACAAGTCACATTCAGTTCTCAATAGCCACATGTGACTAGTGGTTACCGTATTGGACAGCCCAGATAGAGAGCGATTCCATCATCATAGAAAGTTCTAGTGGGTCTGGTTTGTAATTGTGGACTCATGTGTGAGGGATGGCCCAACCAGCAGTAGCTCTCACCGAATGACTGTGTCCCTCTTTCAGTGGTAGGGAAGGGTGGGGGTCTAGGGCAAAGATGCAAGTGACAGATGAGTGGGAATTCAGAAATGTGGGAGCAGGGTGGGGGGAGGGCATGGGGACTCAGGAGGCAGCTGCATAAGAACATCTGGTGACAAAGCTTGAATTAGTTAAGATGAGAAACTCTAGGAGGGCATTCGGAGATCCTTTAGCTCAAATCTCCCTCTCACCTCCCCACCCCCTGTTTAATAGAAGAAGGCCTAGAAGCCTAAAGAGGTGCAGTGACCAGACTTAAAAGTCGGATTTTGGACTCCAAGCCCAGTGCTCCATTGATTTTGCCAGTGAGACAGTGAGATGGACTGTCTGCCTGTGAAGGGTTTGACAAGCCGGGTGAGTGTGTGGTGCTGGGAAGAGGAAGCCGTGAAAGAGGGCCATTTCTGAGAACCTCAAGACATTATATCACCAGTCATCTATGGTCTCGGTGGAAGGAGGGCAGAGGGGAGTGGCCAGGTAGGGATGCTGGAGCTGGGGAGAGGCAGTGCAGCAGGGAGGAGGAAGACCTGGGCTGAGATGGGCCTGGCCTTACATATAATGACATTTATTATAAAGAAATGGCTCACATGATTATGGAGGCTGACTGTGGGATTTTCCATAACCTCAGTCTGTAAACTGGAGACCCAGGAAGGCCAGTGGTGTAGTTTGAAGGCCTTAGAGCCGGAGACCTGGTGGTGAAGATGCCAGGCCATGTCTGAAGCCCTGAGAACCAGAAGTGCCAAGAGCAGAGGAAGATGGATGTCTCAGCTCAGGCAGTCAGACAGACTGGAAATTCTCTCTCCCTCTGCCTTTTTGTTCTATTCAGGCCCTCAGGGCATTGGAGGAGCCCCCCTCCCACACTGGGGAGGGCCCACAGCTTTACTCAGTTCACCAATTTAAATGCTAATCTCTTCCTAAAACACTCTCACAGACACACCCAGAAACCATGTGCAGCCAGCTAACTGGTCACGCTTGATAGAGTCAAACTGACACTATCTCACTCTTTTCTATGACCACCTGCACGAGGCGGAGGCTGGAGAATTGTTCTACAATGTTCCTCCTGGGCCCACATTTCTGGGCTCCCCCACAGCCTCACCACCAGACAGGCAGGCCAGGTGACTGCATTCTGGCTCTTGGAATGTGGGCAGAAAAGAAGGCACCACTTCCAGAACTGAGCCCTACAGGCTCTCCCCCGTCCCTGGCAGCCCAACTGGGTGCAGACGACACAGTGAGGGGTGTCACGGTCCTAGAACACAGCCGAGATCCTGGATGGGTGAGGAAAGCCCTCGGCCCAAAAACCCAGGAGGAATTGACTCCTGCCAACAAGCACGGAGTACGACTGGAAGTGGACGGTGCTCCAGTCGAGCCTTCGGGTAGGACCCAGCCCGTCAGCACGTTGCCTGCAGCCTGGGAGACCTGAGGCAGGATCCAGTAATGCCGTGCCCCGATCCTTAACCCAGAGACTCTCTGAGGTAATAAAAGTGTTGTGCTAAGTCACTAAGTTTTGTGGTATTTTTTTCCCCCACTACCTAGCAATAGATACTGATACACCACAAAAATAGATTTTAATGAAGAAAAGGAAATTGGTCCTGGTAGTCAAGTAGTGGGATGATTGGGGTCGAGTTGGCCGAGATGCGGGAAGTGGAAGAGAACAATGGTACCAGATGAAACTTGGGTGAAAACGAGGGAGATGACCAGATAACCACCAGGACCTCTTTCAGGTAGGCGCTGGAAATGGCCCTGGGGCTGTCCCTGTAGATTCCTGGGTCCTCAGGTGGGTGACAGCTCTCCTAAGTCTGCTCCCGAGACCGACAAGCTCTCACACTCCACATTCTGTCCGCATAGCCATACATATTAAAACGTGCCAGAGGAGAGATTGGGAAATAGGGCTGTGGGCAAGATACAGCTCGGAGTTGGGCAGAGGAAACGAGAATGAATTTCTTTCTTCCCGTTCCTGCTTCAGTACATTTATTGCAGAAGGTGCAGTGAGTGATAAGAAGCAGGAAGCTGGTGCCCTGCAGACTGTGAGGGGAGGTGGTTCCACTGAGGTCTCCTGGAGAGGGCCCTGGGTCCTGACATTCTTCCTGAGGCCCCCGGAGGTGTTGGACCCCTCCCCACACCCTCATGGGTGTCTGCTACTGAGCAGAGCCCTGGGCTTCCAGCCCCGCTGGTCCCATCTGGGGCAAAAGTTAAAAATAAGGTATCACGAAATAAAGTAAAATAAAAGCCAAGTGCCCTGTGTGGGTAGGTGGGGGTGGTTTGGGAGCTCTCCATTCTGGGTCTTAGCTCTACTGCTGGCAGGAGCCCAGTGGATACTTCCCCACTCCTCCACCCTCCCACCTCTAGTCTATCTCTCCATCCATTCTGCCCCAGAAAATTCTTTGCGATCACCCCTTTCTTTGCTGTCCATCACCTCACAGCTGTCATGGCTTTCTGATGGGCCCTGCACCCTCCTTCCGTCTGTCCCCACTGTAATCCATCCTGCCAGTGGCTTAACTATGGAAGCATTGCTTTAGGTTGATCACTTCGCTGTGTAAGAGTGTTCTATTTGTCCCAAACCACTGGCAGGACCAAGTACAGAGTGCGGGCTGATGTGCCAGCCACGTTTCCCCTTCTAGCTTGACCCTTAAGAACTGCCATTAGAGCACCACTGGCAGGCCATTCCTGCCCTAGCAAAGTCCTCTCAAGTGCACCTTGAGCTCTCATCTGTCTTTTCCTGTCCCCTCCCCCATCTCTTTCCCCCTACCCCACCCCGTGCAAATTCTACCTCCTTCTTCAAAGCCCATGTCAAATCCTACCTCTCAGCAAATCCATCCCTGACAATGGAAGCCCTAAGCGCTTTCTCTGTCCTCTGAACTTTTATACAATTTTAGCCTGTGCAATTTATTTGTTAATTAATCATGCACTGTGCTGCCTTGAGACATGGTTTATTCTCTCATAGCCTCACGCTCATAGTTAACTGTTTGGGGGTAGGTTAAGTTTGGCTTGTTTATACCCTGGCTTCATGCTCCCTTGTGATCTCCTTGGGGCGGAGGCCATGACTCTGCCCCCAGCCATCTGCCCCCGGCCTCCCCCACAGAGCCAGCCCAGCACCGAGCATAGTCCAGTCTAGGGGTGCAGGTGCTTTTACTGGATTTTATCCTCTCCTTCCATAGGTCCTGGCATACTCCCCGAGTTTCTCCATTCATTCATTCACTGACATCTCTTTGGGAGGGCATCTTTTTATGCTTTACTTAAATGGTATTTCCTTGGGGTTCTGTCCTGAGCCCCCTGCTTTTCTCATAGTCCACACTCACCCTGAATCTCAAACACGTTACTCTCTCCACTACTGTGTACATGCCGATGGCATCTCTGTCTCCCCCTCATTGCTTCCCTCAACCCCGGTCCCTATACCCAGTTCCCTATTGCACCTCTCAAGCTGCGTGTCCTACACGCACCTCCAACCTCCTGTGACCCAAACTGGACTCATTGTATGAGTTTCCTGTGGCCACCATAGCAAAGTACCATATACTGGGTGAGTTAAATCAACAGATCTCTTGCCTCCCAGTTCTGGAGACCAGAAGTCCCAAATCAAGGTGTGGGCAAGGGGTGCAGATTTCCTCTCCCCGTTCTTCCTCTTCTCCAATCGCAGGCCGCCTCCCATCGATGGTATCCAATGGCACCATCATCATACCCATCACCTTCCTACTAACTTGCTGTTGTAGCCCAGCCTCTCAGGGTCTAGGTCCGTGTTTCTCAATCTTCTTTTCATTATTAACCTTCCAAGAAATCTTTTCCTAATCCCCTCCCCTCAGGAAATGTACTACTATAGCTATCCTGTGTATCTGTTTATGTGTCGCATGAATATATGTGCCTTTGGACATAAAGAGTGTTTTTGCCCCCACCCCCACCCCAAGAACACATTTTGTCCTGTTTGGGGTGACATCACCCCTGTCAAGAACGCAAGGTCTATTACGACAGCTTCTACGGTGATCTCCCTCCTCAGCTCTGGGCCCCGCCTTACCCTCTACTATCCATCCTTCCTGCTTTGATAAAACACCAAAGGGACTGTGTTCAGCTAGAAACTCATTATCCCTGAGACAAAGTCCAAACCTCTGAGCGTGGCCTCCGGCCCCTGCCCCCTGCCCCATCGCCCTCCTGCGGCCGTCCTTCGCGCTCCCCAAGCTTCAGCAGATCAGGGCCACGTGCAGTTCCCCAAATCTGTGGCTGCTTTCAGGCTTCTGTGCTCAGAGTCTCCCTCTGTCTGCACCGCCCCCTCCCCTTGCTTGCATTTTAACTTCTACTTACATTTCAGGCCCCGGGTTGAGGGTTGTCACAAGGAGGACACCTTCTCCCCCCCCCAACCCCCAGGAGAATGGACTCCCGTCCTTCACACTCGCTGGACCTGGTCATCCTCCCATCACAGGGCCTGGAGCGCAGTGCTGTTTACTAGTTTGCCAGTCGCTCCACCAGGCCTGACCTTGAAGTCAAGGACCGCTGCTCAGAGCCTAGCCTGATGCCTTTTGCAGACTCGGAGCTCAATGACTACTTTACGGGATGTACGTGCGTACGTATGTATGTATCAATGGATGCATGAATGAGTGAATGAATGAATGGCATCTCTGCACTGCATTTCTGTTGCCCAACCACCTCACTTGGACTCCACCATTGCTACCTGCTGCCTGCTGGCAGCACCTTCAAAGGCTGCTCAGTTTCTACCCGCCCAACTCCCCGTCGAGACCCCCTTTCCCCTCCGGTGGGTGTCACCAGGCAGGCTCCTTCTCCTTGTCCCACTTAGCCTCTCTCTGTTTTCACTCTCCGCCAGTGGCCCTTGGCCCTCCCTCTCCATGTTCCAGCTGAGTCCCTGGAAAACGCCCCCTTCACTCCTCTTTCTCCCCAGGCACCTGCATCCTGCTTTTGCGGGGCGGCTCTGCCACTGCCTCCTCTCCCTGCTGCGTCCTCCTCCAGGTGCCACCCCATCTGGAGGGAGGCATGGCCTCAAGAAGTGCCTCTTAAGCTTTGAGTGTGTGAGAGGAAGTGTCCACAAGACACTGGGGCGGGTCCTGCGTCAAAGTGGCATCCTCTGCCCAGAGCTGACATGTCAGCCACAAAGGGGACACGGCTGGGGCTGTGAGGTGGACAGCATCGCCCAGGTCAGACCTGAAGATGCACAGCTGGGGCCCCTGTTCCGGGGTGAGGTCCCCTAAGACACAGGCACAGATATAGATGATATCGACTCACTAGGGAAAGGACAAGAGTCGTGAGACTTGTGTGTAAATGTCAGAAACTGCAGGGCAGAGGCAAGTGCCCTTTGTGGAGGTGGGTGGGGTGGGTGGGGACAGGAGCCTAGAGGAGAAGAGTGAGTAGGAGAGGTAGGGGAGATCACATTTCAATTTGGGTAGAAATGCCAGGCCTGTCAGTCGCCTGGTTGCCACCTCCCTTTCCAGACGCACAGACCCTTGCAGGCCTCGCTTCTGCCAGCCTGGGCCTGGCTCTATCTGGACAGATCTGCCAGCATCAGTGGTTACCATCAGTGCTGTCCTGGTCTCTGGTATTAGTTTCCTGTGGCCGCTGTCACAAATTATGACAAACGGGGTGTCTTAAAACAATAGAAATGTATTCTCTCACAGTTCTGGAGGCCAGAAGTTCAAAATCGGTTTCAACGAGCCCAAATGAAAATGTTGACAGGACCACATTCCCTCTGGAGGCTCCAGGGGAGAATGTGTTCCTCGCCTCCTGGTAGCTGCCCCATTCCAGTCTCTGCCTCTGTGGCCACATCTCCCACTGTCTCCTTTATATGGACTCTTGTGGTTGTACTTGGGGCTCAGCCAGATAATCCAGGATAATCTCATCTCAAGACCCTTAATTTAGTCACATCTGCAAAGTCTCTCTCTCTCTCTCTCTCTCTCTCTCTCTCTCTCTCTCTCTCTCTCTCTCTCCATATAAAGTGATGCTCACAGGTCCCGTGGATAAGGATGTATTTCCTTTGGGGGGGCTATTATTCTGCTACCATATCCCCTTCTGCTCCTGCATATCACATGAGTGCTTGTCGATCAAAGTCCCATGGATGGAGATGTGTGTCTGACACCCTGTCTCCTACACCCTATGCTCAGTGACGACGGAAGCAGATCTGCTACTCTTTCCCTCTTCCCTCCTCTTCTCCCACACTTTGAGGTCCACAGTGCCCTTTCGGCTTGGAAACCATGCTCCACGTCACTGGAGTAAGCCAGTGTGAAACCTCAGTCCATCCATCATTCCACCCCACGGGGGCAGCCGGTGTTGTTTTCAGATGGGTGAGCTCCAGTTTCCTTGGGTGCTGAGTCTCCTGGTTGGAGATGATGGCTGCACAATGCTGGGGAGGGGCCAGGAGGCCAGGTCCAGCCCCTTTGTCTCCCTGCACATTCACGCAGGAGGAAACAGTGCTGGCCTGGATCTAACCCATCAAAGGCTAGCTGGATCGCTGCCACAGGCACGCCACAGCACCCCCTCCATCCTCCCGGCAAGATGGGACCTGTGGAAGGGAGGGCAGCCTGGCTGAAGACCAGTGTCCTCCTGCAGACAATCGAGGGCAGCACTGACATGGCCCAGCCTTCACTCCATGCTTGGGGACCAGGTTTGGTGGGACAGACAACAACTGAAGGGCACGAGAGAGGGTTAGACGGAGGAGGAGTCTGGGGAGGGTAACACAGCTGCAACATGAACAGTAGAAAGAGTGTGTGATTTGAAGTCAAAAGAATTCCAAATCCCACCTTTCCCTGACTCTCTGTGTGACCTTGGAGAAGTCACTTAACTTCTCTGAGCCTCATTCATCTCATCTGCCAACCAGAGATTTATAACACCTTCCCAACAGGTTGGACAGAAAGATCAATGGGATAAGGTATGTGGATGAATTTTATAAATGCTCTCTACATGCAAAGAATTTCTATCTCAGCCTTTACATCCTACCTGCTAAGCTGTAAAGCCATGGTGACATTGAGAGACTTCTAGCACCTGATGACGGTCGGTGACTCTTGCCAGGCTCTACGAAAATAGAAAGGGGGCTGGAGGGACCACATGGGGAAACCCTAAATGCGTTTACCTGTAATGAAGGGACAGGGAACAGAGACTCCCTAACCTGACTTTGCTGCTGTTTTTCATTCTTGGGAGGAAAATCCCCAACCTGATTCTGCTTAAAGCAGATCTGTCCGGAGTGATATCTTGACAGGATGATGGATGATGACCAGGCATAGTTTCTGACACCAAAACACACGCTCTGCATTCTTTATCTGGAGGTGCCGGCAGAAGGCTGCAAATAAGCTCTCCAGTTACAGGGATCCCTGATAAAATTCCATTCTGGGCCCCGGAGACTGTCATGAAGGTTTCAATAGCGTGGCCGGCTGGGAGGGAGGCGAGCAGCATGCTGGGACGGGAGCGCTGCCACTGGGGAAATTTTCCCCGAGCCTGGAGGCTGCCGCACCAGAATTCCATAAAAGTCACCAGTCTGAGCCGAGACTCAAACCGTCTCTGACATCCAATTGTCTTTTCCATTTGTGGTTCGGGGAAATTACATGGGCTGTGCTGCTGCCCGAGAGGCTGGAACCTCAGTGCAGGAGTCTATTTGGTTTCATAGAGATGTTAGGTTTCAGCCTTGGACACGTGTCCAAGGCAAGCCAGCTTGGGCCCTGGGCTCACTTCTTTTGGCCTCCAGCTGATTCTTCAGTACTGGTTCATGTCCCGCGCTGAATATATAAACCCCTGCTCCTCAGAGATTTAGGAAAACCTGGCTCCAACTCACCGTGCCTGGGGCCTTACCCTCCAGCTTAAGGACCAAACAGGCATTGTGAGCGCTGAAAAGGGACAGGTTGCTGGCTAGTCAGACAAAAGTGGGTTAAAATTCCTTGGCTTCCACATGCAAATTGTGGTGCTGGAAAGTCACTTGATTCTCTGTGGCTCTTGTTTGCTCATCTGTAAATGGAGCCCATGGTAATACCTTCCTCCGAGGGTTGCTGTGTGTTTCAAGTCACACAGTATATGTGAAGCACCCCACAGCCTGGCACGTGGCAGAATCTCAGTTCTGTTTCTCTCCTCTTGAGCAGTGCCAACTCCCCCGACCACTGTCCCTCCCTTTCCTCTTCATCAGCAGTAGCCCAGCCTCAGTTTCCCTGATGGAGCATTTTCACTAAAGCTGGTCCAGACCCCCTGCCCTCCACACTCCCCCAAGCCCTCAGGATGGGAGAAGACAGAACAGGGGTGTTGATAATAATAGTCATTGGTCCCTGCCTCTGGGGCCTCTGTGCCACTTGCTGAATGAGACTTAGGGTGACAAACACAGCAGGCGCTGCCCAAGCAGACAAAGAAAGGAGTGAAAGAAACGTGAGATGTGAGCTGGGGCTCACTCAAATGAGGGGCTGCCTGCTTTTTGCCCTGGTGACTGGCAGTGCCATACTGGGAGATTAAAGGAGGGTTCCCTCAACAGACTTCAGTGTGGGCAGTTGGGCGCTGCCCTTTAAACCCCCGTCACACGCCACCTCTGCTGTGAGTTATTAGGGGCTGACATTCATCTTGAAGGGAGGTGGAAGTCCTAACCCTTAGTACCTCAGAATGTGACTGTATTTGGAGACAGGTGGGGTCTGCCATGCCAACCCCAAGGGACACCCCCATCCCCTCCCCAAACCCCTCCAGAATAAGGAAGAAGCAAGAGCCTTCCCATCACATTTCTTACGCGTCCCCATTTGGTCTCTTTCCTAGACGGCACCTCCTCCAGCCACCTGTTCTCCTCTTGTATCCTTGGCTTCATTGACCCCATTCTGGTTCCTCATGCCCTTTGGCTCCTCTCCCAGCCCTAGGCCTCTCCCCTTGCCTCGGCCACCCTGTCACACGCCCTGTCCCTCCACACTCACACGGGGCCCCAGCCCCCCTGCCCACCGCACTTGTGCTTCCCGTCACTTCATCTCTGGCTCACGAGTGACTCGAATGCATGCGTGAAGTGTCCGTCCATGGGACTGTTGCTGAGTTCTTCCAAACACAGGGAGCGTTCCTCTGGCTTCTCTGCGTCTGGGGCCTCAAGAATTCCTGACGGGCGCACTTCCCATCTCCTCCTTCGGCTGCCACCGTCCCTTAGGGTAAACCAACCCAACTGTGAGCGCTTAAATATTAGTTGTTGTGCAAACCGCATATGATTTTACATTCTCTGTTTTTCATTTAACAAAACAAAACAAAACACATGTTCAGCAACATTCCCACTGCTCTGTTCTCTGAAGGACTATGAAGAAATCAAACGTTTTCTTATTTTCTCTTTTGAATATCAATTTTGGTGCAAATTGTTTTTGCTGCCTTCTCCTCCTCTTTCCCCCCTTCCCCATCCTTCTCTCTTCTCTCCTTCCTCCTCCTTCTTTTTCTGATATATAGTTTGAGTCCAATAATTTTCAGAGAGTCAATGGCCTCATGTGGAGAAAGATTGTCCAGCTAAGCACAACACATGATACATTTCCACTTGGGGAAGGGATACGGCCCCTCCTTGTTTCTTAAACACAGGCAGCGGCAGTACTTCTGACTTCTTATTTGGAAGGAGACGGCCAGAGGAAGCAGATGTTGGAGGAGCTGGGGCTGAAGCACGCCTTGCTCCAAGTGGTCCCTGGGGTGTTACTAGCTGTCCCGTCCTCCCCAGTGGAAGGCAGCTTCCCTGAGAAGTCAGAACCACTCACAGCCCCTGCTCAAGTCCTGGCCTCTGGAGCCCACACCCCACAAGGGCCCTTCTCTGACCTGGCTGCCAGACGCTCCTCTATTCCTGTCTCATCTCCACGCTGGCGGCTCACCGCCTGGGGTGCCCCTCCACCATGGTTTTGCTCTGGGGGCTCCCACTGAGGCAAAGCCACCTTCCTTCTCCCTCCCAAATTGTTCCCCCTGGACAAGCAAATCTCCTGTCCTTCTGGTTCTGAGTCTGTCCAGCGCCTTTGTTTTCTCTTCCTTAGAGGTGACAGACACAAATCTCCCTTGGTGGAAAGTTTCTCCTGGGGCTGAAGGAGCTCCCTGCCCTTCTCCCCGAGCTCTGAGGAGAGGAGGGAGTTGAGGAGGGCAGCAGAGGATGCCAGGCCTGCAGGGGCTTAGGGCTTTGGGCTTAGGGCTTTGGGCATGCCCCAGTGAGGACAGAGTGGGGAGCTGTGGGAAGATTATCCCCAGAGCAGCACAGAAGACTGCAGGACCCCTGTCTCCACTCCACAGAAGAGCACACCTCCCCTCGTCCCCATTCTCTGTTGTCCTGCCCCAGCCCTTCCCAAGCCTGCTGTCACCAGCTCTGCATAGCACACGCACTGTCACACCAACGCAGAGCTGGGGATTTAATCAGACTCTGGGCTATTAGACCCTGAGTAGTAATTGAAGTGGTCTGATTGGACCGATCTATTAGGCCCCTGGAGCTGCAGGGAGATGGCTCCCAGAGCACTCCCTCTGCCTGCTAATCTATCTGTCTGGCATTTTATCTGGAGCCCAAAGCCCGTGCTTGAGCACTGAGGCATTTTACGGTATTATTATTACTTAGCACTTATAACACACTTCATCAATGAGAGGGCCGGGCAACGATAAAGCTTGGTGCTACAGATGGAGATAGGATCTCACTCTGGCTCTGTACTATTTGACCCTGTATCTTTGGTCCCTTGTGATCTGGTTATTAGTTATGTTTCCTCAAGGAAAAAAACCTACTGTCTTTCTCCCGACAAATGGGAGTGGGGTAGACAGAAGCCATGGTGAGGGCAAGGGCTCGGGCTGCAGGAGGGACGCACGGGGAGGTCTTAGGGTGGGTCCCCCTGGAAGCTGAGCTGAGACAGGGTGTCAAGTCCAAGGACCGTATTTGGGGGGAGTCCTAGGAAAAGCAGCACTAATGGGTGGGAAAGTGAGACCAGCGGGGAAGGGATCCACGGAGGGAGGTTACTACCATTGGCAACCATGCTCCACTCCACTGGGGAACCTGGGGAGATGGGAAGGAGCACGCAAAGTTATTCCTCCCAAGGCACGAGGAAGCTAGAACTTGGGTCCAATTCCAATCTCATATTGTCCTGGTGGCTCCAAGAGGCTTAGCTCCTCAGCCTTTTGAGCTTGGCCCCAGCTGGAGAGTCACAAAGGCTGGTCCAGTGGGCACCCAGGGGGTGGCAAGGCACTGGCAGTGGACGGGCTGTGGGGTCTGGAAACATGTATTTTGATCAGAGAACGGGGTCCAGGGAGGAGCGCTTTTCCCTACCCTCACCCCTGCCAGCCCTGGCTGCCCTTGCATTTCCTTGGCTTGCTCAGGGCTAATACCGTGCCAGCAAGAGTGCAGAGGACCAGGGACTCCCCCTTCCCTGATCGTGGCCCAAGTGCAGCATTCAAGCAAAGGCACAGGGTACGGTTCAGGTCTGAATGCCAGCTCTGGCACTTCTGGTCAGGTAACCTTGGCCAAGTGATTTGATCTCACTGACCTCAGTTTCCTCACCTGTGAAATGGGAGCCACAAGACTACCTTGCCGGTTTGTTTTAGGGGATTGAACGAGGTATTGTCCATAAAGGGCCCAGTCCTGGGCCTGCCATAGAACAAGAGACTGGTGTGTATTAATTGCCCTTCCCTTTCGTCCACTGTCCCCCCCACCCTCACCCAGGAGTCACTTTATCTTTGGAATATTTTGACGTACAAAGATTTCCTCTGAGGCTCACATTTGCAGGAGTGAGGGACTCCCTGCTTCTGGGACATTCTGCACCCTTTCCATGCAGGGGGCATCTCCTGATGCCCCTTACCAGCCACTCGAACAGCCTCTTACCTGGTGCCAGGGGTTGAAAATATCCCTGTACTCACCAGACCAAGACAGAACCATGAGGCATCCCCCTGAGGGGCCAATTTATGCAGAAGCTTAAATATCTTTTAAAACTCCTTCCTCTTCCTGGAGATGTGGGAATCAGCGGCTGCTGCTCAGGGCTTCAGGCTTTTCTTCAAAGGGCATCCCCCTGGGCAGATGGAAAACTTACTAGGGAAAGCTCTTTTCTTTTTTTCTTACATAGTTTTTCTCCTCCACAGAATTCTTGGCTCTTGCCTCAGCCCCTAACTTCCACAGAGCAATCAGGGAGCCTAGGGAATCAGCCAATGCAAACCCCCTAGGGCCACCTGTTGCAGGAAGTCTTCCGTAATTACCCCCACGGCCTCCTGCGTCCCTCCTCTGCCTTCTTTTCTGCTGCTCTGGTTTGCAGGCTTCCTGGTGGCCACACGCTTGACTTGGAAAGCTCATCTTTAAGGTCTGGTAAGTGTGTGGGTAGCGGGGAACGTGACACCTATCTCTCGAGAGGGATGATCACGTCTCAAACGACAGCAATCGGGCCCCATCCTTTCTCCCAGACTCCTGCAGGGCCAGGTCCAAGGCCTGGGCTCAGGGGCAGCTGCTGTTGACTCGCTTGGGACAGAGCCAAATCTGAGCCCACCACAAAGCTGTCCACCCGGCCCAGACAAGCTCTAGGCAAGAACCAGTATCTCTGCTGCAGAGGGATCCATCAGGGCTGGAAGGCCCAGGAGCCCTCCGTCATATTAAAGACCAATTCGGTGCAGATTAAGACGACACAGCCTCTCTTCTCTTGGGCTTCGGGAAACCATCCATCCTCCTGGAGCCGCTCGGGGGTAGGCTGTGAGCTCTGGGCAGGGGAAAAAAAGGACCCAGGTAGCAACACTGTGAGAAGGAGTCCTTTTCCTGTGCTTTGATACGAGGTCCCAGGTGGGTGTAGTGTGCGGCTCTGGTTCCCTGCCACGTGCAGACACTCTGCTTCCCGCAGGGCGCCACCTTTTCAGCCAGAGCACGGAAAATGCTCAGGGGCCCTCGTTCTTTTTTAAGATCAACTCATCTGACTTCGTCCAAGGCCAGGAGCCCTCCTCGGTCAGGGGCACTGCTGGCTGCCTGCCTCCTCCGCCTGCCCTTCCTGCATCACTGCCCAGGCCAACCAGGGCTCAGCCATCCCTCGAGGAAGGACCACCTTTCCCTAACAGGCTGGTCAGGGAGCAAAGGGACTGGGTAGGGGGCAGGGATGGACCTATGTATACTATGTCGTGGGGGCGGGCACGTTGGCAGCCTGAACCTCTGAAACCCACAGCCTGAAAGAGGCTGCGGGGGTGCCTCTCACTAAAGCAAGGGCAGAGAGAAGCGAATAGGTATTGTTTCCCTTCTATGCCCTTTGCACCATGACAGGCCCCTTTACGCATTGTCTCATAATGCAGATACAGCGTGGTGGTCAAGAGCTTGGATTCCAGAGTTGCCAGCTGGGTTAGAAGTCCAGCTCCCACAGTTTCTGGCTGGGTGGCACCGGGCAAGTGATTTACCCACCTGAGCCTCAACGTGCTTCACTGCAGAGCATGAATAATCCTAATCCCCACCTCCAAGACCGGCTGCGAGGATTAAATGAGATCCTTTAGCGAAAGCATCCGGCGGTGTGCACCCCGAAAATGTGGCTCCTTCTGTTATTAATGGCCACGTGATGCAGAAGTCGCCGCCTTTATTTCTGCTAGACAGAGCAGCCGAGGTTCTGAGATATTAAGAAACCTGCCCAAGGCCACTGAGTTAGAGAGTGGCAGGCTGCGATCTGGGCCCAGAGACTCCTCAGACATCTTCAGCCTCCACAGGGAAAGAGATAAATGAGCCCAGGCCTTGAGAGGTGCCCGCTGCTCATTGGCAAGGGCACAGAGGCACGGTTGCCAAGCTCCTGACAGCCAACACTGCCATGTTGGGGGGGTGGGGTGGGGAAGATGTTTCCAAGGGGGCCCTGGCCGTGGAAGGCAGCTCTGCCAGGGCGGCTGCAAACTCTCTCACCTTGTGTGGGGCTCTGTCCTTCAGCATCCTGGAGAGGGACAGCAGCTGGAGTGATGCCGGGGGAAGCTGGGGGCTGTGGCCCCACACTTCCTCCCACCCTCACGGCAGAATTGACTCTGGATAAACAATTACAGTCTATTTACCTCGGACCATATGGTGTTGGGGAACAGGTGTGTGGTAATGAAAAGCCCAGCTCCAATTAAGTGTCTGGGAACCCGGCCGGGTTCCTGCTGAGTCTTTTGCTTGGGCTGAGGCCCACTTACAAATGAGAGCTAAAAGGGACCAAAGCTCAGTAGGGGCAGACATGGGGGCAGTGAGGCACCTGAGAAGCTGGGCTGGGCATGTGGGTACCTGAGAAAAGTGCTGGGCAGGAGCAGCCAGCGGCTCCCACCTACCATCCCAGTTCTGCTGGGCAGTAGGGCAGAGCCCAGGGCCCTCATCCGGGGCCTTCTCCTTGGCAGCACAGGTGACCTGGGAGTCAGCACAGGTGAACAGCCAGGCCACCTGGTAGTTGTCCGGGTGGGAAGGCTGGAGGGGGCTCCTGTTAGAGCAGGAGCTGGGCAGGTACTTGTTACTCCTTACCAACGTCACTTCGCCCTGGCCCTCCCACGTGCCTGAATTTCCCTCTGCCATAACTTCCAATCCTTCAACACATATTTTTGAGGCCCCATTATGTGCCAGGCACTGGGGACATACAGTTGAACAAAATAGCCAAAGGCCTTGGTTTCATTAAGTTTCTTTTATGAGGGTGGAGACTTCAGACATTTTAGGAGGATGAAAAGACAACCAGTGAATCACAAATAAGTGTCATTTCAGAGAATTGTGAGTACGACAGGGAAAGCACATCATTTGACCTGCCCGATGAACTCCTCGCCACCCTCACAGGCCCAGCTCAAGCAGCCCTCTCTTCTGACACTTCCTAAATGCCTCCAGCGGTCAGCGACCAGATCCTCTGGGCTCCTGGTCATTCCTGCCCTCGCCCCTATCACAGCACTGGAGTGGCTGCGTAAACTCGTTCTGCATCCCTCTTCCTCCATGACACTGACCTTTGCCAGTGCAGGGAAGGTGCCCAGCTCATTGCTATTTCCAGTGCACAGTACAGGGCCTGGTGGGCAGAAATGAGGGTTCAGTGAGGGATGGAGCTGTCTGGTCCTCACCTGTGCAGTCCCAGCCTCCTGCGAGGTTTGTCTGGCCTGCGGAGAAGACACTGTCCTCTCTGGCTTGGCCTGAGACGGTGGACAAATTGCAACTTCAGGGAGTACCAGCCTCCGGGGGGAGCCCCATCTGATCACAGAACCAGGCAAGGTGCCCTCACCAGTGTACGGGAGGCTGCAAGCTGAGCCAGAGGAAGACGAACAGCTCCTGTCCCTGCAGTGGGCTGATGAGAATCAAACGAGGGCACACGTGCCGATGGATCTCTCGTGTCAGTTTTCACTGCAGAGTGATGAGGCCGCACAAGGTGGGGGAGGCAGGGAACGTGTTGTTTCTTCTAGGAAACCCCAGCTTCAGTTGCTGGGGAGGAGACAGACAGAAATGGAGATTTTTCACACCCTTTTGCCTAAGTTCGTATTTTTGTTTTCCTTTCCTCTTGAATTTACACATAATTTTAGGTTTGCCAAATCAAAATTAGCACCCTTTCTAAATTTCCCTGCTGGGGAACCCTCTGAATGTCTCCCTGTGGTCCCACTCACATCCCTCTGGGGCTTACCCGCCTTTCCATGGGTACATGACCCACTCCACAGGGCTCCCTCCAGCTCTGTCTGATTATAAAGAGATACCTCCCCAGAGACACACACACTACACTACACTACGCTACACTATAGGAAATGGATAACAGATAATTCCAGGGAAAATCTAGGTTTCTGGTGAGGGGCTTGCACTATTTCTGGGGGTGTAAAGTTTTCAGAGCCAGGATTCTAGAAGGCTCCAGCCTCCAGCCCCCCTTCCTAACGCAGAGGGCTGGGAGCAAAGTAAATGGGTTTTGAGGTGGGAAACAAATTGGATTTTTTAAAAAATGCTCCGCTTCTAATGATCAGCGGTGTTATTCATAATCCCGTAGTACAAAGTGCATCTTGAAATCTATGTTTTGCGTTGACAGCCTCTCCCTAATGGGCAAGATCTCACACATGATAGGACCATAAAACACCCGCTCTGAACGCCTTGCTGCCTGTCGGGTAAGGGAGATGGACGGGCTCTCCAGCAGCAGGCAGAGGGCGCCAGCCACGGAGGCCCACCAGCCTCCCGGGCCCCCACTGGGCCAGGTCCCTAGCTCCCCCACCCCACCCCCAGCAGGAGAGGAGGGAGGAAGGAAGCAGGTGGGGGGCAGAAGGCAGAGCTCTTGATACAGACTGATCCTCTGACTCAGAAGTTTCTGGAATGTGAGAGGTATGCGCTACAGAATACAAATCTCACGGCTGCTTTGCAATGAAAGGGTTCCACGTTTAAGTAAGTCTGGGAAATGCCACACTGTCTAGCCCCTCCCACACATTTCAAACACCCGCTGGCATCGTCATAGCTGTGAGGAGTCTGGCAGTAGAAAAACACATCTGTGTGGCTTAGCTTCACCCAGTGGTCTCCAAACTTGTTTGATGACAGACCCTGTTTTTACACGACCCCGACTGCCATTCCACAGAATCAGCATTTCCCAGAAGCCCTGGTGGTAATAGCTGTATCCCTTTGCTAGGGCTTCCACAGCAAGGTACCACAGCCTGGGTGGCTTAAACAACAGACATTTGTTTTCTCACAATCCTGGAGGCCAGATGAGTGAGGTCAAGGTGATTGGTTTCTTCTGAGGCCTCGCTCCTTGGCTTGTAGACGGATTCCTTCTTCTTGTCCCTACATGTGTGTCTGTGTCCAAATTTCCTCTTCTTAAAAGGACACCAACCATATTGGAGCAGGGCTCACCCCTTATTTTAACTTCATTGTCTCTTTAAGAACCCTGTCTCCAAATATAGTCTCATCCTGAGGTCCTGGAGGTTAGGACTTCAACATATGAATTTGGGGGTGAGGACACAAGTCAGCCCCTAACGATAGCAGTGGATCTTGGCATTATGACGGGGAAGTCGGCCATTGGTGGGATCCCCAAGGGGCAGAAAGGGGACTGCCCGGGCAGAGGGCCTCCTGCTGTCCCGCCCATGCCTTCCAGCTCAGCAGGCATGACGTCAGCAGTGAGCGCACGTGTGAGGCAGCCACACTGTACTTTTCCATCAGATGATTAACGTGATCCTCACGATGGCCGGAGAGGTAGCAGGTCCTCTTATCCCCATTTCACAGAAGAGGAAGCCAGCACTCAGAGGTTGAGTCACTGGTTTTTGGTTGCCCAGTAAAGCGTGGAGTTAAGGAGTAAACCCAGGTGGGCTTAGAGAACCAGGCCGGAAGACCAGTGGTGATGGGTCCCCTGCACCCTGACACGGAAACTGCTGTAGCTGGTGGCAGAGGCTAGTGTCACTGCAGAACAGCTCAGAGGGCCCTGCCGCCCTGGAGCCTGAACGTCCACCTGTGGCATTTATCCCGACGGGTCTGGGCATCTGCTGGGGCCCACGCTCACTTTGCCAGCTTGGATGGAGAGCCATTCCCTGCAGCTTCCTGAGTGGTTTTGGCTAAGCTGGTCTTGCCCGATGCTCTAGGCCCCTGTCTCTCTGAGCTGGAAGTCAACCAGGGGGAGTGAGTCGCAGAATTCTTGACTGCCCATGGAGCGGACCAGGATAGAAAGCGTGGAACACAGAGCACCGAGCAACGCCAGCCCCACTCAGTGGTGACTGAGAAACACGGGGGCTGGCTGGCAAGTGTTCTCCAGGAATGAACAGTGCAGGTAGGAGCTGAGTGCTTGTGAAGCCGAGGAATGGCTGCTCCACTGCAGAAGCTGGTGGCTGGTTGGGCAGCACTAGGAATCCAGCACTTGCATTCTCCTGGCCCATCCTGGCCTGGGCACCTGTTGTTTGTCTTCCATAACCAGACAAATCCCCTTCCTGCCAGGCTGAGAGGCCTGTTGGCTTCGATTCTTCTTCTTAGTCAGGAGAGGGGACCATAGGTACCTGGGCAAAGTGCCCCGGGCTCCTGTTGCCCCCCTGCCCGCACCGACTCACTGGGCACATCGATGAGGAGTTGGGCTAGTTCTGTGTGGTGACAAAGACTGAATGAGGGTCCAGGGGTGGGAGTTCAGGGGGTCGTGTTTCAGACCAATGTGAGGAAGGACTTCCTAGGAGTGCGAGCCGTTCAGCGGTGACATGGCTGCCTTGGGCACAGCATGCGATGACCACACGTTGGGATCTGGGGGCTTCAGGAAGGGAGGCGTTTTGGGCTTACCCCTCTTCTCTTCCCAAAGGACACTTGACAAAGGGGTCCACCTGTGGGACACATTTCCGTGGGCATCTCGGGGATGTGTGTGGGTCACGACTGTCTCTCTCTGTCTCTCCAGAAAACAAGTCAGAAGGCACGTCTGTGAGGGTGACACCACGATAGGAATAACCATGAATCAGCTCGAATTTCCATTTCTTAAAAAATGACACGATTTGCAGCTGTTGATGCTGTAACTGTTGTTAATGATAATTTCCATGCAGGTTGCTCACACGTCCTCCTGGCACATCGCTGAGACGTGACACGGTGGTGAGACACGCGGGCTCCCAGAGGGTGTAGAGCAGTGCTTCTCAAACTCAATGTACACAGTTACCTGGGGTCAGGTTCAAACACAGGCTCTGACTCAGCAGGTCTGGGTGGGGCTCAAGATGCTGCATCTCTAATAGGTTCCCAGGTGACGGTCACACTGCAGGTCCACAGACCGCCCCCTGAATAGCAGGATCCAGAGAGGCTCATGGTCAGTTTCCAGGACGCCCAGCGCGGCTACTTGGAGGTAGCGAGGAGAGGGGAGTTACCTCATCTGGCTACGATGTCAGTTAGGCCAAAGTGAAGCCCAGCCTTCCTTTCTGGGAGGTTGAGCAATAAAATGGGACCCGGGTGGCCAAGATGGACGTTCTGGAGAAGGTGAGGCCGGAAGACCAGGAAGGCGCCTTTCAATCGAACAATTTACGATCTTAAAACTACATGGGCATTGGTCTTGCTGGGGGTCCAGGGACCTGATGAGAAGATGCTGAAGGAACCCTACAGTTTATATTTTGGAGCTCGCCCTATATGGCAAGCTCTTACATTAACTATCTTCTTTAGTCCTTGCAAAGATCCTCTATATGATTCAAGTATTTCATTATTGTCCCATTGCGTAGATGAGAAAACAAAGGCATAGAGAAGTTAGGGAGGTGCCCAAGGTCACACAGCCGGGAACCGAACTGGCTTGTGGGCTCCAGACACTGGGTTGGTCAGCACTTTGCGAGCTGCCTTCCTGCATCCTGCACATGCTTAATATGGCGTCTCGTCCTCCTGGCCATGCCCTCACCCGCCAGGCCCAGCAGAGTGAGGAGGACATCCAGGTATGGGGCAGAGGTCCCTACTAGATGTGGCCTCCTCCCTAGACCGTCCCTCTCCCTGCTCTGGTTGGCTCCACGCTTTGACACAGAGCCTGTATTCCAGCAGGATGATTACACAGGGTCTCCTCTGCAGCTGTGCTCACCATGGGGTTTGCTGTGCGGACACTGGCTGGCCGTGGAGGAGGGAAGAATAACTACCCTCATCTCAGGCCCCTCCAACCCCCGCTGGACGGAGGGGTAGATTCCGTCACATGGAAGGAGAGGTTGGGTCCCAGGGAGAAGCAGGGGCAGCCGATTCTGGGTCTCAGTGCTGCTTGAGGATATGCCCCAGCGTGTGGGCTGCGGCGTCCACAATGGTCACCGATTTCCACATCATTTAGAGTCAGAAAGGACAACCCTGTTTCTGCCTCCTTTCTGCAAGAATTCACCTCCAGTGCTTCCCACCTCAAATCTCTTCTCCCTTTCCAAATACTCCAACCCTCCGTGGGCATTCCTTTGGCTAGGCCAGGCTGGAAAACAAGGGGCTCATTCCCCGCCTCCCCCATGGAGAAGTAAAACATGACTCCTGGTGCTGGGGGAGGGGGATGAGGGATGTCTTCAGAGTTGGCATATATATATATGTATACGTGTGTGCGCGCGCACACACACACACACACAGGGTGCCAAAAAAATGTATACACATTTTAAGAAAGGAAACCTGTACTAAAATGGTAATACTTAGTATATACCAATAATAAAAGATGAATACAAGTCCCGTTTGACTTCTGCAATGACAAGAGATGCTCAAAGTGGTTCCCATCAGCGTCCAGACAATTCTGATTACAGCAAACTACTGCTTGGGCAACGCTGACCAAAGTGTCCACTTGTGTACATTTTTGTGGCACCCCCGGTATATACGTATAGCAAACGGCAGGGACCTGGGATGGGAGTTCAGGCGCGTGAGCGGCCAGGCCTGTGTGCTCAGGGATGACCCGCTCAAGAAGAGCTATGGAGCAGGTGGGCTCTCTCAGGCCACTGGCTGGTGACAGTTCTCCAGCTGGGGATTCAGGCTGATGATGGATTTACCTGCCACCCAGCTCAAAAAAACAGCATCGTGGCAGGGTCCCTGGTCCCTTGGAGACTTCTGAGGACTTCCCTGGCTTCAGAGAGGTGCTTCCCACAGCGGTCCAGGCAGTAGTTTCCTCCCTAGAAAAACAGGACCGACTCCAAGAGAAGCAAACAAGCCAATTAAGGGCCCAGCCCATTCTGGAGGCCCAGGCAGCACCGGCTCTCATCTTTCGAGGCACGAGCAGCACAGGCTGCTGGGGAGGTACAGTGCGTCCTAATTACACACTCCTCTGACAGGCGGTGTCAAAAGATTAAAGGAATCAAACCAAGTGGCTCTCCCACAGCCCCTCCCCCAAGAGCCAGAGCTGCTTCGTGAAGGCGATTATGGTACCAGGGTAGCGGTTAGAAAGATAATTTTCTCTGGGCCCCATGCCTGCCTCAGCCGACTTTACCTCGCTGCATGTCAGCATTGCATCTCGGCAGCTTTGTCTGGGCTCCTCAGATTCATTTTCTTTTTTGTTGGCACAGCTGAGTGGGAGAAAACAAATTAAACATCTCTGCCTCGGCCCCACCTCCCCACCCGATCGTGCACAACCTTCCTGATGGAGAAACCTCTCTCTCTCTCTCTCTTTCTCTCTCTCTCAGCATTTGCTTTCCATCCTCAGTTTCTCTTCCCAGCTGTCTTCACTTCATTCTGCCCCTTCTTACCTCCTATTCGGTCTCTACCTCTCATTTCCTCCTCCTCCTTAAAATATCCATCAGATCTCAAGGGAAAGGCAGCCACGGTGGGCTTTTTCTTTTTCCCCCCTCTAACGATCTTTAACATAATCCCGTGTTTCCTCGAAAATAAGACCTCACCGGAAAATCAGCCCTAGCATGCTTTTTCAGGATGACATCCCCTGAACATAAGCCCTAATGAATCTTTTGGAGCAAACCTTAATATAAGATCCGGTCTTCTTTTTGGGGAAACACGGTAGCAGCAGCGGTAACGACCAGTTGTTCAGCACACACGACTTGCAAGCTTTGTGTGGAGGGCTTCTCTTGCATGAGTTTATTAATCCTCATCAGATGTTATCAGAGAAGGAAACTGAAGCTCAGTGGCTCTGTGGCTTCAGGTCACATGGCTCGAACCAGGATTATGAGCTCAGCTGTTGACTATACAGATGGCTGCAGACCTGCTGCAGGTGCTGTGGCCCCGGGAAAGGAGGAGGAAGAGATGGCTGGGAAGGAATGTTTGAAAGCATCTCTGAGAGCCCCTCGTCCAGACAGAGAAGACTGGGCATTGGTGGGAAAGGAGAACCAGGGTATGGGGACCCCCCTCCAGATCCTGGGATGTTCCTGCCTGTTGTGGAGAATTTCTTCTGGCTTAGTCAGCAATAAAAAAAAATACTAGAGATTGAGGATGGGGGGGTGGGGGTGGTAAATCATAGACATTTACTTCCCATGGTCCTGGAGGCTGGAAGTCCAAGATCAAGGTGCAGCAAGGTAGGTTTCATACTGAGGCCTCTTCTCTTGGTTTGTACGTAGCCACCATCTTGCTGTGTGCTCACATGACCTCTTCTTTGTGTAGCCCTGTGGGGTATGTGTGGGGGAGGGGAGATCTGGTGTCTCTTCTCATTAGGGCACTAATCCCATGATGGGGCCCCACCCTTATGACCTCATTTAAGGAAATCCCAAAGACCCCATCCCCAAATACCCTCACATTGGGGGTTAGGGCTTCAACATGAATTTTGGGGGACACCAAAATGGTCCATAGCAGACCATCACCCCTGATCAGGGAATGCTATGGCCTTGTCCTTCAGGCATAGTAGAGCAGGGCAAAGGTCAGCAACTCCTGACCCAAACTTTCATTACATGGGGACAGGCCAGGGCTCTGAGAAGTCATGTGACTGGCCCAAGGTCACCTGGAAGGATGAGACCAGAGCCTGGCCCCCTGCCCTCTAGCCTAGGGATCTCTGGCACTCCTTAGGGTCTGCAAGGCTTTTGCCCAAACCCAAACCTCTGCAGAAGGAGTCCTGTGAGACCCTCCCCGTGATGACCACACACCTACCTGTGAACAGGAGAAAAGACGTGGAAAGGGGTTTGGTGGGCACTGGCTTTGACAATGGCTTCTGCTTCTGGTGGTGTGAAGATATGACTTGTGGTTTCAGGTGGAGGGTTTGTTAATGTCACTACAGCACATCACCTCCTGAGGATGGTGTCTGTGGGGGTACAGGAGAGAGAAATGGGGTGTAATACCTGCCTGGTCTGGCCTTCACCCTCCCATTTCTATCTTTCTTCTGAGCATCAGAAGGGATTAGGGGTTTAAAAAGAGGCCATTAGAGGAAGGCAAGAGCAGTGCTCCAGTTAATGTGGAGTGTCTCTATTACCATAATAACTTACCACTTAATAGCTGACTTCCCCACTAATCCTAATTGAAACACGTAATGATATTTCCGGGCGGAGACCGGCAGGCTCAAGTCTGGGCAGACATCTCCTGGGGCCCCCTGGCTTCACGTGGCGAAAACCGTGGGGCCTCCTCAGGGCATTCTGTTGGAATGGACTGAGGCAGCAGACAGCAGCTCTTGTAAGGCTGCCAGGAACCACAGCTGATGATAAAAGCCACTAAAGGTCAGCTGGGAATAGAAAACTATTTATGTTAAATGTCACAGATTAAGCCGCAGAATGGGCCTCAAGTGGGGAGCAGAGGGTGAGGTGAGAAACTCTGGTCACTGTACTTGCCTCTTTAGGGGCCTCCAAGGGGTGGGTGTCCTTGAGAGGTAGCGGGTATGTGGGGGTAGGGAGGGAGGCACTTGGTTTCCAGGCTCCCTTTAGCCTCTGGAAGCAGATGGATGTTGGCAGCTACAGGTGATTGGCCAGGCTAGCCGCCTGTCAAGGTTGCTAAGAGACCTAAGCACAAGGTTTGGGGAGAGAGAACCAAGCTGGTCTCTATCACATCGCAGAAGGGGACCTGGGGTGTCTCCCCAGGGCAGGAAAGATGAAATCTGCGGATGGGCATACTGCTGTCACTTACAGAGGGGACCCCGGCTCGCTCTGTTTTCCTGTGTATCATCCTGGGTTTGGTGTGGGAGTGCTTAATCATCTGAGATTTAATGTGACACAGCGGAACTGCAGGGGGTCGAGAGGGAGGGGACAGCATATTCCCTTCGGCAAGGGTCTGGGACTGTCCAGTTTGAAAGACACAGGAGGCCCTGGGAGGAAGGGACTGCCAGGGCCTGGTGCTCTGGGGGGGGGGCTTCAGGGCTCAGAGGGGTCTGGGCCAAGTCCTATAGGGCAGCACCAGCGAGGGACCCGGCTCCGCGGGGCACAAAGACGCAATGGAGGAGGCAAGAGCCCCACCACGCGGCATCCGGGCTCCATCCACTCGCCAAACACACCTAAAGATCGAATTTGTTGACAGGTCAAAAATATCCCCTGGAAAGTAATTAGATCGCTAAGGCCCCACTGAAAAAAATTACTACTGCTCTTAATTACTGACCTGGGGATTGTTCGCCAGCCGGTTGAGGCAGAGGCTTAATTTCCCTGATTTTCAACCACCCGGCCAGCCTCTGGACCACCCTGCCTCTGGACCGCCATGCCAGTCTAGCAGTTGCCATGCGTACAGGGAATACAAACACATTTTAATATTGGTGTAAGCAGACATAATTAGGAAGGTAAATCTAGTGGAAAAGAAAACCACACAGGCAAAATAAATACCCCCCAGACTCTATCCTGGTCTTAATTCAAGTAACAGGAGGGCAGGCTGCTGGTTTGGCGCGACTACGTCTCAGCCTTCCTCCGTACATGGAGATTCACTTTATCATTCGAAGGGATCTCACGGAGCTAGCTCCCAGCCCACCCCCGTGATGTGCACAGAGTCACACGCGCCCAGTGGTGCTCGGGGAGGCCCTTCCTCACCTTTCCTACCTCTGGTTTAGCAGCAGGTGGACCCACAGGAGGAGGAGGGATCAAGAGAAATCCCCGGAGGCCCTACCCGTCAAGGCAGGTGGGTAATGGATCCAGATGGAGGGTTGGGTGGGGTTGGAGGATGGCTGGGGGTGAGGGTGGGGCTCTGATAGCCCCTAAGAAGAGTTAGATTTATTCCTGTCATCAACAGATACGTGTTGGCGACTCATCTTCCCCAGCCCGGCGCTTGGCACTGGGGACATACTGGTGAAGACCATTATTCCTGCTTCCAGAAGCTTGCTGTGAACGCGGAAGGTCAGTGTGTCCGCAGGTATTTATCGTGTGTTAGGACTGTTGCCAGGAAAGCGGCGCAGAGCACGGAGGGGTGTGGCTAAACCCCCCGGAGGATGAGGGGGCTGGGCAATGCTGCACAGAGGCAACATTGGAGCCTGACCTTCAGTCCTCAAAGGGAACACGAGTCAGTGGACGCTGAAAGGGCTGGGCCAAGAGGGAACAGGAGGAGAGGAGGCTGGAAAGGAAAGTTTGGGCCAAATGATGAGGGGCCTCCAACACTGTGCTTAAGAAGCTCGTTAAAAATTAATTCTGAAGGCACGAGAGAGTTATCCACTGCTGCCGAGCAGGCGAATGAGAGGATTTGGCCTGGGTTTTAGAAAGAATGCTCTGGAAGCTGCAGGGAGGAGGTGCTAGACATGGCGGGCCCCTGCCTTACGTGCAACAGTGTCAGTGGTGGGCAGCAGCGGGCCTGTTCAACACTGATTCTGGGCCCCGCCCCCGAGTTCCTCATTGAGCATCTCTGACAAGCTCCCGACCATGCTGCTGGCCCTGGGACCACCCTTTGAGAACCACTGTGTTAGAGAGAGGAGGAGCTGGAAGCCAGAAGACCAGCTGGAAAGAAATGGTCATAAAATGAAAGGTGATGAAGGGCCGGGCTTGACGGATCCCCCTCAGTGGGCAGGGGGACCCACATGGTGGCCATGGGAGATGCGGTGCCCAGATGTGGGGAGTGCGAGCAGAATCAGGCTCTGGCGGTGGATTTGCTGACGCTGGAGGTGGACAACGGCAAAGCCGTGCAGAGCAGGAAACTGGAACTGGGATGCGAGGCAGGGCCATAGTACCGGGAACAAGGCCAGAAGCCAGGCATCAGGCTGAGGTCAGAGGTCCAGCACAGCTCGCAGAGTTGGGGACTCATTAAACTCCCCTGCCTTCAGTCATGCCTCGGGTCTGGGAGGCCGCTGCAGCTGCAGATGGGCCTGGATCAGAAGGTCGGCCCTATGCAAGGGCAGTGAATCAAGCACATCAGACCCAGAAATAGCACAGGTGGGAGACAATCGGATTCACTGTGTGCGGGGATGTGCCAGCCCAGGTAAGCGCCCTGTTGCTGGCCCCTAATTTGCAACCCAGGCCCAGGAGCATCCACACGGACAGACTCAGTGGGACCATTCCCCAGCAACGTGGGCCCTGCTCAGACCCAGCCCCAAAGCCCCAAAGCCCAGGCAGTGGCCGGATTGCCTGCAGGAAGGAGGTACCTCTTGGGAGGGGTGGAGAATCATTTGCTTTGATAGCAGCCCAGGAACAAGCAAGGGGACTGTGGGGGAGAGTGGGGAGCAAACAGATGCCAGGAAGATGTGGCCAGGAATTGTCAGCTAAGGAAGCCCAAACAGGTTATCTCCCCAACTCCCTGGTGCTTGCTCCCTCTGTCCCCAAGGCAGTGTCCCTGGATCTGAGTTCTGTTCCCTCCTCCTCCACTGCATTCTTGCCAGTCTGACCCACTCAGCAGTTTATTTAATGTACACAAAATATTTTACTGCGATATAAGGGAAGCTGGTGTCTGGATACTGCATCACTTAGTTACAGTTTAAGCCCACGGGCCACAGCTCACATTGGAATGGACGTGCCAGAGGACTGGCGTCTGTGTATGTTAGCCAAATATTAATGCCCACAAGCACTACTCTATGCCAGGGTTCTCTGCCCGTCTCACTCCCAGCACTGTTACTTCGAGTTAAAACTGTTCTGGAAGCATCCTCAATGCACTTCAGTGACCTCTCTGGGGTCAGCTGCAAGATCTCCATGCCCTGAATAAACTCATTCCTGAGAGTTTGCTCCCCACTCATAACCCCCCCCACCCCGACCCATCCTGGTCCTGAATTGCTCTTACTTTCACACTTTCTGACCCCATAGTCCCAAGTCCCCTCATGCTCTGTCCTGCTTCACTCTCTTGCTCATTGTCACTACTGGGGTTTCTGTTCCCTCCCCACCCCCAGGTTGCCACATCTGCCCCATGTTTAGCAGCCCCTTACACGGGCATGCACTCTCTCGTCTGGTACCAACATTAGCGGGGACTTTGGAGCTCTAAAGCCCCATGACATTCATTGACTGCTCCTTTCAGACTGAGGTTTCTTCTCCCCAGCCCAAGACAACGGAGGAGGAGGCTGTTTAAGTTCCCAGGGCCAGAGGGGAGTGTCGCTGGCTGGGTGGCCCTGTCTAGAGGAGACTTGGAGAGCAGGAAGCAGCCTAGAAAGAGGGGAGAGAATCACCAGAGGGCAGGAGGACGTGGCTGCTGTGAGGAGAGGGGCCCAAGTGCTTGCTCTCCAGCGCCCCCAGTGGACATCCTGTGGGCAGCCGTTCCCTGCCAGGATTAATACCCATTGCAGGCATGGGGCTGACCCTGCAGGACAGCGAGGCAGGGGCAGCCGTTAGGGGGCAGCAACCAGCTCACCCAGGCCAGCTTCTGCCTCTATAGGGGCAGCATGGAGGCCAGAGATACTGCCAGCCGGCAGAGCCCACTCTAGTTTTCTCCTCACTCCAGAAGAGCTCAGTGATCCGCCGGAAGCTCAACCAGAAGAAAAGATAGATTGTGACAAGTTTGGGGCAAAGAGAGGACAGAAATCCTAAATCCTTCCTGCAAGGACTCTCCTGAGACCTGAAACACGGAGACCAAAACTCACTCTATTACCACTCCTAGGGGCTGACATCACTGAGCACTTACCACAGACCAAACACAGCTTCACACATGCCGTCCCGTTTATCGTCACTGTGACCCTGGGAGGAAGAAGTGATTATTCTTAATCTGGAGAAGAGATGGAAACGCAGAGAGTTTAGTTATCTGGCCCAAGATCACATAGCAAAGGCTTGAAACCAGGACTGTCCCCCCGCAAAGCCTGTATTTGTAACTGTGCCAGCCTAGCAGCTGAGCAGAACCATTACTCAGAGCTTCCTGGGTCTGTGATGGGTGTGGGCTGCTCGAAGAATCCCTCGCCCCGTTGCATCAAGAACCACCTAAGCCAGCCCCACCAGCTGCTTCCCCGACAGTTAGCTTTTAATGGGGGTCAGCGAACTGGTCCACGGGCCATATCTGCCCTGCGACCTGTTTCTATGAAGCTGTGCTGGAACCCACCGATGCTGGTTCGTTTACATGTCGTCTCCTTGTATGCCTGCTCTCATGCTCCCTGGGCCAGCCTGCGTAGTCCCAACAGAGCCCATATGGCCCGTGATGCCTGCAGTATTTACAATCGGGCCCTTTACCAAGAAGTGTCGACCCTGGCCTTGGATGAAACCACAGGCTTGCCGGTGTCTGCAGAGCCCAGCTGAAGACAGTGTGGAGGGTGACATGTGTGTAGGTGTGTGTGCATGTGCACGAGTGTGTGTGCAAAAGGGCCTCAGACCACGCTGGTGACATGCAGAGCAGATTCTCCCTTCCCTTCTCCTAGAGAAGAGAGAGTGGGTGTTGAGTGGGCAGTGATCTCCTTTCTCAGGGAGCTGGGTTTTAGAGGCTTTTGTAGTTAGAATGGCACAGTGGCTGCTGCTGTTGCTGCTGCAATTTAAGTAATTTTCCCCTAATTAAGCAATTATCTCAGATATAGCTTCTTCCATCTCCAGGAACTTTTTTGTGGCGTGTGGGGAGGAGCGGGATGGGGGTGTAGTGCTTGGGAAGGCCCAGATATAGAAACACCCTAACAGCAAGTTTCTCTGCCCAGCAGAGCTGAGAGCGACAGCGGCTGCTGAGCCAGCTGAGTGGATTTCAAAGGCGTGCTTGAAAGTGACCAACTGGTCCGAAAGCCACCCGCCCTGGAGCCAGACACATACATGGCAACTAAGTCATAACAGGAGATCTGAGCCCACAAAGGCCCCTGAAAACAGAGAGTGGGTTCAGGGTGGGGGCAGGGGGGACAGGTCTTTTTACGTCAGCAAGAGTGAGCGAGCAAAGGCTTGGGAGCTCTGGAGGCTACAAGGAGAAGGGGCTTTGTCCTTCCATTGGGAGGGCAGAGCTAGGCCTCCCTAACAGCCCATCCAGGAGCATGAGGTTCACTCGTCTTACTGTGAAGACTTCACATAGTCATGGGTGCGAGTCGTTAGGGGCTCAACCCTCCTCCATAGGCAGACAGCCCGAAGACACAGACACACACACACACACACACACACACACACACACACACCGCAAGCCTGAGCTGCAGTCTAGGGCTAGGATTGCCAGATCCACAACAGGATGCCCTGATATGCTGGAGTTTCAGAAAAAAACAATGGAAAATTTTTAGTGTAATTATGTCCCAATTATTGCACGGGCATACTTATACCAAAAACCTATTCATTGGTTAGTTTTGTTGTTTAATTGAACTAGGCATTCTGTAATTCTCCTTGCTGGCACCCTTATCCAGAGTCCACCTTCCAAAGACCTTCTCCCCACAATTTCCACGCAAGGAAATGATTATTTGTCCCCAGTCACTAGATCCAGCCAAGGCAGCGAGGCTCTGGGCTGGAGGCGGAAAGAAATTCCAAGGTCTGAAGGCTGGGAAAGAAAACCAAAGGGTTCCTTATGGGTCCAGGTGGAGGTAGGTGTATGCAGTAGGCAAGTGACCACAGGGGCTGTTGGCCTTGGGACTCAGACATAAGAAAGCTAGAAAGGAAGGGGAAAGAGGCCCTTCATTTTTGGTGTTAGTCATCATTTACTACATAGGGAATTTTTTTTTTAAGACAACTGTTGACAGGGACGTTTCTTTGTGAATCGTAGTTGTCAGGACTGTTCACATCCCCCATCCCAACAGACTACTGACTGGACCCTCACCAGGAGAACAGTGACTTCCCTGCCTTCCCCACGGAAAACATCGTCAGGGACTCCAGGCCTTAGTTTCCAAGGAAGGCATTTCCAATGTGAGGTATCAAGTCCAGGTAGGAGCAAGCAGGAGCCAGAGCAGGACCTGACTGGGGAGGGAACCTCACTTCCCAGGGCAGCCACACACACCGTGCCTCTGTCAACCCTGGGATGTGACCCACTCCTGAAATGTCTGGAACATTCCTTCCAGCTGCTGCTAATTGCATCCCAGTCAAGCAGTTCGTTAGAAAGATTTGAGGAGGGGGTGCAGTCTGGGGCCCGCAGCCATTTCTCGAGGGAGCTTGTGGCAGGTGGGCGCTGCTAAGGACCACAAAGGGACCCAGGCCTGGTGGGTGAAGCCCCAGGGAGCCTGGAACAGAGAACTTCAGGCTGGGGTACACAGAGCGGTGGTGATCCCTCAACTCCCGCCCCCCGACTGAGGCTGGGGTTCCGGGTAGCTCCAGACAGAGCCCCGAGAGCTACAGCTGATGGAAGCGGAGTCAAGTTACACTGCATTTATTTATTCCCCAGAAGTGCAGCGGGACCTACATAAATGGAAAGGGCGAACGTGGAGAGACCATAAAGAGAGAGTTTGGTTTTTATGCAGTGGTAACCAGGGGAATTAATTCCCGGCTGGCAGAGGTCGCACAACAGTAACTGAGTTTTAAACAGGCACAGAGAGGACCCTGGGGAGGCAGGAGAGAAGCAGAGTGGAGGACGGTGTGAGGGGTGGGAGGCAGCCGCCCAGAAGGTGTGGGCACCAGGGTCCGCCGATTTCAAAGTACAGTCAGGAGAAGGCTTTAGAGAGTCGATAACTCAATGCTGCTCTCAGTCAGGCCACATGTATTAGGCACCGACTGTGTATCAGGACCTGGCTTGATGCACAGGGAGGTTATGTTGACGGATAAACTGGGGTCCTGTCTCAAGACTCTTATGCTTCGGAGGTACCAGGAATCGCACGAGCTGTGATGGGGGCCATCAGCCATGGCAGAAAGAGCACGGCCGGGGAACTGGACCCCTTAGGTTGGAATTCTACTTCCTCTCCTATTAACTCTGCAATCTGGGGCAAGATTCTTAATTTCTGTGTCTCAATTTCTCATACAGAAAATACACATAATCAGAGTAGCTACCTCCTAGGAGTTTCCTGAGGATTTATAGTAATAGAAATGGCCTGGTACGTAGGGCTTTCTATTGGGGCACATTCTGATCACCAGTTTCAGTTTGGGACAAAAGTCTATGCCTTATGTGTTCATTGAAGAGGTCTAGGAAGTCTTCATGGAAGAGGTGACTTCTGAGCTAGATTTTAAAGGATGATTAAGACCCATGTGAGTGGAGAAGAGGGGTAAAACTTCTAGACAGGAGCTTCCGAATGAGCAGAATCATGGAGGTGTGACAGTAAAACTAGAAGGGGCCACCTGACACTGGAGACTTGGTGTGCTGGGGTATCCTGGCCAACTTTGTGTGTGTGTGTGGGGTTCCTCCCTTGAGTATATGTAAGGCTGAGCTCAGGGTGGTGGACAGGCAGAGACCACACATGGAAAGAAAGCCAGGCAAGAATATCTGCTCAGCTGCCCGGTCCACTGGGAACACTGAATGTGTGTGTGTGGGGTGGGGGGAGGGGGTATTTTACCTGAAGGTAGCAGCCCTCAGCTTCCGAAGCACAACACTAACCAAATCAGAACCACCAGGTGGGGAGAACGATGGGTATTTGTCAGAACTCAGTAAGACCATAGACCAGCTCTGTTTCATAGAAATATAATGCAAGCCGCATGAGCAGTTTTAAATTTTTCGGTAGCCACATTGAAAAAGTAAAACACAAAACAAAAGCAAAAATCAAAAAAGATAAAAACAAAATAGGCGAGGTTAATTTTAATAGCCTATTTGATGCAACCCAATATATGTAAAATACTATCAGTTCAACATGGAATAACTCTAAAGGAATTATTCATACGATATTTTGCATTTTCTTTTTTATACTAAGCGACTGAAATCTGGTGTGTACTTTACACTCAGAGCACATCACTAGCCCCGTGTCAAGTGCTCAGTAGCTGCTGGTGGCTGAGGACGACCATATCAGACAGAACTGGAATAGAAAATCACGTAGTGCAGCTCCTCCGCTCTCGGATCCAGAGATGGTCCATCTCCCCATGGCCACCTCATTGTGTTCTCCAGACACACACATCTGGAGACAATGGCCCAGGGCTTCTTGGCTGGTCAAGTGGTGCCTTAGGATGTTGGTTCCTGTCGACTACGATAGTACTGACCAGGGAGGGAGCCAGGTTCCTTTTGCTGGAGGTGACTGCTGGGTGGGGTGGGGATGGGGCCTCAGAGAACCCCCTACGGAAGCTGCTCCTACCACCCCTGCTCTTCACACTCCCAGCACCAAGGCAAAGGTTTTGGGAGTGACCTTGAACGCCATTGGCATGGAGTGAGGAGACTGGGATAGCTCCAGCTGGGAAAGTAGCAGCTTTGGTGATTGTGAGGAAGTGAGAGCCATGCAGAGGGGACCACCCGCGCTTCTGCCCACCACATATTTGAAAATACAGAAAGCTAGAGGCCCCCTCTCCCCAACACACACAGGCACTCCCTGTCATCTAGGCACATGGAAATGTGATTCCAAAATCAATTTATTCACCACTTACAAATGCACTGTGTTTTACATGCATGGGCCCGTGTAAGCCTCACCAACAACCCTTGAGATAGGTCCTGAGAAAATAGAGGTACAGAGAGGTTAAGCAGCTTGTCAGAAGTCACACAGCTAGTGGGTGGGGTGGCCAGGATTTGGACGTGGATCAGGCTCCGTGGAAATGAGTCTCGTAGCTCATGAGTCTGCTGTCACCTGGAAACTACGTCATGACAAGGGGAGAAGCCAGCAGGGAGATGGAAAGTCGGGAGGCTGTTCCGTAATGGGGGACAAGGAGAGGGAAGACTGCCGTCTGGCACAACCACGCAGCAGGTCCCAGATGGTAAAGAACCGACATCAGCTGCCTGGCTGGGATAGAACAGGAAGGGGTGTAGACAGGCTCTGTGATGAGGATCTCGGGGTCCACCTGGGAGGGAGCACAGAGGGAAGGGAAGCCTGTGACCTCACCAGTTGGGCCAATGGCCAATGACATCACCAGGAGGGCAAGGAGCCAGGCCCAGCAAGTTATTTATGGAAAAGGCTGGCGGCCAGGCGCAGCAGCTCCTAAGCTGTTTCAGATGTGGTCGGGATAAAGCCTCCAGCTGGCCCAGTGGGGCCGCCAGGGCTAGGCAGGCGGAGGAGGAAGGAGGAAGGCTGGAGGAGGCAGCCAGCTGATGGGGAGGGAGGGCTGCTCAGAGCCTCACTGGGGACTCGGGCCGGGGCACCACGCTTCTCCACCTTGGAGTCTGTCCATCCAGCTCTATCCTTGCTCTGGGGGAGCCTGGCCTCTGCAGCCGCCCACCCTCGAGGTCACTCATTTAGAACTCAGACACCAGATGGGTGCAGACAGGGCAGCCTGGGGATTTCACTGCATCTGCGTTTGTGTACATGAGGATGTGTGCCCGTGTGCGTGACTGTACTTCCTTCTCAACGGGGAGACTCATTCTCTGGTTCCTTGTACATCGGTGCACAGTGACCCATGTGCAGTTAAGTTTGGGAGTGCGTGGATATGTGTGTATCTCTGCATAGTGTGTGTATGTGCACGCACAGGAGGGAGGGAGGAGGGGAGAGAGATTGCATGACAGAGCTAGCAAATAGGGAGAGAGGAGTCACCAGGGGAGAGAAATCATTATAGGAAGTTGGGCAATATAATTTCAGTGGAAGATACAGAGGCACTTATAGAAGCTTCAGCAAAACTAGACAAACCTTTCAATCCATTTATCAAAAACGCCTGCAGCTCTGCTGCCTGAGCAGGTGCAACAGGAATAAAATACTGAGCAGAACCAGCAACTGTGGGGCTGGAGGAACCCAATAAATAAGGGGTTACTGCTATGCTCACCCTGACTCTGCTGGGTTTGCTGCCGCCTGTCCTTCCACCCATCACGCCAATGGTCCTACAGGCACTGGCTGGGGCCCAAGTGCCCACATCTATGGTGTCTGAACTTCAGGCCTCGTGGGGGTGGTGGTGATGGGGGGTAGGGGTTGCAGAGGCCAGAGTGAGTGAGCCTCATGCAGACGAGCACTGGTGTGGTGGCAGCACAGGGGCCCTGCTTCTTGTGTTTCTTGAATGTACCAGCTGCCCTCCTTCCATTCAAAATCCTCCATCAGAAAACCAGATCCATTCTATAGGTCCTGATGGAGCAACAGGGGGAGAAAATGGGGGCCAGGTAATGACGCAGGGGTTTCCTGCACCCAGACCCCAGGCCTTGCTGTGTACTGAGACCTCCCCTCACTTCCATGTCTTGACAACTCGGGCCTTTTGAGGGGTGGGTGGAGAGATGAACACCAAGTCACAACCAACTGAGTGGGGAACCCCATTTTCCAGGACTTCTGTTCCCCTTTGTCATGCTACTCCCTTCTCAATGCCAAAAAGGTATCTCTATGCAGTCATTTCCCCTAAACATGAGCCCACAAAACAGGACGTCTCTATTGATTGTTTTATATCCAACTCCATGAACACACAGACACACAGACACAGGTGCTCAGGAAACTAACTGCCCCTGCACCCCCTGCCCCATCCTTTGCTTTCTGCACCACCGGCACCACCACCCCATCAATAGGATAACCTCGATCATTGCATCTGGATGCCAAGAACCAAAAGGGCTTCGGAAGCCATTCTCTGCACTCTCCCAGCTGGGGAGGGGGGAGACGCGGGGGGGGGGGGGGGTAAGGGGGGAGGGGCATGGGACAGGTACGACTGATTGGCTCTCTGGGTTGCCAGGCTAAACACCTGGAATGCAGGAAATAGGATTAAACCTCAGCAGGGAGCAGAGGAATAAAGGTTAATGAGGGAAGTGGAGAGAGAGCACAGACTGGCTGTTCCCGGGGACAAAAGGGCAGCGCCTAGGCTCTGTGGGTGCAGACTGGGGTCACGTGGTCCACCCTGCTGCTTTTGGAAACCCAGCAGATGGGAGCCCCACTTTTTCTAGACTGTTCTTAGGAAGCAAATGTCCTATCCACAAGTTGCTCTTCAACTGCCTAGATTACCTGCTCATTGCAGCCTCTGTTCCTGCTTTATGTTCTCCAGAGAGCTAAAATTTTCTATGACTCTTTCGGGACCAATCAAGAGGCTCCAATCTCTTCTGAACCTAACCCCATCTCTTCCCTCCTACAAATCCCACCAGGGAGTCACAGGAGGTCCAGCTTAGGACTCAAGCAAGTTGTGACATCATTATGCTCCTGCCTGGGAAAGGCATCAGACCTGCAGGGCCAGCAGCTGGACTGAGACTTTACTTCTTGCTCCAAAGACACCTTTCTCCTTTGGAAGGATGGAGATAGAACAGCAGAAAGAACTTCCCATCAGTCATCACGCTGGAATTTTAGGGACAAATTGCATCAGGGACAGCGATGGAAATGAACAGTCACTGGGGGAGCAGTGCTCCGGTTCTCAGGAGAGTTAGTGTTTTGTCACACTTCTCGTAAACCTGCAAATGCCATTCGAAACTGCTGGCCCCCTGAGCCTACCCCTCTCCTTGTTTCTCTCCAGCCCTGAGCAGGACCTAACTGTGGAGGGGGAAGGAAAGTTGCCAGGGCAACCATCCCAACTCCTCTTTCCTCTGCCTTTGGAAATCTTTAAGGAGAGGAAGCAGTCATTTTCCTGGGGTGCAGGGGTGCAGCCCCACCAGATCAAAACTACGCAAGGCACAGCGCCAAGCAAAAAGACCTGGTCCCCAGCCCATCATCTGCTTCCCAGCTGTTTGCTTTAGCGGTTCCTTTAAAGACTCACATCTGGGCTTCAGCCAGTGCTCAAATTGCAGGGGTGAGGGGCTGCGTTTTCTGTGAGTTGGTGAGGAAAGGATGTCATTTCTCTAACTTCCAAGAGAGCCTTTCACCATTCTCATACTTGTTTCTTTTCTCACAGCCTTACCTAAGGAGGTGTGTTCCAGTGATGATGACGATATGAGAGTAACAGCAATATCGCCGTGCGCTTACGCTATGCCAGGCGCTTCTCAGCGCTTTGCTTGCATTTTCTCTAATTTGCACAACGATCCTATGAAGTATGGATTCCTATCCCCATTTTTCATATAGGGAAACTGAGGCTGGGAAAGGCTCCGTAACCTGCGAATGTCCACAGGTATAGGTGACAGATCTTGGACCTAAACCCTGCAAAGGAAGTGGCTTGAGGCAGAGAAAGCTAAAAAGCTGGCCTGAGCAATGAGCTCTTCCCATAGTGCACGCAGACCAGAACTTTTCTGCAGAGGAGGCAGAGAAGTTTGCCAGGGATTTTGTTTGTCTGTTTCAGCCCTGAAAGTCCTGCATCTGGGAAGCCCTTCAGACCCTGGAAAACTGAGATGATTGGCTGCCCTTGATAGAGCACGCACAGAGGAGAGTGTGCAATGGATACTCACAATGGACCTTGGAGACCCACCTGCCATGGGGGTTTAGGGCAGTTTAAGGCTCAAGGCCATGGGCAGGATGAGATCTGCTGGCAAAGCCTCTTCCAGCCAGTCCTGAGGCTCATCAGCTTAATCCCCTCCTTTCTCCACTGGAAATGAGGTATAACACCCCACCCCACCCCCACAGTCCTTTGCCATGTTGACGCTTGGTTGCAAGTGTGCCCCAAGCTCCTGATAGCTGCCACGCCTGGCCCTGACCCCACCTGAATCTGATTTCCCTGTGGACAGTAAACAAAAAGAGGCTGATGGTTTTCACAGCCCGTTGTACCTCCAACAATCTCCATCCACCGTAAGTCAAGTCAGAAAGAGGTCAGGGGAGGGGGCTGGGTACACCCAGAAAACAGTGCCGGGGCCCACACTGCCCAACGCAGGCCCCCAGGCTGACAGGAGAGGTGGGCAGAGGTGAGAAGAAGAGAAAGAGGAGATAGGCAAAACTCCCAATGAAAGGAAAAAAGAAGTTCAATCAGATTTGTAAAGGGCACAATTTACAAATCCGTCACATATTTTACTAGGCTGGGATTTACGGATTAGCCTGTAATACTTAGGCAGCTTTTTGTAATAAAACCCGAGCCCAGGCAGCCTTGGGGAAGTGAGGAGGAGGAAGGCGCCTTCGCTGTCTATCTCACTTTCATTTTCCCAGCATTTTTTGATGTAGGCAGCCCCATTAATCTGTGCTTTATCTGCCTATGGAGAAGGATTGAGCTCTTTATTGGATTTTTGTCAAGAATAAATGATTTAGTTTGGGATATTGTGGAAACGATTTTTGTGGTATTACACCATCTAATAAATGAAACAGCAGGGATCAATTCCTTTCTTGCAATGTGTTCAACAGGCAGGGTGAAATATGCCCCACAATTATTTGGTATTGCACTCTATAGATATTTATAACCGAGTGTGACTGCGTGTGTATGGGTCTGCCCAGGCGTGGGCACCTGTCCGGGAAGATGTGATCCGTCAGCTCTAAAGCATGAGACTTGGGACCCATGTGATGGGCCGGTCAGAAATACAGATCAAATTCACTTTAGCCAACAATCCTGAGTGTTGGAGAGAAAGAATCAGAGCTGGGGGTAAAGTCTCAGGGTGGGAGATTGTATGTACCAAGGCCCTTGGCTGGAGTGCTTTTCCTGGAAGGATGGGAAACTAACAGTGTGGGAGGGACATCAGGGCCATAGCAGCCCTGGCAAGCACCAGGTGTATGGGGACACCACACAGAGAGCCCGGGGGCCCATCCCTCCCTGTCCTGTGTGCCTTAGTCCATGCCCACTGCCCTCTCTCCCTGGACATCACTTCAAGGGAAGATATCTGGAAATACTTGGAGATGGGAGCTGGCTGGCTGCCCAGGTAGGCTCATAAGGTTTATATCCCTGGAGGCCCACAAATATTTATTGAGAGCCTATTATATGACAGTGCTTAGCACAGGCCTGGCACAAAGTAAACCTTATATAGATATATGTTCACAGATTGACTGATTAACAGAAAGCTTTCAAGATGCCCTGCCCTCCCCCAACACACACGGTCCTCACAAGCGGAAACGGGGATGAATCGGAGAGTAAAAGATCCTGAGCAGGAGCTAGCTGACAGGTGAGAAAATTGCTTCTCCACCCTTCGCCCAAGTCCCTACTCTAGGAAAAGACAAGAGCTGCTCCCAAAGCGGGGAGCTGGGAGGGCTGGTCCTGGGCAGCACGTGTCGCACCCCGCTGAGACGCTGAGACACCTGCTTACCCAGGTTTTGCTCTCTGGACACCAGCACCTTGACTCAGATTGTCCAAGTGGTCCCTTCCGTTCACTAGACTGAGAGCTTCATCAGAGAAAGTACACGCCTGACATCTCACCGCGGTGAACTTTGTGCCTGGTTCATAGGAAGTGTTTAGTAAATAGTCCTCAAATAACCCCCGGAAGGAACAGCTGTTCAGTAATTAGTTGCGGTTCTTTGACCCCAGGCTTCACCGAGTTGGCAAAGCAGCAGTTGAGCACCCCTGTCTCGGTCCATTCAGGCCGCTAAACAAAATGCCACCGGCTGGGGGGCTTATCCACAACAGACACTTGTATCAGAGTTCTGGAGGCTGGGAGTTCGAGCTCAGGGCTCCTGCATGGTCAGCTGAGGGCCCTGTTCTGGGTCCCCGACTTCTCGTTGTGTCCTCCCATGGTGAGGGGGGCTGGGAGCTCCCCAGGGCATCCTTTACCAGGGCACTAATCCCTTTCACGAGGGCTCCACCCTCACGACGTCATCACCTCCCAGAGGCCCCACCTCCTCATACCATCCCCTTGGGGGTTAGGATTTCAACATATGGATTTGGGGGGACACGTTCAGACTATAGCAATCACTCCACACTGCACAGAGAGCGTAATCTATGTGCTCATTGGCTGTAAGAAACCAGAGGGGCTGTCGTAGTCTCCTCTAGCAGGACCCCCACTTCCTCCCTTGGGGACAGTGATAACCACAGCCAACAGGGCTGAGCTGGCCAGCTGCCGTCCTCTGAGGTTCCATGTTACTCAGTTACACACAGTCTGAACGGCATCTTCTGCTCCTGCTCTGAGGCCCTAGTTACTCAGTCTGTCCCTGTTCACGCACTCCAGAAGTGTCTGGTCTGTGGGTACTGAGTTCCTTAGGGGGTTAATTTCCTTGACAGGCTCTGCTTCCCCGCCATATGTTCCATAAATGTTGGCAGTGACAGTTAGACCCTACAGCTCTCAGTCTCTCTACCCTGAGTGTTTTATTTTTGTCCTATTTTGGACTGTCTTCCCTGGCTGTGTTTTCTCTGCCGCAATCAGAATTCTTGGAGCTTGGTGGTGAAGGGAGGGGAGCTGTAAGTGTCTTTGGCAGGCAGAGTCTCTTCTGCTTGGAGCTCAACATGAAGAAGACTCATCCCTGCCCCCCCCACCCCCTGCAAAGAAATATGGATGCTCCAAGGGTTCCTGTGTAACCAATTAAAAAATAACTGATGATTCCCACCCCACCCCTGACAATGGCAGCTCAGAGACTTAACTGCTAGAGCCCTTCACATATAGTCATATAGATGTGTCATGAGCAGAAGCAAGATGTGGCCCAATCGTGGGTGCTGGGGTTGAGGTTGGGGTCCCAGGGTACTATTTGCCCCAGCTCCCAACCAGGGGCTGTTAGGAGACATTTCATTCTAACTCCTAAGGCTGACTTTAGGATGACAACTATGATCTTGGCCTCGAGCCCTGTGGGTTCTCTGCTGCTCCTTTCAACTCGCTCCGTGGCCTTCTGACCAGTTGGATATGGAAAGCGTCAATCAAGTATTCTTATTTCTGCCGTAGGCTCCTTTGAAAGGCCTTTCCTTTGATCTGACACCTCCAGAGCAAGACAGTTATCATCGTTCCAACCTGTTGAGCTGAGATTTCATCCTCAGAGGGAGTTGTACACTTGTTGGAAAACAAACAAATGCTCCCTGCATCTCGGCAGAGAGCAAGGCGGTCCTTCTGGTTAGTTCCTTAGGCCAGGATTCCCACCACCACAGATGCTTCCCTTTCTCCCACATTCCACATCCCATGCAGCAGGAAGTTCGGTTGGCTCTACTCCAAGTTTTCCAGAATCCCACCACCATTCCTTTGCATTTCTACTGCTGCCATTCTGGCTGAGCCACCACCATTTCTGGCTGGTTTTCCTGCTCCACCCCTGCCCCTGGCAGCCCTTTCTCAACACAGCAGCCAGAGCAAGCCACCCACTGCTCAAAACCCTGCAGAGTTCTCTCTTTCCGCACAGCAAGAATGAAGCCCTCACCGTGGCCTCGAGGCCCCATGTATGTGGCCTGAGTGACCACCCCCTGCCCGCCACACCATCTGCCTGGCCAGTGTGGCCAAATATCCCAGGTATGCACCTGCCTCGGGGCCTGCGTCCTGACTGTTCCTTTTGCCTGGAATGCTTTTCCCACAGACACCCGCAGGGCTGACTCCTTCAACTGCCTTGAAGTATTTCCTCAAACACCAGGCAGCATTGTGTAGAGGACAGGACAGACTGGAGCCACAGTGCGTGGGCTCAAGTCCCTTTCCTGCCACTTGCTAGCCCTCCTATACCGTACATGTTAGTTCACCTCTCTGTGCCTCAGTTTTCCTATCTGTAAAATGTGGATAATGACATTGATTCATAGGGTTATGATGGGGAAGAAATGGCGTCCTATTTGTGAAGTACTTAGAACCTGACATCGAGTAAGTATGAAATGTGTGATTACTAAAGGAATAAATCAAACGAGGCTGACCTGGACCATACAGTGAAATCGTGCACTCGGCTGCCCACCACCCCCACCACTCACAATCTCTCTCCTCTGGTGGACTTTCACTTTTATTCCACTGCATATGTTACCTCTGACTTACTACATAATTTACCTATTTCTTATGTTTATTATTTACTATTTGTCTCCCCCAAGAATTGCCAGAACCTAAGCTCTAAGAGGGCAGAGACATTTGTTTTGCTCACTGATAGACCCCACGTGCTTAAATAGTGCCTGGCACACAGTAGGCAGTCAGCAACTAATACATTCCCTCACCCCCATATTATAACCATTTTTGCTTACTTTTTTAAAAGAAAAAGAATTTTTTTTCTGATTATATATGTAAAACATGCTGAAAAGCTCCCTTTGTGGGAAGCCAGACATGGTGGAGATACCACACTGAACAAAAGGCATTCAACTGACATCTGGGTATTGGGGTGGGTGCCCCAAAAAGCTGTCTATCAGATAAGGTATATGAATTTCCTATGGATGATGTCACAAGTTACCACTAATGTAATGGCTTAAAACAGCAAAAATCTTTGATCTGACAGTTGGGGAGATGAGAAGTCCAAAATGGGTCTTAACGGGGCTAAAATCAAGGTGTCGACAGAGCAGTGTGCTTTTCTGGAGGCTTCAGGAAGAATCTCTTCCTTGTGTTTTTCAGCTTCTACGGGCTGCCTGCATTCCTTGGCTTGTGGCCCCTTCTGGCCACGCAATCGTGTCACTCTGACCTCTGCTGCCTGCATCACATCTCCTCCTCTGATCGTCCTGCCTCCCTAAGGGCTCTGTGGTTACATTGGACCCACCTGGGTGACCCACCTGGGTGACCCACCTGGGTGACCCAGGAGAATGTCTCCATCTCAGGATCCTAAATTTAATCACATTTGCCTCGTCCCTGTTACCGTGAAGATAAAATATTCACAGATTTCAGGGTTGAGCCCATGGACTTCTGCGGAGAGCCATTATTCTGCCCGCCATGGAAAGAGTCACCTGGCAGTCATTCATTTGGTAAGCGAGTCCAGAAAATCCGACTTCATTAACCCTTAATTACCTTCCTACAGGCCTTATCTCCAGATGCAATCCCCTTGGGGATTAGGACTTCCACATCTGAAGGTGGGGGGACCCAATTTGGTCCATAACAGGGATTCACCTGGGGAACTTGGTCAAAGTACAAAGGCCCAGGCGTTCACCAATGTCCGGGAGGCTGGGCCTGCAGGTCATTCGGCCACATGTCGAAATGGAGACTCAGGGGGACAGAACATGTGAGGTCGTCCCCACCAAAGGTGACACTGGCTGAGGGCTTCCAGGGTCACTTATTCTCTGGCACTTCTAGCCTACGTCTACCTTGCTCCCTCAACCAGAAAAAAGCCCTTGAGAAGCTGGTCACAGGCGTTTGCATGAGTGTGGATGCAGAGGTGACAGCCAGGGGGAAAGGATGGTTCCGTGTTCTACACTGAACGTGAAATAATTATGTATTCAGAAAAAGAACATTTAATTTTAATAAGAAAAAAATTCTAATAAGAAAAGTAACCTGATATCTGCAATGTAAAATAATCTGTATAACATGTATAGGTATAATTTTATCTCATAATTTTCCTTTTAGTGTTAAAAGTCATATGTATATATACATACACACACATATTCACATATGTTTATATTCTACATGTGTACAAGTACACACATATATACACATATGTGCACAGATGTATGGATATTATACATATATATTATACATAACGCTCTGGAGACTATACACCAGATGATTAAGAGTGATTATGGCAGGAAACAACTTTCATTTCTATATAATTTGAATTTATTATTTTTTTGTATAATTAGAGCTTATCTACACGGAGCATGCCCTATTTTGTACTTTTAAAGGTATTTAAAATAATGAAAAATGTAAAACTAGATGGGATAGAGGCACACTGCAGGAAACGTGGAAAATCCAAACATGTATAAAGAGGAAAAGCTTTGCTGTATTTCTATTCTTCTTTCAACATATATTATGTGGCTTACACTGAGTATGCAGTTCTAAGTCCTATTTTCTTACTTAATATTATATTGTGCGCACTCGTTGCATGTATATATTTTTAATGGCTGCATACTATTCCTTTGTGGATATGTCACCATTTATTCCTCCATTCCACCCCCATCAATTCCCCTCACCTCCCATTAATACCTTAACTACTTCAATGAGAAATTGTGGCTTTCAGAGTCCCCAGTCAATGAATGTATAGCTGGAACATTTCATAGAATATCCAAGTCGCTGCTTTATTAATATAAAGAGGGCACAGACCAAAGCAAATCGATATCTCCGTGAAGCATTCTTGGAGGAGCAGAAGCCCTTAGCATTGTGACCTGCCCTGAGCTATTCTGATCATCTCACTCAGGTTTTTATGACCCTTCCACCCGGACCCCTGCCTTCCCATTTCCTGGCAGCTGCCTGAGCAGAGCCAACTGGCCTATTAGCTCATGAAAAAAAAAGTTTGGGATAAAAATAAGGTTGGTATATGAGCTCAATAATTTTCCCAAAATAGACCTTCCTGGGCCTTGCTGTCCATCCCTATGTATGACAATGTACTATTTTGCCTACCAAAGATGGTGTGTGGGTTGGACCAGAAATGCCAGGAGACAATGGAAGAGAAGAGAGAAGAGGGGGCCTCACCATTTTAACGGAACGTCTAAGCAAAATACTGATGCCTGTCGGCAGCTGCCCTGGTGCACAAGGGAGGGTGGGAGCTGGGGAAGCTGTGGGGGCACATGCTCAGGGACAGCCCTCCCCTGCAGCATGGCATTTTACACCCAGTTAGCCACTGTGACGACGTATTTCTGGTGGCACAGGAAGCGCACTGACCTACTCTGCTTTGGGAGCAATACCATAACGCAGGTAATTCTGAAATAGCTTGCCCGCCCTCGGAACAAAACCTTGTGCGTTGAGCAGAATCGGGGAGAAGAGGTTAATGGAGGGTTGACTCACAATCTTAGGTTTCAAAGACGAGGGTTCAGTGGAGCCCTTTTGTAGCAGTTTTTACCTCGAAACTTCGGCCTCTCCACCGGGAGGATTAAGTTACCTCCTGCCCAGAGCAGTCCTGGTACCCAGGAGGTGGGATGCCGGGTCCTACCCTCAGGGAGTTATAATCTGTGAGTACATCCTGAAGAAGGAAACTTGGGAAAACCCAGCCCAGTGTTTTGGGGCTCTGGATTCAGCAGTTTCTGATGACCTTATTAGTGACGGCCCATTGGACTTCGGAATTCGTTAGGATTCTACTCATAAGGCACATATAACATCCATTGTTTTGGGGACTACGTACCCAGAGCTGGATAAGACAGTCTGTGTGGTCACGGGGGTCTCAGTCTAGAAGGAAAACAGACATGAAAATGAGTGATTACAGTGCAAGGAAGGAGTAAGCATACTCATGTTCATTTGTTCATTCATTCATTCAGCAACTACTGTCTGCTGTGCGCCAGGTGCCACGCCATGCCAGGGATTCCGTGTGTCATGACAGATATGGCCCTTGCCCCCATGGAGCATAGCCTAGTGGGAAATACAGCCATTGAACAAATAATAACATGGTACATCTTTGATTTTCATTTGTGACAAACCCATTGAAAGACACAGAAGGAGGTGGGAGTATAATATACGAGAGCGTGTGAGCTGGGGTGTGTGCACACACCCTGCGCCTCCACCAGGTTCTGACCTTTGACCCCTCTGATCCGACAAGTCCTAGCTGCTTGATGCTGGGGTGGAAACCGCGGCACGAGCAAAGCAAGCCCTGGGCACCTCTGCCTACACGTGGCTGAAACATCTGGAGTGGCCAGAATAAGAAGATAGGAGGTACACGGAAAACAGCGCTAGCAGGGGAAGCAAAAGACACCAGCTGTCACAAAGCAGCTGCGTGGTCTGGATTCCCCACACACAGCCCACTCCATCCTGCTCCTGCTTCTTTGCCCCCTTCTCCCCTCCCTCGGCTCCCCCCACATCCTCTAATGCATATGAGGAAGCTCCGCCCACAGCCTCTGCAGCCAGAATGCTTGGGTTCAGATCCCACTAACCTGCCTCAGTTTCCTCCTCTATACAATGGGGATAATAGCAGGGCCTAACCCTCAGGGTGGTTGTTAGCATTAAGTGCTTTAATAGAACAGTGCCTCACACCCGGCACGCGTCATACACATGCAAGCGGCTCCTCTTAATATTTGTTTTGTGTGATGGTTAGTTTTATGTGTCAACTTGACTGGGCCACAGGATGCCCAGATAGCTGGCTGACCATTATTTCTCAGCGTACCTGTGAGAATATTTCAAGAACAGATTAGCATTTGAATTGGTGAACTGAGTAAAGCTGTGGGCCCTCCCCAGTGTGGGGGGGCCTCCTCCAATGCCCTGAGGGCCTGAATAGAACAAAAAGGCAGAGGGAGAGAGAATTTCCAGTCTGTCTGACGGCCTGAGCTGAGACATCCATCTTCCTCTGCTCTCGGCACTCCTGGTTCTCAGGGCTTCAGACATGGCCTGGCATCTTCACCACCAGGTCTCCGGCTCTAAGGCCTTCAAACTACACCACTGGCCTTCCTGGGTCTCCAGTTTACAGACCGAGATTGTAGAAAATCCCACAGTCAGTCTGCATAATCATGTGAGCCAATTCCTTGTTGTCTGTCTGTCTGTCTGTCTGTCTGTCTGTCTGTCTGTCTGTCTGTCTATCCATCCATCCATCCATCCAACCACCTACCTACCTGTCTACCTACCTTCCTATCCACCTATATCTGCTATTGCTTCAGTTTCTCTGGTTAACTCTAATATATGTTACTTCCCCTTCAGATCAATGTGACTTTGCAGGTAGCACACAGTGACTCATGGCTTCTTAGATGTAGCATTTAGTGATTGCAGCCGTGATTCTCACACTTGAGTGTGCAGAATCCCTGGGAGGGCCTTCCCCAGACTTTCTGATTCTGTTGGTCCAGGGCAGAACCTGAGCATGTGATTTGGGGACCAGACCACACTTTGAGGACCCTGGACTACACTAACTACTCAGACTTTCAGTGCATAAATCTATAAATGGATCCAATATAAGCACATACAATGTACCCGCCCTGTGTTAGGAGGTTTCACATATCATGTGTTTTTTGTTTTTTTGTTTTCACCATAACTCAGCAAAGCTGGATTCTTCCCCTTTTTCACAGATGAAGTTACTGATGCTCAAACTACATGACTTGCCCAAGGTCATGTGACTTGTAAGTGAAAGAGCCTGGTCTTGAACTCTGATCTCTGGGTGTCAGATTCAGTGTTCTGCTTTCTCCACTGCTTTTTGGATAGAGACACTACCAGGAGGAGCCTAGAGAGGAAGAGAAATCTGTCTGGAGAAGGTATATCCCTTGGCAGATAAGAGATTTTCCTGTGTGACGGTTATTGCAGACATGATAGAAACACACCCAACGTCAGGTCCAGGGGGGCTCAGCCAGCTGACAGCAGAGCCAGGACAGAATCGGCCACACATCGTCCCTGGTGGCTCTCCAGGGCTACGAGGACGGATGCATAGCTCAGACGTGGGCAGCTCCCTGTGGCTCAGGAGCAGTGCCCCGTGGCCTGAGACCCCAGGCTGAGCTGAACAAAGTGAGCTGTTTCCGAGCCTCTCCTCCATCCCTGCCCTTCCTCGCAGCAGAACACAGGTGTTGCCCATTAACAGGAGAGCAGCACTAATCTGAAGGAAACGCTCAGCCATTAAGGCCTTGACACTGACTGAGCTACAATTTTGACAAATAAGACACAAATGCACAAGGTGCCAAGAGCCCCACTGTCTAGTCACAGCTGCTGGCTCTAGTCAGGAACAGCAGGGAATGGGGGCTTTGGCCAAAAGGAGGGGGCCCCACCAGATGTCACTCTACCAGCCTTTCATCTGCAAGGAGCCTGGAGGTGCTTTGTGAGCCGGGCCTGGGCCCACGGGAGCTGTTGGCCTGGAGGAGGGGATTTGGGGGGTTGGCAGACTCCAACCCTACCACCAGTGCTTAATCTCACCTGCAGGGTGGCAAGGCTCCCCCCAGCCCTGATTCCAAAAGCCTCCAGGATGCTGATTTGCACGTGATTTGCATGCTGAGGCTGGAGGTCCCCTCCTCACCTCCCTACCCCTTTCTCTGCAGTCCTTTTCTCTGTCGAGGTGAGTTGGAGCAAGACTGAACTGTGAGAGAAGTGTCACTTTCTCTCTTATCCTGGTGACTTGTGACTACGCATACAGCACAGCAGGGCTGATAGAGCAGAAGGAGGTAGTGGCAACCCAACTGTTACCTGGGGACCATGTTAAAATACAGATTCTGATTCATCGGTCCTGGTGTGGGTCAGAGAGCCAGCATTTTTAACAAGCTCCCAGGTGATGGCGAGGTCCCACACTGCACTTGAGCAGCAAGGCTGAAGTGCAATGATTCTCAAAAACATGGCCCTTGCTGGAATCCCCTGGGCACTTGAATAGTACGGATATCCCAGAGCTTTCGATTTAATTGATCTCGCCTTGTCCACTGGGTGGTTCCATCATTCAGCAAGTTTGGGCTCCCCTGCTATGCAGGAATGGAGTCTGGCTGTGCAGACAGGCAGAGCTGAGCTCAAGTTCCTGGCGCAGTGAGCCTCTATATATCCATCTGTAAAACGGGTCAACAATAGGGTGCTGCCCTCCCACTGCAAGGAGACAGGTGACTCAGGAAACTCATTAGAGAGTAACCACCCAGCCAATCATACTAATATTAAAAACTAGATTACTACAGGAGAAAAGCCTCTCCCCTCATCATTTCAGGAAGGCACGTTGGCTAGTGAGGTGGAGAGTACCCCATCTGCATTTCCAGTTTGACATATTGGGTTGCTAGGACAGGGTCTTTTCTGTGATGCAAAAAAAGAAGGGATTCAGGAAAAGGACTTTTTCCTGGTGAAAAAGCATCATCATGGCCCTTGTTAATCGAGCTTTCTTCCTTGGCAGAGAGGATGGAGAGGAAGAGAAAACTTTTATTCCACAGAAGGGCATCTGCCAGTTTCCCACTTGGAGATGGGATTGAAATAGCTTTTCAGATCCTACAGTTAAGCTGACACATGTGGCCCCCTCCAAGCCGCCGCTCAGTTCCCTCCCCATAGCAGTTATCTAGACTCCAACAAAACGGCTCTATCTCACCACAGCTTGCAGCTGTCTCCCTTCACAATAGAGAGAGGCTCAGCCCCAAAGAGAGCCCTGGGGGAACAGCATCAGAAAAACAGACAGGCTGGAGCGCGGTGTGGGGAGGAGGGGAGGAGGACAGGGCCATCAGGCCGGCTGGGACATTGTCCTCCAGTTGGTCAGCCTGCACCCAGGGGTGCTGTGACATCATGGGGCATATGGGGTGGGGTTGCACCCAGGGGGGCATGGGGCCAAGGCTGAGAGTAATCTGAAGATAACACAGCTACAAAAGCATCACTTAAAGCTGTGGAAGGTAAATGCCACTTCTGGACCAGGACTGTTCCCTAGGTTGGAATGAGATGAGTTATTACCCAAGGAAATGAAACTGCTAATAAATTCAAAAGCAAAGCTGAGGGAAGTTAAACTCCATTTTTAAAAGGGAGCTGGTGATTTATAAAGTGCCCTCACTCCTTGCCTCCTGGGGCTCCACCAGCCCTCCCTGTCCTCTGTTCTCACACACAGGTCAGCCCCTGACCCTCTGGACACATAGCCTCCCCCCCCCACCCCATTGCCTCTGGCTGTTATTTTTTCCCCTTCTCCCTGTGAGCCACTTCCACCCGCATAGGAACATAAAGGCTGAAATCTGGGACAACCGGTATCCAGAGTTAAGTCCCCAAGGAATGGCCAGGAGGAAATTTGTCTTCCTAAGAAGTCCATTCCGACTTTTGAGCCAACAGATTACAAGTAGAGCTGGCTACGAATAGGCAATCAGGCTGTGGAGTGTGGCACCGGGCAGGGGACAGCTCCTGCAGAGTCACAATCAACTTAGCCGGTCAGTGGCTGCCTTCAGAAAGCTGGCCCTGTTTTGGGAAGCTTGCTGCCTGCATTTTCATCCTCCCTCTGTGTATTCTAATCCCTCTTGGCTCCGTTCCCCAAACCCTGGCCCCTTTATCTCTACTCCCCTCCTTCCGTGCCTGATAACGTCAAGCCCCCATGCCTGGATTCATTGCCCATTTTTGGGGGTGATGGGCTAGTGATGTCACTGGTTGCGGTCTGTGGGCCTTCAGGTGGGGAGGACGGGAGCAGCAGGTGCCCAGGAAGAGAACAAAGCTCTTATGCTATCATCCCTAGATCATGGAAAGCAGGGCGGGGGTGGAAATGGAGGTGGGGCAGATAGAAGACTGCAGCCATTCCCAACCCTCAGAGCTCAGCTAGAGAAAGTGGAGAGACATCCCCCAACCCCCCTCCCCAAACTCCTACTCAGGCCCCACACTCTGACCTGAATAGTGATGGTTTAAAAAGCCTCCTGAGTCACAGAGGGATTCAGTTTCCCCAGTGGACCATTTCCACAGCCTGTCCCATGCCTCCCACACCTTCTGATTGTGTGACATGAAGGGAGGCTCACCGTGGTCAGCTTGTGTTCCCACCTCCAACGAAATCGGGCTCCGGGGCTCCTCCTCGCAGTCTGGGTTCTATAGGAAGTCCTAGTGCAGAGTGGCTTTCAGAGCTAACCGGTAATAGCAGCTTCTGCAGCTTCCCTGAGCGTTTCTGGTCCCTTGGTTCCAGCCAGGCACCAAGAGGAAAATGTCGCATCCATATGAAAACAAAGGCTCTATCCAGCAAGCTCTCCTGTCTGAAAAGCCCACTTCACCTGAGTTTCAGGTGATTTGTCCAGAGCCTGAATTCCGTAGACAAGTTAGGTTCACCTGGACTTAAGGTGCCTCAATTACCTGAGAACTTTTCATGTTTATGAGTGAGGGAAGTTAAACACTAGCTCAAAGCAAATTCAGAATTCTGACTTTGGGGGCCCTGCAGCCCCTCCTGTGCAGGTTTGCTTCCTACCCACAGAATGGGGAGGGGAAGGAAGAAGTCCACCTGCGGCATCACGGGGCGAGGAGCGTCAGGTAACCACAGAAGAGGAGACAGAGGAGACCTGACCCATCCCCGGTGCTGCGTTTTGCCTTAGTTTCTCTTTCAGGATCTGCCAGCAAAACAAAAGAAACTGCCTAAGAGCAACTCCAAAGAAAGGTGGGAGAAGAAAGCAAGAAAATCTTTATTATTGATTGTTTATACCCAAGGAAAGAGAGGAGAGGATTCCCCATAGCCCAGCCAGGAGGTGAAGAGTTAATCCTATAATCTAGTCTGCCAGAGAACTGGGCAAGTACTGGAGCTGTTTTCAAAGCAAAGTGTGCGTGCTGAATGCTTGATGCTCCCGAAGCTGAGGAGCCGGAGACCATTTGCAAACATTCACTGAGAGCCCAGGGTGTAGAGCCCTTGTTCTCAAGGCCTCGTGGAATTCGAAAGTTCCCAGGGGCACGCCTCTATCTTCTATTCCAGAATGGATCCCTCCCCTTTCAATTTCTTCTGTCTGCCCACTCCCCTCACCCAGGCCACAGCTCCCTGTTGCTCTCGGAAAAATACCTGCAAATGTCTAGTGACCTTTTCAGAGTTAGACCAATTACACTCGGCTGAAACAGCTTCAGAATTGCCAAGTAGCACATGCAAACTCTCCTAATTGTCTGAGTGAGAGTGAGAGCAACCTGAGAGCAACCGTTCTGTCCCTGGCTATCTGTGGGAATCACCTGGAGAATTGTTGAAATGACTGGTGCCTCAGTCCCACCCCCGGAGAAGATGGTTTCATGGGTATTGGAGGCAGTGCCATTTTTTTTTTAAAGCTCTTCAGATGACTTAAACATGCAACAAAGTCTGAGACCCACTGAGCTGGAGTATTTAGGGTTTTTTAATTGTTTAATGGTGAGTCCTCTAGCTGAAACTGATTAAACTTGATGCTCTGCTAATGGGATCAAGACACACTTAGATTCCATTTGCTGGGAAGGCTGCCATCTTAAAGCAAAATAATGACGGCAAAGTTTTCATATGGATATTATTTTAATGGATTCTAATGAGAGTTGGTACAAGGGGGTGGACTCTGCACAGAATACAGTCTTCACTGAACTGTTATTTAGCTGAAGGGAGAGGCACCAAGGGGAAGTTATAAGCATTTCTTGAGTGTCTGTTGTGTTCTAGAAACTGCTTGTAAGGCTATGCTGATATCTCATTTATTCTCTTCAACCTTGTACCAGATAGATATTATCCCCATTTTATAGATGAAGAAACTGAGGCTTAAGATTGCACAGCTACTGAGTGTTGGGAGACAATATTCCTTGGGTCTCTCACATTTCTGTTTATCTTGCAAGAAGAGATATGGACTACCATTGTTCTGATCTTAATAAGTATATTTGCATCGTGAACAGTTTTGGAAGACATAATGTCACCCTCTGGAGCAAAGGTTTGGCATGTTTACTGTCCTTTATAAAAGCTTCAGGTTCCCTAAGCTCAGGGTTCCTCTCTTGTAACCCATCCCACTGTGGGTGTACAGGTGTCACCTGGGTGTCTGCATTGCCTTATAGGAACTGTGTGTGCCTTGGGGAACTATTGTAAAAACAACGATACATGGCCTACCACTGGTGCTGTGATAAACTGTCCTGTGTCTCTAACCCATGAATCTCATGCCTTCTGCCAGCTTCAAGACATGGTGGCAGGCCAGGCTAACTTGTTAATGTGTGGTGCATTTGGCATCTTAATCTAAATCTGTTTCCCTTGAAAGTGTGTGCACGTAGCAGACGGATAAGCAAGAGGTGATATTCAAACAAAACGAAATACATACTCCCAATCGATGATTGCTTTCCCTCTAGATATAAAATAATTATACAAAATAGTTGTCGCTCCCCTTTCTATGAGATGAATAAACAAATTCAATCTATATCAAGAATTGAAAGAAATACAAAACTTGGGCATGATATGGTACCCTAGTGGTTCCAAATTCCACCTGATTTTAAGCTCAACTAAGCTATCTCCTCTTTGCTCTCAAGAATATTCCACTGGATCCCACCAAAACCCCCTTCCCAGAAAGGGAAGGGGGTCCTCCAGGCTTTGAGAAGCAAATCTGGGTTCAGTGCTGGGTCCTTGCCTCAGCACCCAAAACCCACGTACCCTATTGTCATCAGAAGCCTCTCACCCCCTCTTACCTACTTATTTTCCAAATTAGAGAGAAATTGCTTTTCTTCTGGTGGTAACACTGACGGCCTGCCTGCCCCTTCATTCGTGACCATTTCTCTTTGAGGTCAGAATTTTTAAGACAGATTATAATCATCTTGAGTCTCTTTCTCAGCCCTTTTCTTACCCAATTCTTTACTTAAACCAATTAAGTTACTAGGTAAACGTAATTTTGAAAGGATTGCTTCTTTTTAGTACTAATTACCTTATCTTTTTTTTTTATAATCCGATGTTTTATTAAATGTGTATAGGTGGATTACCTTCTCTTCTAATGAACGAGAATTTAATATGCAATGGTGATTTCTGGTAGCACGTTCTGTATAATTTTAGCTATTAATTATAATTATTAAAATTATTAAAACTAACTACTATTTATGTGCCAAGGACTTTTAAAGTGCTTTATAAAGCATCTTAAGCCTACTCAACAACCCTAAAAGTATTTTCACTAGAAGAAGCTGGGGTTACAAGGAGGTTAAATGGTTTGTACATGAAGCTAGTAAGTGGCAGAGTTGGAACCCAAAGCCATGTCTATCCCGCCCCAAAGCTAAATATGTTTCTCCTACACACAACTGCCCTTTATTGAGATATGCTCGTAATTCACATAGCGTACAATTCACCCATGTAAAGTGTACAATTCAGTGGATTTAATATAGTCTCAGATACGTGTACCATCACTGTGGTCAATTTTAGAACACTGTCATCACCTCCAAAAGCAACCCTGTACCCTTTAGTTTCCCCTTTCCATCCCCTAGTCCTCCCCACTCCAGCCCTAACCAACCTCCTTTCTCAGAGTCTTTTGTAAAACAAAACAAACCTTTTTTTTAATCAGAGTATATTTATATGCATTTGTAAAGTATATGTATATGCAAATTGTAAACCCTGTTTGGGTTACTGAGAGGTTGAGCTGAAAACAAAAAAGCCTTGTTCCTTCTCTCTGATATTCAACAAGTTTGCTTATTCTCCCCGCCTTCTGCCTAGAAGCCACTGTGAAGAACCTCAGAAGAGCCCCCAGGGACCCAGGTGGCTTTGTTACTCCATTTACTAGTTGGTCCTCGGAACTTGGCGTTGGGTTTGGGTTTCTGGTGAAAGGGAAGGGGATCCCAGAAAATGTCTTCCAGCCTGGACTCAAGCCTCATATCTCATAAGCAGAGAATAGCCCTCCCTATTTCCTTCCAGACACAGCCTATCCTCCTCGAGAAGCTCCTCAGTCCTTCGGGGAGGGCTGGCTCCTTGGGGATGTTGATCTTGTCCAAAGAAGGTTTTGCCAGCACTGGCCTAGGGCAAGCCAGACTCTACAAGGTGTTTGATGTACCTATGTGTTAATCTGGGTTCCAAGCAAGAATTCACGTGCTTGGAATTTAGCTGGGAGGTACAGGGACCCTTGGTGGAGGGTCAGGTGGGGAGGGTGTGGGAAAGCCACGCACAGGAAGTCAGCTACCGCATGGAAGACTGGCTGTACTCTAGGAGACACACACCTCAGAGCCATGTCATCTGGGGGACAAGGCGGTAGGGCGTTTTAACACCAAGTCCCAAGAGTCCTTGGTTATGGGCCACTCCCAGAAAGTCTTCATTCCCTAGCTTTTCTGGGGTGCTATGATCATGTGGGTTCTACACTTTTGGAAGAAGCCCCCAGGCAGAGAAGCACAGATACTGGCCGCTGAAGGTCGGCCAGAATACACAAAATGGTCAGGTCTGAGGGAATAAGGGTGAGCACCCAGTGTCTGCTACGGCCTGGCCCCATTCTAACTCCTGCATGTGTGTGCATGCACATACATGTACACGCATACACACCCACACACACATACACACACAGACACACACGAGGCACTGAGCAGGATGGGAAAACGGCCTCCGTAGAGCATTCCTCCATCCCCAGGCTCCACTCTTGCTGACAATTGTCAGGAGCAACAAAAAGTTCATTAACAGGTTTACCGGAAACCAACTGGTAAAGAACTACGTTTTTTACTTCCAAAACTAGAGAACTGCTCACCGGGCTTTGCAAGGAGTTTGGAACCCCAGACAAGATAACCTAGGGGTGGGTGTTGCTCCAGGACAGAAGACGAAATGAGCTCCATCCCTTTGGGGACAGAGGCAGAGGCCTCAGATTTGCAAATCTCATCAGAGAGTCTGGCTTCCAAGCTGCCGCCTGACTGGCCCTGCTTTACCAGCGATCACAGGCTTTGGAGGTTCAGGGCTGGCGGGCAGCTTGGCTGAGCTGGAAAGGTCGACCACCTGCCATGGTTGATTCTTCCAAAGCTGAGTGCCTGGAGGCCTCCAGGAATGGAGTGAGACTTTGGAGTTCTGGGGGCCCAAGTCCATGTCTACCTTGCTGCTAGTTGGCAGGTTATTCATTCATTCACTCACTCACTCGTTCATCTTCTGTGGATCAGGGGTTGAGGATACCATGATAATGAGACACAGTGATAAACATGCAAACCCTTCCCCTTTCAGAGACGTAAGAGCACGTGGGAGTCCAGTACGGTCCAGAACCCCTAACGTGTCCCCTTTGCAGCCCCAGGCATGTGTGATTTCAGGTCTCGGCTATGTCAGTAAGCTACACACTCCATTAGGGGAGAAATCACGTTCCTGTTCACCGCAGTTTCCTCATAACCCAGCATTATCCTTAGCACATAGGAGGCTCAGTAAATATTTGTGAATGGACGGATGCATGGCTGTGTACTTTGAGCAAAAGGCAGATACTTGTACATATTTTAATGTGTTTCTATGTCTATGTTTGGGTGTCAGTGCACATGTTTCTGTGTCTCTGTGTCATTGTTTTATAACTGAGTGTGCATCTGTATGTGTGCATTTGTGTGCACACGTGTGCATGTATGTACATCTGTGTGTGCATATGTGTGTGTGTGTGAGAGAGAGAGAGATTCTTTAATAGACATGGTCTTCCCTTCACAATATTTCAAGAGAATGAACAATTTTGCTTCCTCGTATCGGACTCCATACACCCAATCTGCATTTTCCACACACGTACAGCTCCCCAGATTTTCAAATATTTATACTCCTACATTTAAAATCTGTGAGATTTTCTCTCTCTTTCTCACCCCCTGCGTGCTTGTACTCTCTCTTTCCCTCCCTCTTTCCCTCCCTCCCTCCCTTCCCTCCCTCCCTCCTTCCCAGCCAACAGCCCTCCCTCTCTTTTCTCCCAGACATATATATGTTGATGAAGAATCTCCCAGACCCAGCCATACTTTTCACATCCAAACTGGGGTCACTGAGGGTCACGCGCCCTCAGACAAATCCTGAATGATGACTTCAGCCAGGATGGGGCATAGAGGCTCCAGCTTCCCTTCCCCAAACCTCGGTAGCTGAGGGTCCGCCCTCTAGGGAAGGTTTCCTCAGCTGTGGCAGAGCTTCTAAGGAGGAGGAACTAATTGGTGTTTGCCCAGGACTTCAGAGAGACGCTGGATAAACACAGGCATCCCCTGAGTTTCTAGAGGCTTAGGGCCTTATCTCTGGGAGGTTATGATGTCTTATGGTTCTGACCCGGAGGCAGAGGACTCCCAAGTTTTTCCTGGCTGAGAGAGTCTGTGGCCCCTTTCCCTGCTCCCTATAGTCAAGCTTGACAAGGAAAGATCCACTGAGCGGGTGCCAATCATTGGATCAGGGCCTGGAGAAGCCCTAAATGCAGTGAGGGCCTTTTGACTTCCAGTGTGCAATTCTGATGCCCAGGGGTCACTCAAAATACCATTTTGGGCGCCTGGAGTTTGTGGCCTCTGCTGTCGTTTTTCCTGTCAGTGGATCAATGACCAAGTAAGGCCAACGTTATCAATTCCACATTTGTACCCATAGGGATCTTGCCATTCCAGAGTCAGGGTTAGCAAAGCAAAGACACACACACACACACACACACACACACACAGGGCATCCTGAACAGGGGAAAACAGAAGGGGCTGTGAGAAGGAAGCCATTAGGACATGTAATGGGGTGGCACCTGAGGTTTTCTACTTGTACTTTGCTTCCACTGCCTGCCCTTCCCCACCCTGATCTGGGCTCTGGGGGGTCGACAGGAATGGACCACACCCGTGGGCTCCCATGCTCTGTGGCTTCTAGCTGGGTTCAGCCAACGGAGCCCTGGCCACAGAGCAAAGGTGGGGAGGAGAGTGAGGCCAGATCCGTATTCCTCCAGTTGCCACCCTGCAGGGTCACCTCAGGGTGGCTGGGTCCCACCACCAAAGGCCACTGTTCCTCTGGTGACAGCCTTTTCCACAGGGTTTCCCTCCTGGGTGGTAGTCCTCTCAGCTTTGGGTAGTAACAGCTCCGCTGCTACCAGCCCTGAATTAGCGGCTCCCATTCACTCTGTCCTCTGACCTTGGAAAAGAGTCCTTTGGTAAGTAAAGTCTCCCCAAATGACCTAATTTGGATGTGTTTCCAGGTGGAGCCCTAACTAAGAAATAACAGGGCAGATTAGGGAACTTCGTTACCCTGGATTGAATTTGGTAAAGGACTTTGTGCCTACGTGTTTATCTTCATTTTTGCTGATGTGAATACAGAAATGAGTGAATACCGAAATTCTGTCTTTACCGTTTTAAAAAGTGTCTATCCTCCCTCTTCCTAAAGCTACAGATTTAATAGGTTGCTAGAGACACTGTGAATCTGGGTTCCTCACACCACTAATGGTCCCAGGGAGGCAGAAGCGATGTCGACAGGTTATTCGACTCTGCATCCATCCGTTTGACACCCTTTTTCATCTTGGGGAGAAATCTGATAAGAAGACCCTTAGACTGTTTGCAGCTTCAATTGACCTGCCATGACTTCTGGCTTTGTGGAAGGAGTTGGTTATTGGCCGACAGTTAGGAGCTTAATATAGGCAGCTTGGTGATATTCTAAGCGTAAGACATGACATGAATAGTCCGCCAGCAGATCCGGTGATAATTCTGAGCAGTGTGAAACAAGATTGTGCTCTGGCCTCTCTCTTTTGAACATATATCTTAATGATGTGAAACCCCTTTTGAATTACCTGGATGCATGCCCTCTTGTTAGGGAAAATAGGAAAAAAGAGATTAGTAGCTTCCTTTTTATTCTGTTATCACTTCTTTGTCACAGGGCAGAAGTGGACTCAACCAACTGCAGCTTCTGTTAGTTAACTACTGTCAGAACAACCGGCTTAAGAACTACTCTAAAGCAGAGCAACTAGTTTTGGGGAGATGCACCTACCATCCACCCAACACAATGGGTTTATACTTCAGCAGGTCCATTTTACAAGTTAATTTCTTTTGTTACGTAAGGATGTGTGTTGTGACTGCCATGTAGGATCTATCAGTAGCTCCATCCCTTAACATCAGAGGGACCATGACCTTCATTAGAGATTTCTGGTGACCTGGTAACTCCTGCTTTGCAAAACAGCCTTAGCCAAGCTGCCTGTAAAACCTTGGGACCTTGGCTGTTCATCTGCCAGAGTAAAGCCAGATTATTTAACCAGGACAGGAAAGGCTATGCTGCTGAAACAAACAAGCCCCCAAACCTTAGTCAATGAAAAACACACGGGTTTATGTCTCCCTTAGTTCACACGCCCGTGTAGCCAAGCTGGGGCTCAGCACACATTGTCACCACCCCAATCCACGAGCCAGGCTGCCAGGGCACCCACGTGTGAAACATGGCAGTCCTCACAGCAGAGGGGAAGAGAACCTCACCAAGCACACGCTAGTGCTGAAATGTTCTGCCCCCAAATGACAGATGTCACTTCTGCTGGCGTTTCAGTACCCAAAGCCAGTCATGTGACAAGACCTGACAGGATGGGACACGCGCTCCTACCAAGTTCCTAGAAGGAACAAGAGCCCAAATATTTGGAATTAGCCCCAATGACTACAGATAGCACTGATTGTCCTTAGGAAAAATTCTGACCCTGCCTGTGGAGTTCCTGCTTCTGTAGATACTTCTGTTTCCGTGGGATTCTACCTCTTCAGGTGACATTTTTGTCTGGGAGCATTACTTCTCACCAAAGGATACCATATTCGTGTCCAAGGCCTGCCATAACGAAGTGCCACAAACTAGGTAGCTTAAACCAACAGAAACTTAGGGTTTCACAGTTCTGGAGGCTAGAAGTACAAGGTGTCACAGGGCCGTGTTCCCATCAAAGCCACAAAGGGGAGACTCCTTCCTCGCCTCTTCCAGCTGCTGGTGGCCTCAGGTATTCCTTGGAGTAGCAGCATTACTCCCACCTCTGTCTCCATCTTCACACATTCTTCTCCTCTCTGTGTGTGTCTGTGTCCAAATGTCCTTCTTATAAAGACACCAGTCATTGGATTAGGGCCCACCTTAATCTAGCATGACCTGATTTTAACTTAATTCCACATGCAAAGACCCTACTTCCAAATAAGGTCACAGTCGCAGACCGCAGCATATCTATTGAGGGGACACAGTTCAACCCATCGTAAATACCAAGCCTAACACCTCCTTTATCGATTTTTCTCAAAATGTTAGTACGTGGGTTTGTTCTGTATTTTCCCCCCGGTGGGCTGTTCAAAGCATCTCAATCACCCTTAGTCAGCAACAGGAAATCCACACCCCAGAGGACAGACGTCTGAACTGTCTGCTGCTCAACTCTTATCAGAGCTGGGCTGGGAGAGACGATATTCACAGAGACTCATTTGAACAGCGTGTGGTTCACTCTCTCTACCGCTGGCTTCGGTACTTTGGAGGGTTTTGTTTTCATTCTGTTTTAGTTGTTTCGGCTGAGGAAACCCTTTTAAAATGAGATCTTAAGGAACTCTCTAGCAACCCCAGAGTATAAAGCCAATAAAAGCAGAGTTGCCCTGTTGGCGGTGGCTGTTGTCCCCATAATAAGGAATTCAAAGCCCCTTCTCCTTTTTCCTTCCTCTCCTGGGTCAAGTTTCTGTATTTAGAGGATGTGCTTGCAGGTGTGGATCACCTGCCACCCTCCCTTCCCTGTGACTGCACCGGGAGGGCCAGTGTGGGCACCTTCTCCCCCAGAGCCAGAGGTGGATGTCACGCTCACCTCTCCCTCCTGCTGGCTCCCCTCTGGTCCCTGATGCTACTGAGCATGTGCAGAACCCACCTCTCCTCCCATCACAGTAAGAAGTCTGACACTCCCGCCCTGGAGAAGGAAATAGACAGAGGTGACCCGTAGGCCTGCAGCTTAATTAGTTTAAGAAAGAGAGACTCTGCCTGGTTCAACTGGTTTGCTCCCTTCCTCTGCCCTGGGATGCAAGCTAATATCATCATTTTGTTTCCTCCTCTGGCCGTGTCTTCCTGTGCATCTCCTCCCTTAGGGCCTCCTGGATTGGGCAACAGGTTAAAGGGAGGATCCCGGCATTCATGGTCTGCCATGGCCCCAAATGCCATCCACTCACAGCCACAGCACCCCCGCCTCTGCTAAGAGCCAAGGTAGGGAGCCCAGAGGCCCCTAGGACTTCTTAGGATTTATAAGTAGCTCCACCCAGCAGCTGCATATCGCCTTTACCTTTGAACTTAGGTTTCTCTATTTAACTTGGTCTCAATTTTTGATTACACTTTTCTGCTTTGGGGAATTAGTGTAAGTGCCAGGGATCCTTTGGGGATAAAGTGAGGTCTGGCTACATTCATAAACAAGCAGAGGTCAGCTGGTGACTCTGATGTGGATGAAACTCGTGCCTGCAGCCAAAGGACAACACCCACAGGTTCATCTGGCTTTAGTCTTCCCTCAGGTGCCGCCTCCTCCGAGAAGCCTTTCCTGATTGGCTGGACCAGACTTACAGCCGCGTGCTCAGTGATGCTAACTGTTGTTCTTTATTAAAACGACTTAACATCGGTCTTCCTCAGCACACTGTAATTTCTACGTGGGCAGGAAACATGCCTGTCTTTCTCATGGGTATAATTCCAGTGCCCAGAGTGTGGCCTGCTGTCGCATAACCATCTGATAAATATTTTTTGGATAAGCAATTGGAGAGAGCTGCAAAACTCTATTGCTCAATGAAATACATGAGAAACACAAAGACGACATGATTAAGAGAGGACACCCTTTACAAACAGTATCCTGTTTTATCTTCAAAGCATTCTTACAAGGCCAGTCGGCTACTCCCACTTTCCAGATGAGAACACTGAGCTTGAGGAATCAAAATTGCCTGAAATCCACAAAGCCTATAAGTCGCTGAGTCAGATTTGAGTCCAGCAATCTGTGGCTTCAAAGCGGAGGGGCTGTCCTCCACAGCACAGCGGCCATGCCTACTGCAGGGTGATCACTCATCCACTCGGGTCCCTGTCCACCTGCCCTGGGAATGGGGTTCTACTCCTATATGGGCAGCTGGGCAAGAAGCCATGGAGGGGGGGGGGTGGAAAAGCAGATGCAAATGACACTTGAACCTTAGCACACATGCTCAGTGATAGTGGAGCACCCAGATTATAACCAGGGGCAAACTGGGGGGCAGAGCAGGGCAGAATACCTCACCCCTTGCCTTGCTAGTGAGTGGAGTGGGGGTGGGGGGCTCTCAGGCGGGCCACAGCTGCTCACATCCCTACTTCCCCAACCTCCTTCCATAGAACCGACTGTAGAGGAGTCAGCCAGGCTGAACTGGAGGGTGTTAATCTGGGACTGGCCAGGGGCCCAGAGGAGGTGGGCACCAACTGGTGCCATGCTTCAGCAAGGCAGCCAGAGCTGTGCACGCTGGGGCTAAGGATGGCACATCTGCAAGGACTGCTCAGCCAGAGGCTGTCCCTGGTGGAGTCTCACCACGTTTAATACAGTCTCCATGGACGGGAGAACCCTCACCCAGACACTCCAACTCGGGAGAAGGACAGTGCCATGGGGACAAAGGACCCTATTCTTCTCCACGTGTCCCTTCGATATGGGATCGTCCAGAACTTAATTCCTTATGTGGAAACAAATATGGTAGTGGGAGAACTGAAGAAGCCTTAGAGAAGTTGCCCAGAATATAAAGGCTTTACAATCCCGGAAAGCAATGTCTGTTTCAGGTCACTACCCTGACTCACTGGAGTGAACAGGTGGAACCCGGGTCCTTTTAGGGCAGTGAAACTATTCTGTATGTTATTGCAATGGTGGATGCACGAACCGTGTGTGTCAAAACCCATAGAATGTACAGCACTAAGAGTGAACCCCAATGAAAACTATGGACTTTATTTAATCATCATGTATCAACATTGGCTTATCAATTAAAACAAATATACTACACTAATGCAATGTGTTAATAAGAGGGGAAAATTGGGGTGGAGGTGGGGGATGGAGGGAAAATCTCTGTACTTTGCACTCGATTTTTCTGTAAACCTAAAACTGCTCAAATAATCAAGTCTATTGACTTTTTTAAAAGTGCAAAATCAAGAAATACTGAGCGGGGCAGAATAATTGTGGAAAGAGTCCTTGAAAGGGGTAGAGAGGGAGGGTGAAGGTGGGGAGGAAGAAAGTTAGAGACCAGTGTCAGCGGAGAGCAAACACAACTCCCCAGGATTTCTTAAAGCCACGCTCGCTCCCCAGCCAAAGCCCAAATCTGCCTCTTTTTTGGACCCAGCAAGAATCTTGAAAGCCAGAGACCCTAGAAGAAGCAGAGGGAGAAGGAGGGAGCTTGGGGAGACAGCCAGAGAATGGTGCTCTGGTACCAAAGGCACAAACCACAAGTGCAATTAGTCAAAAAAGAACTTGAAATTAAAAAATGATTCCGAGCAGAGGAGGGGAGTACATAAGTTACTGCAGCCCCCAGACATTTATGAATAATACAAATGCCGCGAGGTAGTGGAGCCAGAGCACAGTTAATTAATATGTAGAGGAGCAGAGATGCACTTGAGAAACAATAGTGCTGTTTTCCCCTCACTAGAAGTAAAAATATTTCCGGAAAGACTGACACGTTTATTATTTTCTAACATAATTACCTTATTGTGGAGCATTTGTAATGGAACACATTAGAGGCGCTAAGCACCTGCCTGGCTTCCCTTAATGCAGTTTGGTGCGGAGGTGCTGGAGAAAGCAGGCAGGTAGGAGGCGGGCTGGCAGGGTGGGGGAGGGGGCAGGTGGAGGGGTGTCCTGCGAGAGCACTGCGGCTTTTCGTTCCTGATGCCCTTTCTCTCCTGCCCCCTGCTTTCCGAAACCTCTTCAAACAAACGTCCTCTTCCCATTCCCTTCCCTGCCTTCCTGAACCCACCGCCAACCACTCCTGGGTGCCTCTGTGAGCTGGTGACAGATTGAGGAGCAAGGGTTGTGGCTTGGAGCCCCCTGATGGCCTGAGAAGGCTGAGAGGAAATGGCTGCAGCAGAAGCGGAAGCAATCCTGTGCTAGAGGAAGAAGGATGGATGAGGCGGGAGTCGTACAGGAGCGGAAGCAGTCAGCCCTCGACCAAGAACAGCCTCGTGGGGAGAAACTTAAGCCTTGCGGGTGCTTTGGCGGCTTTCGTGGGGAAGAAGGGTGAGAACATAGGCCCCTGGGTCCTAGCTTTTTGCAGCAAAGATCAAAAGTCCTTTGCCTCTCTGCTGCCTCACATTCTACACACCAACTACTTTGGACAAGAGGTGAACCTGAGCCTCACATTAGCCTTTTTCCTCCACAGTTGGGACCACCTGCCCCATAGATAGATGTCCGATCTATTCTTTCCAGAAGACGAACACCTGTCTCCTCCCCGTCCCCACAGCACCTGCCACCCCTCCAGATGCTCACACACAGGGGGAACCGGAAGCCACTCTTGTCACCGTATGCGCAGCGAGTGTCCCTGACCCTTTCCGCCTGCACAGTCTCCATCCTGGGCTTCTGGCCCTACTCCCATCTCCCCTTGTTTCTCCTCATCTCTTCCTCTTGCCCCTCTTCCCCTCTCCACCCTCAAACATGGGCTCCCTCCAGGATTTTCTCCTTGTCCCTTTTCTCTTCCCGTTTTATGGGAACGTCCATGTCTTCATGTTACAGCTAAATCTCATCTGTATTTAAAGCCCAGCCGTTTCTTCCGAGGTCCAGAATATGTAAATTCAGATGCCTGTGGAATATCTTTATCTACTTAAAAATCACAGTGCCCCAGATTGAACCCTTCATCTTCCTCCCTAAACCTCCTTCCCCTCCTGTTTTCTATTTCAGGGACTGGCATCTATCTCCCTACTCCCACAATTCAGAAACCGAAGGGGCTTTCCAGAATCCCTCTTTTCCTTCATCTCTCATATTTATTTGGCCATAAAATTGATCTTATACCTTAAATATCCTGGGAGTCTCTCTTCTATTTTCACTGTCACTGCCTTCCCTTCTTGAATGGATTCATGGAGTAGAGAGGGTGGCACTTGGGTGGATGGCAATAGGTATCGGTTGAATGATAAGCCTCATCTGCCTCCATTCTACTGTCCACGTTGCTCCTGGTCCTCTTCCTAGGATCTAAAGATGATCGTGTCCCTCTGCTTGAAAACCTCAATAACTCCCCATGACATACAGGACAAAGTTCCATCCCCGTGCTGTCCAATCTTGCATGCCTCTCCCTCCTTCCAGCCCCCTCCCCACCAGGCACCCATGGTGATACCAGCTCCTGCGGGTCTCTGTCCATAAAGATCTGCCTCCTACTTTTGTGTCTTGCCTGTGTTGTTCCTTTTGCCGGGAACACCATTCATCTACCATGTGGTCAGCCTCTGTTCTACCCTAAGGATCAGTCCTCTGGTTATCCATTGCTGTGAAATGACTCATTTAAGTAGTGACTTAAAATCACAACAATTATTTCATGACTATACCTCACGGTGCTGGGCTTGACAGGACTCCGATAGGCAGTTCTTGTTTGTGGTCTCTCAAATGGTCGCAGTCAGGGGTGGCTGGGGCTGGGGTCACCTTGAGCGCTCTCCCTCCTACGTCTGAGAGCTGCTGCTGGCTGTCAGCTGGGACCTGAGCTGCGCTGTCAGCCTCTCCATGTGGCCTGGGCTTCCTCCCAACATGGCAGCCATGTCACGCATAAGCATCCCCAAAAGAGAAATCAGCAGAAGCTGCATTGGCGTCTTTAAACCTAACCTTGGAAGTCATGTAGCACCATTTCTGCTACATTCTCTTCACCAAGGTTGTTCCAAGGGCCTGCCCTGGTTCAAGGGAAGGGGGCAGACATAGATGCCACCTTTAATAAGAGAGTGGCAACATTGTGAGAGAGCATGTGGAACGAAAACGTGGTTGTGGTCACTTTGGGAAAACAGTCTGCTGCATGTGACAGCTCTTCCCCTAGGAAGCCCTCCGGTGCCCTTCTCCCTCCCTGGGGCGACTCCCGTGCCTGCCTCTAGCATCCCCACCATATATATCACAATTATTTTTTATTTTTTGTCTGATTCCTTGAAGGTGAGGTCTATATTTTACTTACGAGGTGTGATCAAAAAATATATTTTAAAAATCTATTACAATAAAAGACACATTGCCATTAATGCCCCTCAAAATACTCCCCCTCGCTTTAAACACACTTATCCCATCGTTCTTGCCACTTTCTGAAGCAGCTCTGGAAGTCCTCTTTCGTGAGTGTCTTTAGTTGTGCTGTTGTGTCTGCCTTAATAATCCCGAGTCAATTTAACACGTTTACCTTTCATGGTCATTTTGACTTTGGGGAAGAGCCAGAAGTTGCACGGTGCCAGATCCGGTGAATAAGGTGGATGACAACACACTTTAATGTTTTTATTTTACAGAAACTGCCGTACCAGAAGCCATGTGTGACAGGGAGCGTTGTCAGGACAGAGGATGAAGTAAAGACACTCACGAAAGAGGACTTCCAGAGCTTCTTCAGGAAGTGGCCAGAACGATGGGATAAGCGCGTTCAAAGCGAGAGGGAGTATTTTGAGGGGGATTAATGGCAATGCGTCTTTTACTGTAATAAATTTTTTATTTAAACATTCACCGTATTTTTCGATCACAGTTCATATCTTAGCCCTTGGCACATAGCGCTCATTAAATGTTGGAAAATTAATGACTACGTGAGAGACTGGTCACAACCTTGCCACCCCGTAGGAAAGATGTTCTTCCAGAGCAGGCCAGGTACTTCCCAGGATGGGCACCGCTCAGGGGTGAGCGGTCACAGGCTCCCACTGAAGCCATTTCCCAGTTCAGCACACACACGCACCCACGGCCACCATTCACGGATGGCCTCGCCCATCCAAGGTCTGTGACCCGCTCCAGCAGTTGTGCCCAGACACAGACATTCCACAAACATTCTGGAAGATTCCAGAATCTTCCATTTAGCCCCAATATCTCCTCCACCTTCTTGCTTCTCTTTACATATTTCCAGCAGTGGAATAAAGGTGGCTCTGGGAAAAGTTCATCCCTGGGAAGCTCGGAGGACTGGTGGAAGGCTGACCCCTCCTTCTCCCTCCTGCCCCCCTCGTTGGCCCTCTGGAGCCATGGAAGGAAGAAATATCCCTTCTCATTTCCCAGCACCATTCCCCAGCTGCCTGGCCCCGTTTGCTGGGCCTTTGGAGCAATTGTTTGCCGAGCCATTCAGTGGGGCAGCTCCCTCTTGGGCGCCCAGCCCTGCTGCCTGACAGGCTGTGTGTAAGGGGACAGGCCTGAATGACTGTAATATGAACCATGAAAGTGGATATTAAAGGCTTTATTGCAGGGTGAGCACTGCTAATTGCAACGTTCCTTTCAGGAAGCGGGAGCTGATCAGTATAAGCAAGAGCACCCGGTTATTATAAGCCTGTCAGTGTGGAGGGAGCAGGCTAGAGGCGGGGGAGGGGAGGAGGCAAGCCGGAGGCACAATTACCTGAACTTTATCCAAGGCACACACTGCCAGCCTCGAATGTGAAAGGGAGATTGGTTCTGCTCTGAGCTTCCTCCTGTCACAGCCGCGCTGTTGTCGATTACTGATCCCCAGCCCTTCCCTCCCTCTCCCCAGACTTCTGGTGGAAGAGGTGCAGTTTGCGAGCATCTATCTGACACCCCAGCTCGCCCTGGTCCTGCCGGTGACACTACCCCATTTTGAGACGGGCGGTTGTTCAGGGCACCTCGGGATCAAGTTGCCCAGCTTCTCATGTTGCAAATGAGAAAGCAGGCTCAGAGAGGACAGGGACCTGCCCAGGTTACCCAGCTGCAAAGTGGCAGCACACAGCAGGACCCTTCTCGTCTCCATATATCTGCTCAGAGCTCTAGCCGCCTGTTCTAAGAGATATGCCAAGGGCAGGTGGAGGCCACCCAATCTCCTTAAAATTAATTGGCAGGTATAGGCATTGCCCACGAGGCACATAAGCAGCTGGTTGCATCTTCTGATGAGATCACGGAAGGAGAAAATGCAGCCCTTGCTGGGGAGATAACTTGTAAACAGCATCATCAAAACTCGTCACCACCACACGGCAAGAGTATTTAGTGCTCTACCATTTAAAAAATGCTTTCAGATATTTATGCAGCCAAATGTCATCGGGCACCTACGGGGTGGGTGCTGGGCACTGGAGATACAGGGGTGACAGACGATGTCTCTATGCAAGGAACTCACAGCTTCGTGTGGGAGACACGCAAGCCACCGGGCAATTAGGGTAGTGTGTGGAAAGCGCTGGATAAAGGTGTGCACCCATACATCACTTCCTTTAATTTAATCACATAAATTCAAGTGATTGCACATAAAAAGCTAATACTATAAAGGTGCAATCTGCCTGATGCCAATTGAGCAACGCAGATGGCAAAGGCTAGAACTGTACTGAGGTGGGCAAGCTCGCTATTACACATGGTGGTCAATGGTGGGTTCACTAAAACCGCAGGCTCTGAGGCGGCCAGATGGTTCAGTGGGTTAGAGCGCGAGCTCTTAACAATAAGGCTGCTGGTTCAATTCCCACATGGGATGGTGGGCTGCACCCCCTGCAACTAAAGATTGAAAACAGCGAGTGGACTTGGAGCTGAGTTGTGCCCCCCACAACTAGATTGAAGGACAGTGACTTGGAGCTGATGGACCCTGGAGAAACACACTGTCCCCCAATATTCCCCAATTAAAAAAAATACAATAAATTTAAAAAGGCAGGCTCTGAAGGATGGGTGGAAATTCAACAGTGAGGAGGGGCGGGAGTTGGGAGGGGGGAGAAAAGGGGTGGCGTTCTTTCTTGTATCCACCTAGAAGACTCCATACTTAGACTACTAGCTCTTCTCTATCCCCACCTCACCTAAGAGCATTGAGGTTGTTCGTGCCCTGGGGGCGGGGGAGGGGAGGCAGATCAGCATAACCAGTGCCATGCATTAGAGATCAGAGCGTAAAATCAAAAATTATAACACTTCTGGAATAAAACATAGAAGGAACTTCTGTAACCTTATTATAAGTAAAATTACCTTAGGGCACAAAAAGCATGAATAAAATCGGTAAGTTGTACTTCACAAAAATTTTGAAATTCTGCTCTTCAAAACACCATCAAGAAAATGAAAACGTAAGCCACAGGCTGGGAGAAAACAGTCACAACACACATACCTGACAAAAGGCTAGTATCCAGAATATATAAAGAATGCTTACAATTCAATAATAAGACCATCCAATAGAAAAAGGGGTAAAGATTTAAATAGGCACTTCACCAAAATAAAAAAAGCACAGGAAAAGATAGCTGCTCAACATTATTTGTATCACAGAATTGCAAACTAAAACCACAATGTGATACCACTATACACACCTACTAGAATAGCTAAAATTAAAGTGTCACCATACCAAGTATTGGTGGGAATGTGGAGCAACTGGAACGCTCACTCGTTGCTGGTGGGAGTGTAAAATGGACCAACTACTTCGGGAAACAATCTGGCAGTTTCTGATGAAGCCAAACAGAGGCTTAACGCATAACCCAACAATTGCACTTCTATTTATGTACCTAAGAGAGATAAAAACATATGCCCATACAAAGACTTGTGTGCTTAGGTTCATAATAGCTTCATTTATAAAAGTCCCAAACTAGAAATGACCCAAACTCCAACAACAGAATAAATGAATTGTGGCATATTCAATACTCAGAATAAATTGCGGATACGCACAAACATGTTATGAACCTCAAACACATTGTGAGTGAAAGCTGCCAAAGAGTACAATGTTGTATGATTCTATTTATACGAAATTCTACAAAAGACAAAACTATTTGTGGTGACAGAAATCAGATCAGAGGTCGCCTGGGGTTTGTCATGGGAGAGGGGATTGAATACCAATAGTCACAAGGAAACTTTGTATTGTTTGATTTTCGGAGTTGTGGTTTCATGGATGTATATATTTGTCAAAACTGATCAAACTGAATACATTTAGCTTTATGCAAATTATCTCAATAAAGTTAATTTTAAAAAACTGAATGGGGAAACCCCGCAGTACGATGCCATATGCTCTCCAGATACATGCAAATATACACATTTCCACATTGGTATATAAAGGCACAGAAACATCCAGAAGGATGTAACCAAAATGGCTGTATTGTTGACCTCTGGCTAGAGGTGGGTGAGGTGACTGATTAAGGTAAGTGGACAAAGGGACTTTAGCCTTAACCACAGGGCCTTAGTTTTCCACAAGGAAAATGTGTTTATGTATTAGATTGTATCCAGATTTTTCGAGGGAGTGAACAGTAGAGGAAAGCAGGGTTTGTGCCACCATCAAAAATCAAATGAATGTCTTTTACCTCTTTGGACCAACTGTTCCCTTCAATTATTTATTGAGCATCTATGTTTCTAGCAATATATGATCAGACAAGGTTCTTCCTTTCTTGGCTCTGACCTTTCCTCCAACTCACCCCAAAGAAGCCAGAGAGCCCAAGATTCAACACCTATCATTTTTTGGCTGGGGGACCAATTTATTTCAATTCTTAAGCCTCACTTTTGCTGAATCATAATAGCATCTGCCACGTAGAGCTCCTGAGGGATTCAATGAAAAACAGAAGCAAAGAGCTTGGCATCGGGCTTCATAAATAAGAGCTAAGATTAGTATTTTACTGGTATTACCATATTGTATTGATTCTAAGACCGAGTTTTTTCATATTTTAATATTTCCAGAATAGGACGAATTTTACAATCAATGTCACAATTTATTTGGCAGTGTTGTTTTTTTCCTTTCTTGGTACATAAAATAATGATGCACCTTACAATTGGCAGTGTCTTAGATTCTATGAGATATGATGATAGCATTTTGCTCATAGCTTTCCTCTGAGTCCCTGTCGATATTTAACCAACATTAGAAACAGGGAGAAAAGCTAATCCTCCTACCATCCTAAGGAGAAAGAGAAAACACAGGAATGATTTAATTAAACCATCACCACAACTACCCCAACAATGGAATGTTCCATCTGGCACAGCTGTCACTCTGGGGAAGGCCCAGCTGCCCAGAAGCTTCCTAGGTACCACTTTCTGTCTACCTGTTATCCCCTCCCTGTATGGTCAATGCTGACCCCTTCTTCTTCGGCCAAGTTACCTCCATCAGCTTCTTAAGCTCCCCACCTGCAGGCTTTCTTTGGCAACAGCAAATCACAAGTATCCTTGGGGTGGTCCTTTACCTATTGCCTCAGTTCCTCCCATGCCACGGTCATCTGAAAATTCTGATGTTGCTATGGTGGTATTCACCCACAGGAACCTTTTTGGTGCATTGAATGGGTTCTCAGTAGCAAGCCCAGAAGCCAGCCCTGGCTAACTTCTGCAGAAAGAGATTGCTTTGCAAAGAAAGCTGAAGGCTCATGGAGTTAATGGGAAGGGTGAGAACCAGGCTGGGAAAATGAGGGACCAAAGGAGGGCAGGTAGACAAAATGGCCAGGGCGCTACTGCTGCATGGCCATCACTTACCATCCCAGCCCCACGACTCCATCAGCCATTGCTACTGCAGTGACCACTCACCCGCCCCCATGAGCTATGTCACTTCCTTAAAACTCAAGTTCTCTCTGAGAGTGTTGAAGGGCTTGACCCTAGCCCTGTGTGCTCACCCTACTTCCGGGGTGGAGAATGGGACATTTGGTCACCTGCCACCCACTGAGACTCACAACTGGAAATACTTGTTACTTAGGAAGGTTGTACATGCTCTGGACAGCTAAAAAAAAAAAAAAAAAAAAAAGGCCAATGTTCACTACAGCTGTTTTCAGGAACGCATGTGTTTTCAACACCAGGGAGTGAAGGGTTTTACCAATCCTAGTGCATCCAGAAAGGACAACCAGGATGGGGAAGGGCTCTGACCATGTCGTTTGAAGAATTGTTGGAAACCAGAGTGTTTAACCCAGAGCAGAGAAGACTGGGGGGGCCTGCTGGCTCTTGTGAATATTCAGAATTCTCAAGTAAGAGAATGTTAACTTGTTCCACATGGTTTCACAAGCAAAATGATTCCCTCACTGGCTTCAGGATGAGGTTCAAACACCTTCACGTGGAGTCCAAGATCCGTATCTACTGTCTGGAGACGTCTCTGACTCCATGTCTATGTTCTCAAGAAGCCAGTGTCAAAGGAACATACCATGGGACACTCATTAAAGGTAGAGAGACAGATTTTATTCAGACAGCTGCAGGAGGGGAGACAGTCTCCACTATAAACTGTATTCAACTCTAACCAAGACGACCAAGGATTTCAACTAAGACAAACGACCCTTTGGGTTGAACAGAGAGGGAACAAAAGGGGCCTATTTGGAAAGGATAAAGGGGAACAAAGTTTGGCAGAATTGCATTTTCTTGAGCAGAAACTCAACACGGGCGCTGGGGTGACCTGTGGGAACATCGACCCGTGCAGGTGGAAGCCAGGCTGGACGTCGGTCAACTCCCTTCTTAGCACAGTGTTTGGGCAAGTCCTCGGTGCCATGTGGGAGTTCATCATTTACACCAGGCACAGGCAGTGAGTGGCATCGGGAGGCCAGGGGAGGACCTGGGCTTGTCGTCCTCGCTGAGATGTCCCCATGCCTAGCATGGGGCTTAGTGGCAGTATTTGTTGAATGGACACATGAATGTGTGGATACAAACATATGTGGTGTCCTTCCCTGCCCTGGGCACTCCTGCGGGGGCTAGATTTAACTAGTCTGGACAAATATGCTGAAGTGTTTGTGGTAAATCCATACAGTGATATTTTAGAGCCAAGAGACATCATGGAAAGAACGTGGGTGAGAGGATTTTAGTCCTTGCTGCTCGTACACATGCAGCTTCGAATACGTTGGTTCATGTTGCTGAGTTTGCATTTGCTCAGCTCCGCAATGGGCATAATAATTGTGTCTAGCTATTTGGGTTGATGGAGGAATAATGAGGTTTCACAGGCTGGGCATCTAGTTTGTCCCACAGTATGACGCTTAAAAAAACTTACTGCCTCTTTACCCAAACAGGTGTAATCAGTTTGTTCTGTGATGTCCCGAAATGTGAGTTGATATCCAAGGGTTTTGGGAGGACAAGTGTCTGAGAAGGCCTCAGCTGCACAGCGTCATTTATAATTAAAGTCAATGAAGGCTCGGCTCTCTGATTGTTAGGGTTTCTAAGGTCCCTTTGGCCCATATGGCAGCATTAGATATCCATCTCTCTTCATCTGGACATGTGGGGCAGGGTTTTCCCAAGAGAGGTCCATGTGCCATCTACGTGAAGGTCCCATGAGTATCAGAATGAAGCCGCTGCGCTTGACTTCTAGACCTCCAGCCCACTCCAGACTCTGGGAATCTGGGTGTGAACCAGCTCCATGAAGGATTCTTACGGGCAGTGAATTTGGGGGTAAGGATGAGGCCCAATATTCTCCAGTGGAACAAGCGTGTACCTTCCCACCACCAGCCTCAACACCAACCCAGACTCCATAGCAATGCATCTTCCCTAGCACCTGGGGGTCAGAGGTCACCTGTAACACTCCATTTCCAAATGTGGGAAGAATAACACAAAAGGGCCCCCTCCTTCCCAACACAGAACTACTGAAAGGTGGGTGTGCCCTTCTGAGGCCACAATCCTCTCTTCCCTTGGGCTTCTCTCCCCTTAACCTCTGTAGGCCTCAGTTCTCCCATTTGCTAAGAGGCAATGAACACTAAATTTTACTCTATGGAGTGACCAATTGGTCCCAGTTTGCCCACTGAAAGTCCAGAGTGGGTCCACTGGCATAGGTGAGCACCCTACTTGGCGCATAATAAGCCCTTATGAAACACTAGTCCCCATTCCCTCTTCGCAAGGTTGCCGTGAGGGTGGGCTGAGAGGATGTGCATGGACCTTCTTGCTTCTCAAGTATGGCACTTGACCGAGGCGCTCACTAGAAATGTAGAACCTTGCCCCCCGCCCCCATGTCTACTGACACAGGAGCTGCATGAACAAGACACCCAGGTCACTCATGCACATGTGAAAGTTGGAGAAGGCTTAGCCTGATGCTCAAAAATTATAGGCCTTTCTACCTCTTCCCTAACAGACCTTACCAAACAGCGCGTCTTAAGGAAGGCCTACCCCTCTAGGTTTCCTTAAAGAATAGTCCAAAAGCAATGTCAGCATATCCCGCCCTGGCGCTGACGGTTTCACTCTTCTAAGTTTCAAGGAAGGAGTTGTAGGGTGAGAGTAGAACCAAAGAACGTTCTAAAATTAGAGGTGTCCACAACATAAACCTAGGTAGACTTGGTTTAATCATGGTGGGCACCTTGGACAACCCCACTCAACAGACTCTTAACATAGTCAACACTTTCAGAGCCCAGGTGACAGAGCTCACTGGCGTTGCTCCCACTCATTCTGATATTAGGGTACAGTGAGTCATCAGATCAGCCTGAACCAATTACAACTGTCCTGCTGGCAGGCTGCATGTGGTCCTGGCAATATGGCGGCTAATCCAGTGAAAGACCTTGAGGGATGACAACCCACTGACAGTTCAGAGGGTGTTCCCACAATGCCCTTCAAGGTCAGCAGGGCACCCTCATTAGCATAAGGCCGCTTTCAGTGCCCAACCCGCAAGTGGCTCCCATTCAATTTCCATTTTCCTCAGAGGCTGCCCCCTAACTGTGTCTTTACCAAATTAGCCCTGCAGGGCTCAAACGAAGCACTTCAGAGAGCTCTCATTCAGATTAATGTGTAAAATTTAATTATGGAGGCCTGGGTTATCGCAATGTTTAAAGCCATTTACGGAACCTGGGAGCTACAGAACCCTCCCATGACTGGGCCGAGCAAGGCTGGGCAGCCCTTTGATCATGAACCGCTGAGAAAAATCTCAGTTTGCATATTAAAGTCAGGAAATTATCCTTTCCCTTTCCTCGCTAAATGGCCAAGTATTCATCTCGTGGAGAAGGAGCAATTCCGAAACTCCAAGAGGATGCAGGGACCTCCCAAAGCCATGGGGCCAGGTTTCCATCTTTACCGTGACCCGATAGCCAAATTCAATTGCCAGATAAACGCCAAAGGTACATGGGAGACAAAACTCCTTAAGAAACGCAAATGAATAGAGCAACAGACGCAAGCAGCTCCCATAAGTCAATGCAGGACGGAGGGGAAGGTTAACTCATGCTTTGGAGGTATTCCTGGAAGCCTTCCCAGAGGCGTAGCACTTCCTTGGGGTTTTGAAGAATAAAGAGGAGTTATTCTTGAAAATAAAGGAGTAGGTGGGTGTGGGGAAGGACATTTCAGGCCAGACTCTGCTGGGTCTGAAATTTGTAGGAACAAAGTTTCTTCCACTGAACTCACTGATCTCTGGAACATTCTCTCCTGCGTTGCTCTGTGTGGAGTTGGAGAATGGCTCATCCTCCATTCCCTAAAACCTTTAGATTGTAAGCTCCTCAAGGGCAGAATTATGCTTCTTTTAAAACCTCAGCAGTATCTGAAAGGAGTTACTGAGCCCATAGGAGAACTTTAGCGCTGAGCTGAACCCCCTAAAACACAATTTCCAGGACCCTTCCTTGCACGAGCCAACTTTTGCCTGAATTCAAAACTGCAGCTCCTTTACCTATATTCAGAGACATGATTCATATTTTTTCCCATCACTTCAATCCTCATAGAATTAAGAGAGTGAGGCAGGATGAGTGGATTTATGGCCTCAAATGAATTTCAAGATGAATAAGAACAATCACAATTAAAATCAAATTTCTGAGAGAGGAGTTGATCTCTTTCAAGGAGAGAGTGGGCCCAGCCTTGCCTGCAGCCACAGCGGCTCCTTAATGGGGATTTAAATGCTGTGAAGCCGAGTCGGGAGCAAATGTCTGGAGAATGACGCCACCTTTGAAGCTAATTTTGTGACAGCTCTTTCACCATGGTTCCACGGGAGACCAAACACCATTTTTTAATTACTCATGAAAACATGAAAAGGCCCTCTTCTCAGACATGCCTCCACTACACGCCACGCTCTTTACTCACAGTCTTCTCTCCGAGCTCTCTCTGCCCCCTCGGGTGAGTCAGCTATTTTTTCTGTGGCCCTGGTGGGGACAAATAAGGGTTCCAGGGGTCAGGGATTTGCTCAGAGTGGGTTGTAATAAAACATAATAGCTGCAAGATATTGAGCTCTGTGCCTGGAGCTTCACAAACATTTTCTTTGATCTTGGAACGCCCCAGGTATTATGAGCTTTCTTTTGTAGATGAGGGAACAGGCTCAGAGAGGTTATGAAACTGCTTCAAGGTCACACAGCTGGTGGGTGGAATTTAAACCTGTGTTTTCTGGCCCCCAAGCCTGGTGGTTTCCTGTCTGCCACCTGGCAGGAGACCAAGCGGGAAGGTATGCTCAGAAGCTAAGGAGAGGAGGAGAGGAGCTGGACTCAGGTCCAGGAGTGGGTCTAGGTCTCCAGAAATGTGGTAGGGTCTTCTCTTAATTGAGAAGATATGGCTTTTTTCCTCAGCTCTAGCCTCATGACAGTGATGTCAGAGTGAACCTAGGACAAGGCCAGTTAAGGAGTTTTCTATGTTAATCTAGAGGTTCACCTCCTTATGTCCCTCCCAGTAAGGATCCCAAAGCCAGAGCCTGTAAAACCTGGGGTGATTCTTCCTCTCCCCAGGGGACATCTGGAAATGTCTGGAGACATTCTTGGTTGTCACATCCCCAGAAGGAGGGCTGCTGGCATCTAGTGGGTGGTGGCCAAGGATGCTGGTGAACATCCTGCAACGCACAGGATGGCCTGGACTCAAATCTAAGCAATCGGAACCACCGCCCACGGCGGCTAGGACTGCATCCTGTCTCTGAGGTGAGGATGGAGCTTGAGCACACAGCTGGCACAGCAGTTTGGGGTCAGAGGCTGGATTCTGGCTCCAGCTTGCCCACCAACTAGCCTTGGGGCTCTGTTTCCTCACCCGAAAGAGGAGATTCTACTGATATTGTGACTGGCTCTCCTTATTGTTGTGGCTGTAAGAGGTCAGGTGGCCTGGGTTTCTGGTCACCATCCTGGCTCCAAGTCTAGCCTCTGGGACAAGGAAAGAACTGGTGGGGGTGGGGTAGGGAAGGAGTAGCTGCCCCAGGGCAAAGGGGATGAAGATGGTAGTCTCCAGGACTGCCTCCTGCACATGCCATTACCCACGACAGAATCACACAGCTGGGACCTGGGTGACGAGACAGATGCAAAAATGATCTGAAGTGACCCTATCATCGCACCTGTCGTCTCCTGTCCGGTTAGGGGTTCTGTCTGTTTCTCTCTGACGTGACAGTATGGACACTTCAAGGTGACAGGGCTGCCAGGGCACCCATGTCCTGCACTTCCCGCAGGATGGGCCTCCTGGCCTCTTCTTCACCTTCTCTGTGGGGCCCAGGTGAGGGGCGCAGACTCTGAGGAATCAGTTTGGCATCTTCTAGTTTCAACAAGACCTTACGCAGGGTGGTCATGGGGACAGGGAGGAGTCAGCTCAGGCCCCACCTCCCTGGCCTCCTGGCCCAGCATCCCCTCTCCCCGCCCTCCTCAGAGATCCAGGGATTGAAGGCAGAATCCCTGGGTGGCTCTGGTGGTGCTTACGGCAAGAGAGGGGAGTAGCCTGAGCAGAGAGGACCCCCAGCGCCCACCTGCCCACTCCTCAGCCTTCCAGGGCCAACCCCAAGCTGGACTCTCACTCACCCAACTGGGTGAGCAGGCATGGCCCCTCCATCCTCATTTCAGCATCTCCCCTTGCATACCCCTTACAAGACTCACACAGGCACAAAGGGCGCCCCAATTTCAGACCATGTCCCAGAAGTGTGCTGCAGGTCTGGGGAACTGTGACAATGAAAGTAAAGGGCAGAGAGTACCAAGGCCATACCTCAAATAGCATGTTCCTCGAGCTCCCTGCAGCAGGGCCCTTTGTGGGCAGTTTGGGGGAAATTCCTGAGCCCCACCCAAGACTTCCTTCTAGAAGCAGAACCTCTGGCAGGCAGGAACCTGATTCTCAAACAGCCCCCCAGGGAACTCTTACCCACTGTGAGCAGTGGTTCTCACCCTGGATGCACGTTAGGGTCGCATGCCACAGCCTCACCCCAGACCCAGTAAATCAGTATCCAGGCCGGGCATCGGGCGTTAATATATATATATTGTCATGCAGGGTCTTGGCTCAAGAACATGACATGGTGAGGCCAAAAAGGAACACTGATGGAGCCATAGACAGGGGAGTCATACCACTATATTCTCGCTGGCGGCTGGGTTGGAGACACAGGAAGCAGGAGCCACACGATCCGCAATCCACAATCCGCTTGCTAACTGCACTCGCCAGCCGCAATCCGCTGTGCGTTTCTCTGCCAACCAACCCACCTGCCGGCGTAGCCACGGCAATTATATTAGTGGCTAATGGCTAACTGGTTACAGCTGATGGCCACCCAGCCACAGCGGATGGCCATCTGATTACACCTGATGGCCATCTAATAACCGAGCCACCACCTTTCCACGTGAGGCCAAGAGCCTAGAAACTGCTCTCTGGGACTCTCTCTCTCTCTCTCTCTCTCTCTCTCTCTCTCTCTCTCTCTCTCTCTATATATATATATATATATATATATATATATATATATATATATATATATATATATATTTAATGTATACATATATATTTTAAACGCCTATTTATTTTAAGTGTTTTTCCAGGACCCATCAGCTCCAAGTCAAGTCGTTGTTTCAGTCTAGTTGTGGAGGGTGCAGCTCAGAGTGGCCCATGTGGGGCTGGAACTGGCAGCCTTGCTGTCAAGAGCACCGAGTTCTAACCAACTGAGCCAACCGGTGCCCCAGGCATTAATATTTTTAAAAAGTGATCAACATGTGCATCCAGGGAGGGTTGAAAGCTGCTGCTTCAAAGTTTGAGAACCACCTGGCTTTTACCCAGGAAAACAGGAAGCCAGAGAACGGGTATCAGCTGGGACCCTTCAGGGCGCAAATCCCACACGATTTGGTCAACCCACACTGCCAGGCAAGCTCTGCGCTAAAGGTGAAGAGGGAAGGGGGCATATGGCACTTGGCAGAAAGCAGTCCAGCCTGCAGCAGTCAGGCTCTGTCCAGGGAGGGTTGAGACACCCAGGAGGAGAGCAGGTGTATGTAAATGAAGCAATTAGTGTAAAGGAACTTGGGAAATAAACGCTACCATAGCTCAAAGAAGGGAGTGAGCTCATCCGGCTGAGGCAGGGCAGGGAGAATTTGGAGGTCAAGGCCTTCTTCCCGGCAATGGTTCCTGGAGACCAGAGGCAATGATCTGGAGACATTCCTGGTTGTCTCAGCTGGGGAAAGATGCTACTGGAGTCAGGTGGTAGAGGCCAGGGGTGCTGCCTGCTAAACACCCTACCATGCACAGGACAGCCCCCCACAACTATGACTCGGCCCCAAATGCCCATAGTGCTGAGCCTAAGGACCTCCAGTTTAGAGCAGAGCTGGCTTGTGGGCGTCAGCAGGGTGTGTGCTGGGAGGGGGAGGGTGGCCCAAGCTCAGTGGGGTCCTGAATGAGGAGGCTGAACCTGGCGTAATGAAAGGAGAGGTTTCTGGAAATCTCACAATTGTGCCCAAAGGATCAAAGCACAAGAGGGAGTCTGCAGGGGGCAGGGCGTGAGGAAGAAAAATGCAGAGGATGTCGTCAGTGGGAGAAAGAAAAAATTGAAGCAAAGTGTCCTGCTTCAATTAAGGGGGCTGGAAGTTCCTGAGCTAATGATCTGTGGACCAGAGTCCCCAGTGGTCCTGCCTTGCTGCCAGCACATCTGGAGGACAGAGAAACCAACTCCTTCCCTCTGGAGCTTCAATTTGGAAAAGAAATTCATCAGTAGCCCCCGTGTGAAAATAAGAGCCCAAATGTCAAATGCAGGTTGGTCACAGCTGGCTGGAGAAGCCTGGGGAGGCTGCCAGCAAGGATGGACGCTGGGAACTAGGGGGAGGCTAGGAGACGCCCAGGGCACAGCATTTAAGGAGGCCCCTCCCTTTCAGTGGCTGCCCCTCCCTTACACGCCCCTGAGATGAAGTGCCTCCTTAAATGTTGTGCCCTGGGGTGCCTCTTCCCCCAACTCTGGGTCTACTCTGAGTTATTGGGGGGGTTCCCCTTTGTGTTTCCAGATACCTTGAGATGCATAAACGAATAATGAAGGTGACTCTGGGCAGAAATGACCTCCTCTCCTTTAGGGATCTGTCCCTCTCTTGGCTTCATGCCCTCTTTCTCCCTTAACTGGCCACCCTGTCCCCATCTCCAGGCTTGCCTGATGACATTGCCTCTTTCTGCACTGAGTACATAGAACAGTTCTCACAGACACCCCCTCATTTTCCTCCCCCAGGCCCACAACTGCCCTATTTACATCTTTCTCTATTAAAGACCCCACCCCCTTGCGCTGAGTCCCCTGTCTGCAGACGACCAGGGACCTTGCTCTTCCTGTCTCCTACTCTGATGACTCATTCTTTCTCTGGGGGCACAGGTTCTTTTGGAATCCTTCCCTGCCACCTCCTCCTCCACACTACTGCTTTCCTTCTCTGCTTCCTTTCATGGCGTAACTTCTGAAAACGGGCGGCCTATACGCACCGTCTCCACGCTCTCACTTCCCATTCACTTTTCAAAATGTATCTTTCTTGTGGTAGAATATACATAACACAAAATTTACCATTTTCATCGTTTCTGAATGTGTAATTCAGTGGCATTAAGTACATTCACAAAGGGCAAAAATCACCACCACCTATTTCCAGAACATTTTTTTTTTTTGAGATATAACTCACATACCCTATAATCCACCCTTTCAAAGCAGACAAGTCAGTGGTTTCTAGTATCTTCATATGTATGCGCAACCATCACCACAGTCCGTTTTAGAACAGTTTCATCACCTCCAAAAGAAACCATGTACCCTTTAGATGTCACACCAACCGCCGGCCAACTTTATTCCCCAGCCCTAAACAACCACTAATCTACTTTCTGTCTCTATGGATTTGCCTAGTCTGGACATTTCCTATAAATGGAATCATACAATACGTGGTGTTTTTGTGACTGGCTTCTTTCATTTAGCCTGGTGTTACCAAGCTTTGTTCGTGCTGTGTTATGTCTCAGTTCTTCCATTCCTTGTTATGGCCAAATTGCATTCCATCGCATGGCTATACCACATTTTGTTTATCCTTTAGTAGTTAATGGACATTTGTGTTGTTTCTACCTTTTGGCCATTGTAAATAATGCCTCTATAAACATCCACGTCCAGGTGTTTGTGTAGACATATATTTTCCATTATCTGGGCATACACCTAGCAGTGGAATCGTTGGGCCATATGGCAACTTTTTTAATGATTTGAGGAACTCCAGACATTTTCCAAAGTGGCTGTCCTGGCCCACCTCTTGCCTCTTTCAAATCTACTCTTCACAGAGAAGCTGATGTAATCTTTAAACATGTACTTCAAATCATGTTTCTTCCTTCCTTCTTTTAAAATTCTTTGATGACACCCTGTTGTTCTGAGAAAGAAATACAGATCATTCCCGTGGCCCGCGGACTCTGCAGCTCCGTAGGCACCAACCACGGCCCTGGCCCATCTCCTCTGCTCACTGACCCCCTCCCTCCCAGCTTCGTTTCTCCTGCTCCAATAGCCCAGCAGCTTTTGCCCAAAGGCATCTACACTATCTCCACTCTCGGCCTAGAATGCTCCTCCCCCTTGTATAAGTTTCCTGTGGCTGCTGTAACAAACAGAATTTGGGAGGCTTAAAACAACAGAATTTATTCACTCACAGTTCCGAGGCCAGAAGTCTGAAGTCGAGGTGTCGTCGGGAATATCCTCCCGCTGAAGGCTCTAGGGGAGGATCCTTCCGTGCCTCGTCCAGCTTCTGGTCGTTGCTGGCACTCCTTGGCTTGTGGCTGCACCACTGCAGTCTCTGCCTCCGGTGTCACACGGCCGTCTCCCCTCTGTGCATGCCTGTGTCTCTTTTCCTTCTCTTATAAGGACGCCAGTCGTACTAGATTAAGGGCCTATCCTACTCCAGTATGACCACATCTTAACTTATTCCGCCTGCAGTGACCTTACCAAATAAGACCGCATTCTGAGGTTCCGGGAAGAATGTGAATTTTGGAGGACATTATTTAACCCTGTCTACCCCTGTTCCTCAAGTCTCAGCTCAAATACCAACTCCCCCCACCCCAACCTGCCTGCACCCCAGGGACCCTCTCCCACAGCACCTTTCTTCTCTTTGGCACCTTTACCAGCCATCATTAGGTTGCATTGTTGTTGTTTACTTATCCATTCCCCTTACGGGTGTGCAAGCTCCCAGAAGCAGGCTTCCTGTCTATCTTGTTCATCACTCTAACACTGAAACTCCCTGCCTGACTCAGGACAAGTTTTCAGGACCTGGAAGGAGGAAGGGAAGACACAGTTCCTGCAGGAGGCATCCTGGATGCGGGTCACACAGGGGCCCCTGAATGGTCTGTCAGTCCCTGGTGTGCCCGTGCCCCAGCCCGTCTCAACAGCCTCCGTGACAGGCAGGGCTGGCTCTCCAGGGCAGGGGTCAGTCGCCTGGCCCCCTGTGCATCACGCCGAGCCTGGACGCCAGGTGGGTATTTAGCAGCATGTGGGATAACGCCACGGGCACTACAGGCTGAGCTCCCAGGAGAGCAGGCTTCTTTCTGAAGTGTCTGTGGAATGAGAAGAAGCCTCTGCCAGACTCCTTTCCAGCATGATGTCAGCCAATCCAACGTCATGCTCCTTTCCTGTGCACAGGGACGGACTTGGGTCTGGTCTGCTCCTCTCAGGCCACTTGCCCCGGAAGATGCCCCAGAGGCACAGGGCTGGCCCCACCACGCGTTTGGCCTCAATGTGCTGGCTGGATGCCTTCCTCAACCCCGTCTGAGATGGAGGCAGACGTGCAGCCGGAGGTGTTGCGGAGCGTCAGCACTCACGGACGCACTCCCTCTGGAGCCTGGGGCAGAATAACACCCGCTTGGTGGAGGGAATGTCTGGCGTCTGGCATCCTGCGGCTGCTCCTCGGTTTTAAGCTACCTGCCAGGAACAGAGTGGGGATTGGTAAGCCGAGGTGCAAGATGGCAGACGTGGCTGCCTTTCTCCCCTCCTTCCTGTATTCTCACCCTTTGCAATGTGACTTGCAGCTTCTCCCTTCAAGAGATGTCTGTCTCCCACCTGGATGAGTCTCCCAGGGCTGCTGAGACAGATTCACACAACCCGGGGGGCTTAACAACAGAGTGTGTTCTCTCCCAGTTGTGGAGGCTAGCAGTCTGAAATCAAGGTGTTGGCAGGGCCGTGTTCCCTCCCGAGGTTCTTGGGGAGAATCCATTCCAGGCCTCCCTCCCAGCTTCTGGGAGCTGCTGTCCATCCTTGGCATTTGGGGGCTTGTAGCTGCCTCTGATTTCACGTGTCTTTCCCACTGTATCCCTCTGCCCCTGTGCCTTCTCTTCTTATAAGAACACCGGTCGTTGGGTTTAGAGCTCATTTTAAATCCAGGATGATCTTATTTGGATGATCTCAATCACATTACATTTGCAGAGACATTATTTCCAAATAAGGTCACATTCTCAAGTTTCAGGTGGACATGCATTTTGGAGGGACTCTATTGAACTCACTACACCACCCTTTGAATCCCAACTGACTTTGTGTCCTGCTGTGGCCAACAGAATGTGGTAGAAGTGACAATGCTCAGTTCTAAGGCCATGAAGCTTCTGCTCTTGCTCTCTGAACACTGAGACCACCTGTGGGTAAGCTTGAACTAGCCCATGGAAGGTGAGACACACATGGCGAGGGCCCCCAGTCATTGAGCTGATGTCGTGGAGCCGTCCCAGACAATAGACCGCTGCCTAAGCAGCTCAGCTACTGAGCCTGGCCCACATCAGTAGAAGCCCCAGGCCAGCGGAGCCTAAATTGGCAACCTGCAGAATCAAGGCTGAGTCAATAGTCACCAAGTTTGGGATCATTTGTTACACAGCACTAGGTGACTGATTCACAAAGTGTGATTGGTTCTGGGCAAATGGGAGAAGGCGGTGCCATTTCTGGGGACTTCTGGACATAAGGAAAACTAGTGGCCTAAGACCAGGACCATCCACTAATGACCTGACCATCTGGACATCTTCCGAGCCACCCTCAGAAACAATAACAGATGCTACTGAATTCACCAGTGCGTGCACGCCCATACATCCTCCTTTTGTCCCCATCATGTGGAGCCATGCACGCAGTGGTACCTCAGAGGGCCGTGGTGGTGGTGGTGGTGGTGGTGGTGTGTTCTTGACAAAGCCAGGGTCAAAGCCACAAAGATTCAGGAAAAAATGAGTAATTGCCCACTGCCCAGCCTCTCCCACTGACTGCCTCTCCATCTTCGGGAGGGTGAGAAGAGGTATATTCCTTCTGTACCTCCACGTCATGGGCCAGCCGAGAAGTTTCCAGTTTGAAATTCCAGAAATGGGACCCCCCACCTGGCCAGGGCCACTGATTAAGAACCCGAAAGCCAGCCGTCAGCAGGAGCCTCAATCACGCTGGCTGAAATTAATCGCTTGCCTTGCAAAGGGATTTATTTTCTCCTTTACACCTGGAGAGAAATGGGCCGTGAACTGGAAATTTCCAGAGCGGCAGGCTGAACTTTTTGTCTGAATGGAACAACTTTCTTTTAAAGTGCCACCATTTGCTCTGTTCAATTCCAGCATTAAAGGACAATGGCCAATTTTCAGTGGACCTGGGATGTCCGTTTTGTCTAAAGAGTGAGCGTGTGGGAAATTTACTAACCTGGCTGTGACTGCCCATGGAAACAGGTTATTTAACAGGATTTAAATACTATCCTCTGGGGCTCAACAGCAGTGAGGGAGGCAGCTGGAGCACTGGAGTAGCGTATTTCCCTTCTAGCTTTTAATGAGAAAAGGCAGGAAAAGCGAGAGGGACAGAGAAGAGACAGGCGGAAATGGACAAGGACAGAACCAGGGCCAAAGAGCTGGGCAGAGTGATCCCAATCCAGAAAGAACGCTTGCAATTTTTAAGGTGATATTAGAATAGGGGAGTATTCCTTCGATCACTTTTTCACAAGTGTCACTCAACAAGCCTTTGTTAAAGGATCTGCTAGGTTCCAGGCGCTCAGATGGTATGAAACCAAAGCAGATACCAATCTCGGTAGGCTTCCTGGAGGAAGCATTTTGGAGCCAATTCTGAACCTAATTTTTCGATGCTTCTGCCAATCATTCCCTACCAACCTCCTGACTTCCTCCACCTTGTTGGTTTGCTCAGTGAGGGAATGACTTGAGTATGGGGATTAGCGTCAGGAGGCTAGTTCTTCCATATATTGACTATAATCTTAGGTTATTGTATAGCCTCAGTTTTGTCGTCTATGAAATGGGGATCATTATACCTAACTCATGCATTCATCTTCAGAATCAAACAAAAGCATAGAGAATGCTTCTGGCACAATAACAGGCATATGTGAGATATACACAGTGTCCTTTCCATTCTCTTCCCTCTCAGCCTTTGCTGGGCTACATTACTCTCTTTCTAAAAGTCTGCCCAGGAGCTTGTCTCTTCCAGAAAGCCTTCCCTCTGCTAGATGTTACTAAATTTTGGGGTGGCCCTGCCCTTAATAGCACAGTGCGGTGTCTAAGAGTGAGGACCAGGGCCGGACTTTGAGATTCAAATCTTAGCTCTCTGACTGGTCTGCTGTGTGATATTCACCCCTTGTAATTCTCAGTTTCTCGTTAAAAACACAGTACATGCTTCATAGGGCTGTTAGGGTTAAATGAAGTAACCCATATAAAAACACTTTCCTAGGGGCCAGGCACGTAGTAGGTGTTCAATAAATGACAGCTAGCTGTTCCCGATTATCGTCATGAATCATGGCTGTGAATGAGAGTGGTTTCCTAGAGGACTGGAAGTCGATTCTACAACTGCCATTGGTAAAGAAATCTTTGTTCTTATTTGGAAAACAAAAGCAGAAACACCCCGGCCCCAGCCCACTCCAGTGAGGGCGCTGGTTGCCTCTTCAGTGAGCCTTGTACTTTCCAAGTAGAAGAGTTTTACACCCAGACTTAATTTGCCCAATTACTCCATCTGCTCACAAGTTACTCCGTCCTCTCCAACACACACACAGAGTCTTTGAAGACGGGCTGTACTGAGTGAGGGAACAGAAAATGCTCAATTATCTATACAAATGGCAGGGAAGAAACACGCTTTTCCCATTTGGCTCAAGAATGTATTATATGACCTCTTTATACTGCAGCCTTATCTCCTCATTCTGTTTTGTTTACTCTAATTTCAAAATGACTTTTCATTTCCTGCAGCAGCAGTGCCAGAGATAGAGGGAGGGTTGGGCCGGGAGGGGAGGTGGGAGGTAGGGAGGAATAAGCGAGTGGATGAGCAGTAGAACACCCCAGTAAGACATTTTCTAGACCCCAAACCAGGACCCACAGCCTGAGAGCATTTGCATGTGAGCATATTTGGGAGATGGCCATCTGGGAGACAGTGTTTGGTTGCTGAGATTTTGGCATTTCAATGGTTTATGGGCACAAAGGAATAGAATTCTTGAAATCCGAGCTGTTCTAAAAAAATTCGGGCTATATGGTAACTGTTGAAGTCCAGGGAATCTAATCTTGAATTTTAAGTTGGCCGCCAAACAGAAAATGAGAAGCAAGAAACACATAATAGCGGCAGTATGCAGGCGCCCGCTGAGAACTAGGCTTGCCATAGGATGTGGAGTTCTCTATTAGAGTCACTCACTGCCCCAAACATCAATTATTTGTCACGATTATTTATTAATTATCATTAATTATGTGCATACTACTTGCCTAATGAGTGTCTCCCCAGCTCTATCCTGAGCGATGCAGTGTCACACCCATAGTAGCATCTCAGTATATTTGCTGAATGAGTGAACAAAAGTATTCAAAACAGAAATGAACAAACATATTCCTAGAACAGGCTCTTTATCTTGGACGAAAGTCGGCAGGATAGTCGGCACCCAGAAAGTTTGGACCCCCGAGTGGCGTGCTCTGCATTCCTGGCCGCCATACTGGAGGAATCCAACAGCAGCTGTGGATTGGAGTGGGGTACAGCATGGCCTACCCCATACCCCACAGCCAGGCGTCCTCGGAACTCCATCTGTTTTCTGCTTCTGGTTCCAGAAATGTAATCCAACATGTGCAGAATCCAAAATGCGGTGGGAACATAGAGTGTGGGCTCAAGTTTAGGGTCCAGTCCACCTGCTGCCCCACTCAGACCCCCGGATTCCCCATGCAGCCACCTCCTTGGCCGACAGGGAACCAGCAGGGACAGTGCTTTCCGGCCAGCCCTCTCCCTTGTGTGTTCTCCTTCCCAGGCCTTGGGTCATATGAACACTTTTTCTCTGTCCTGAACCCTGGCCTGTTCTGCGTCAAGCCTCCAGCATGAGTTGTCAGTCTCTACCCATAGCAATTCTCCAACCTGCCCCATGGCGGGAATGCAGGGGAAAGGAAGGGTGGGTTTCGAATGTGGGGTGGGGAGAGGGAGGAGGAAGAACAAAATACAAAGAATGATAAAGGAAAGTAATTATACTGAAACATGGTTATCAAAATAATTTTTTAAAAAACCAAATCTGTAGCAATTTGTAGTTTAAAATCTAATATATGGTAATTCATGTGCTCCTTTATTAATGCGCTAAAAAACAAGATCTAGCTGCAGGTCTAATAACTACCATAATTTCAAAGTAGTGATGAGCGTAAACAATATTTTGAGATATCTGCCACGACTATAACATGATATGAAAATATCTGGGTTTTCTATTGATGCAAAACTCCCCAGTGCTACTAATATTTCTGTGGTTTGTTGCCTAGATCCATAATTAGAGGAAATGATACATTTTATTTCAGGTTAATGAAAATAAGGATGCGTTTCTTTCCCACTCAAGTTCACAGATACCCTGAATGTATCAGGGACCCCCGGATACACACCCACATGGGGTTAGTGTACGTTTTATGGTTTGTGCACAGTGTGTGTTTTTTTACTAGTTTCCAATCACATCACAGAGTGCCCCCTCAGCCTTGGGAGGCTCCAGGAGGTGTGGGTGGGGACAGGGCGATAACCATTCCGCCTACTGAAGAATGAATGAATTCTCCAGGTTGTGGTTTACCTGCTTGATTCAAAATCGATGCCGAATACCCAAGGCAAAAGGCAGGGGTTGCTCAGAGATCTGGTCTACCTCCAAGCCACACGAATATCTGCTCTCCTAAGTCCAGGGACACAAGCTAACAGTGACAGAGGGGCCTCCCTCTGTATCTGTCTCCATCAGCTCCCTCACTGGTTCCCCTGGGACCCTCATTTGTTGGGAGTCCCATGTCCAAGGGCTGTTGGTATCAACACTTCAGGGGAGGATATGCGTATGGACTCACTCTTGCATTCTTTGCAAAGCCATACCCATGTCCTAGAGCCCTCGACCCCCAGAGACTCTGTGCTGGAGGAGGCGTTTGTCCGCTTACTGCAGCTCTGTCACTTTGCACCCAGGGAAACATGGGGCCTGAGATGTCGAAAGGCTTGTCCAGGTCACTCAGCCGGGAAATGGCAGACATGGGCTCTAAACCAGGTTTCATGACATTCTATCCAGGGCTCTTTCCACTGCCTTTGAGAGGCTGGGAAGACTCTTCTCTGAGCTGGCTTTCTCTCCCTGCTGACTGCTCTGTCCCATCACTGGGCATGATATAACTCGTGGCATTTTCAGGACCCCTCTCTGCCTGCTCCAGGAGCAGTCCCACCGGCTTCCCCCTGGCTGTAAGTCACGATGGTGGACGACGGGAGCTTCCACCCTCTCTCTAAGGTGGAGGGTGTGGGGGTGTGAGCAGCGCAGAGACAAGGTGTCTTCTCAATTCCACCCGTCTTTACCTGGCTTCCCGCCTGGCTCAGCCCTCCACCCTGTGGAAACCAGCCATCAGCCCACCCTGCTCCTGAGGGAGGGTAGAGGGACTCAGGGCACGAGGACAGCAGGGGAGGCAGGCCATGGAAAACAGTTGCCTGGCAGGAGCCTCTGAGCACTTGGGGTCCAGAGGCCGGGAGTGGGGTGTGTGACAGGAAATGGGGACAGTGCCAGGGAAGTTTGGCATCACGCTGGAGCAGAAGGACGGAAGGGGAAGAGGAGTTCCAGGCAGTTGGGCATGTCACATAATTACAGGAGAAAAATTAGGCCAGAGCCTGGCTCTCTCTGCCTCTGTCTGAGTGATCATCACCCTTATTATAAAGCAACTAATTATTAGCCTGGCTCATTAGCAATTATAAATCTCTAACTCCAGAACTTCATTAAAAAAATGACAAGTTAGCACTTAATTATTTCCCCAACTCCCTGGATCCTGCACAGTGTTAACGCAGCCAGTTCCACGGTTCTTAGGAGCCATACCAGTCCTCAGGTATGGGGCGGGGAGTGGGGGGGCTGCTTGGCTTCCCATCCAGAAACCTGGGGGTCCCCACATGGCTGAAACCAAACACCCTAAGATGTGAGAAGTGGAGCTATAGTGGTGAACTGTCCTCTCCTTCTGCTTTCCGGTAAAAATAGCAACGACACATTTATTGAGCAGTTCTGGGTACCAGCTCCTTGGCATGCCTCGTCGCATTTAAATCTCTCCATAACCATGTGGAGCTGATGCTGTTACTCTCCATGCTACTGATGTAGAACCTGCGTCACGACACCTGTCACATAGGTCACGAGCAGCCAGCTTGGGATGAAACCCAGGTGGGCCTGACCCAAAGCCCATACCCTTAATCACGATGTCATGTTCAGCCACAACTCTCCATGGCGGAGAGGCCCTGGGTAGGTGACAGCCAGGATGCTCTCCATCCAAATGCTCCCTAAGACTTGCCTGCCAAGGGAAAGGGAGCCCATTGGATCCTGGTGTGTCTTACAACACGTGGTGCATGGGCGGGTGGGTGGATGGAAGCAGCCTTCCCGATTCCTAGTGTGCCATTGTTCACTACCCTGCAGCTACCTCCCAGAGCAGCCTCCCAGCCTCCCCGTCCTTCCCCAGTATAAAGTAAGGAGAACATGTTACCAGGGGTGTCCAAACTGCAGCCCGCGGGCCAACTGCGGCCCGCAAACCATTTTTTATTGGCCCGCACAAATTCCAAAAATATATTTAGTTTACTTAAATAAACCAGGTGAGGCAATACATACTTCACCTCGAGTGAGCGGCCTGGCTGTTTGTGTATTTTACCGCATATGGCCCTTGGTGATAAACGTTGAAAAAAGTTTGGACACCCCTGCGTTAGACAGTTCTTCCAGCTCTGCTGTGGCATTGCATGTTCCAGTAAAGCACCTGCTGGCCATCATAGACAGCGATTCAAATTGTACCTAGAGTCTGAGGTTCCCAGCTCTAGTGGGAAGCTAACACTACAGGACACCCAGACCACAAAATTTAAAGAAATGAATGATTTACATGACTTTGTGTATTTGAACCCATGCAATTATGGGGACAGATGGGGGGATGGAGAGAAGGGAAAATGGTTAGTTATAGGATGGAAGAATAAGTGCTTATTATGCACTCGGTCGTGGGTTCAAATGCAAGGTCTACAAGTTACAAGGACTCCAAAAAGGGATAACTTAACAAATAGGAGTGAACCCCACCAGGATGCGATGCAAAGTCCAGAGAATGTGCTGTGGATGAAACTCGTTCCTCTCAGCCTGCAGACCTAGGAAGGCTTCCCAAAGAAGGTGAACCCTCCGGCTCAGAGCCAGGTGAGCAACACATCTGCCAAATAGGGTGGGTGTCCAAACTCCAATTCACAAGGCTCCACAGAAGTCACTGGAATGTCACCAAGGGAGAAATCCCAGGGAAGGGGGGACGAATCCTTTGACAAGCAGCCTGGGGGAGGGTGGGCACAGGTGACCAGCAATGATCCTGAGACTGTCCCTCTAAGGAGGGTGGTGGGCTACCTGCATCCCTGAGAGGCAGGGAAGACTGAGGTCAGAGGCAAATTGCCAAAAACAGTCATTATATGGGCTGACACTCGGGCGCTTCTTCAAGGCTCTACTTGTATTAATGCCCTCAACTTGCACAACCCAAACACCATCCCCACTGTGCCGATGGGGAAACTGGGGCACGAAGTAGCGGCCACACAGCCTGAGAGAAGGGCAGTCGGGATTTGAACTAGATGGTCTGGTGCCAGGGTCCCCCGATCTTAACCTCTAGGCTATAATGTCTCTTGACGAAGAAGCTGAGCCCTGCCCGGGAGAAGGGTGCTCTAGCGGCAAGAGTTGGCTTCATATTGGCTAATACGAACTGATATTTGACAGGTACCCCCCGCCCCCACCTTCATTGGAGCCTACTCTCCTCCCAAGAGATGTTCCTGGGAAAACAAGGGTCCCCGGGACCATCCGCTGAATCCCCAACTCCCAGCAGGACCCTGCACTCCCTGAGATGACATGGCACACAGCGCCGTCTGCTGGACGTAATGGGAATACACCCCCTGGGAGAAGCCCAGCCAGAAAGAAGCCCCAGCTAATGGGACCTCTGGAGCAATATTCTTTCAGAGAGAAGCTCCAAGGAATTCCCGAGTCTTTGCGAAGAAAGAAAAAGTGGGAAAAGGGACGAGGAGGAGACGACTCTACTGATCCTCAAAGACATATCCTAAGTTCAAGACTGACAGCCAGGGAAGGCATCCCAGAGTCAGGTCACCCAGGCCGGGGGTCCGAGGACATTCTTAGCAGAGCAGAAACTTTGTTTCTCAAACACCAGGACTAAAGGAGAGGTCAATTGTGACTCCCCTGAATGGAATGGGGAAGAAATTGCTGCTGTTGATGGTTGAGCCCTAGAGCTTGGCAAGGGTCACAGGAGTGACCTTCAAGGGTTAAAATGACACCAAGAGGTGAACACTACAGAAGAGACTCTGACCCAGTTGGGGTCAGCCGAGTGGGCCAAAGTGGAAATGGACCACCTCTTCACGTAGTGAGCTCCCTGTCCTCCAAGGTATTCAAGAGAGGCGGGGTGACCTCCCGGCAGGAATCAAGCATTACATAGGGATACGACTACATCATGATAATCAATGACCTGATGAGATGGGTCCCATCCTTAGCCCATTTTCCCCCAAGGCACAGAGAGGTTAAGTAACTGCCCAAATTCACATGGGCCAGGACTTCCTTTGGGCTGACCCCAATGGCAGAGCCCATGTATGTGAAGTAGTCCTTGCCACTCCCTCTGTGTGGCAACTCCACACTGAGCTCAAAGGGTGTGACCTGCCCTGAGAGGCTTGGGTTCTGTTAGAAGCCTCCCTACTTCCCAGAGACCCGGCTCCTTGCTGCTTCCTCCCCCACCCCCACCCCCACCCTCACCCCAGGCCTCTGGCCACTGGGAAAAGATTTTATGTCATTCCCTGACTCAGGGGTGGCCTCTGCTCTGTCCTTCTCGCCTCCTCCCCAAAGCTCTGGGAACACTCTCCTCTGGCGGAAGATTAGTGTGCCCCTCATGGCTGTCGGGACCCCCCACCCAGGCACCCTTGCTGTCAAGTGGGGCTTAGGGAAGGAAGGCACAGCAGGCAATGCCTTCCTGCCTGAGAACAACACCTCTCAGCAAACTGACAGGTAATTGGCCCCTAAATCCCCCAGGAGACACAGGGAGGATGAGGAAAAATTATGGCTGTGGAACTGAGTCTTAAAAATTATATCACCTTGGCTGACAGCGTAATTACTCCTTTTTCTTGAGATTTAGTGCAGTTCTCCAACCCTTAAATAGTTGAGGGGTATTTTAAGGGCTCTTCCTTTTCCATTCTCTCCTTCCCCTTGGCCTGTGGAGGCTGGATTCCTGGCACTTGCTAGCTTCCCCACCCCTCCTAGGAAGCAAACTGTGCCTGGGCTGGCCATGTGACAGGCCACCTAGGGGGGTGGAGAGAGATTTGGGGGAAGGGGCCCTGACCTAGGACTTACTGTTTGAGCCTTCTGGGGGCAGGAAGACATGCAGTCCTGAATGACTTCTGCCTACCTGTTTGAATACCCCTCAGCTTCCGGGGGGGCCCTCCCCTGGCCGACTCTGTGGTGCCACCGCCCACCCATAGACCCTTGGTCAGCTGCGGAGGCCAGCTGCAGGCAGCCCCCTCCTGGCCCTGGCTTCCTGTGCCTCTCGGCCCAAAGGGGATCTGTGGCACAGAGCAGACTGCAAGTCTCAGGGGTCACTCTTCTCGTCCAGGATCATCTCTCAGCCCAAGCGTGGTGGATCAGCACCCCAATCCTGGGCCCCCATGGATGAGCCTCAGGTGCCTGCAGCAGTAACCCACTTACTCACACACCCTTAGTAGCTTTCCTCCCCACCCCCTCCCTCTCCTACCCCTCACAAACTTCCTGAGATCAACCCCTAAATAAACCGCCTGCACCAAATCCACATCTCAAGACCTGCTTTGGGGGAAACCCAAACTGCCATCTCCCCCGTCCCCCTCTTTGTTTCTCTCTACTTAGATGTTAGTTCTTTTTCACGGGGTGGGTGTGATGGTTAATTTTGTATCAACTTGACAGGGTCCTGCAGTGCCCAGACACTTGGCCAAACATTATTCCAGATACATCTGGGAGGGTGTTCCCAGATGGGGCTGACATTTGAAACTGGCTCTTCCTGGGTGTCCGGCCTGCCAGCTTTTGGAACAGAATTCACGCCATCTGCTCTCTGGTTTCAGGCCTTTGGATTTGGGCTGCCACCATGCCATGGGTTCCCTCAGTCTCCAGCTAGCCAATTGCCAGTCTCGGGACTTCTCAGCCTCCATAATCGTGTAAGCCAATTCCTCATAATAAATCACTTTATACACACGCTTGTGTACACACACACACACACACACACGCACACACGCACACACGCACACACAGTTGGTTCTGTTTCTCTGTAGAAGCCTGATTCATACAATGGGATTGGGCATTTTGCTTCATGAGCACCAAAGGTCTCAGCTTCCTCCGGGAATGACTTCACGATTGTCCCAGGCCTCTGTCATGCCACTGGCAGAGGCCTTCCTTGGAGAGATATGGCAGGAAAGAGCAGCTGACCCTCTACCCGGGGTAACTCAACAGCCGGCATAGTCGAGACCAATCAGAGCTAGCCCTGGACATAAATGCCAGGTGAAAATCGCCTTGGGTCTGCTCCAGCTCCAGGAACAATAGAGCATAAAGGTAGTGGATATTTAGGACCATCCAGAATCCAAATCCCCTCCCTATGTGTGGAAAACTCCCCAGCATAGACTCTAAACCCACCATGAACTCGCTTGCCAGCCTCCCTTGCTCATGACTGGACTTGGCAATCAGATGTGCCCTTCCTGGGCTTTGCATCGAGAACTTGCCACCCAGACAAGCAGGATGAGTGGAGAACCTGTGGTGGGGGTGGTAGTTGTCACCATCAGTTGTCACCATCCAGTTCCCAGGGGACAGCAGTGTGGTGCTTTCAGTGGCGTCTGAATCAAGGCCCACAGCCCAAGGCCCTCCACGGAGGTGGGGGTTCTACACGGGATCAGTTCTTGGTGTTTGACTGTGATCCCGTCTGTTTCACCACAGAGCCCAGCCCTCCCAGAAATTCTGCAACCACCCCACATACTCTCACCCAATTTCTCTGCTGCTGAAACCAGCCCGGATCTGTTTGTGTGGCTCACACCTGGAACCTGGAGTGCGGTACCCCACCACAGGCTGGGCACCCCGCATTCCATGTCATCTCCTTCAGTCCTCCCAGAGGCCTTTGAAGAGGCAGCTTTATCACCACAACACTGAGGCTCAGAGAGGCTGAGTCATTTTGCCCAAGGTCACAGAGCCTTTGGCGGAGCTGGTATTCAAACCCAAGTCTCAGGGATGTAAAGCCTGCATTCCTGGCCACCATGATCCCAGGCCTTTTTCTCCCTGGAGTCTTTCCCCACCGCCTTCATCATCCCAATATGCAAGGGAGAAGGAGGTGGAGACCCACTGTGTGCAGACAGGCCTGGGAGCCCAATTGTTTCTGAGCTGGACGCTTTTCTCCGTGCCCTCAATGAGGTGTCAGCATCTACCTCCAGCTGCAGCGAGCACAAACCCTAATCAATATTCACACACTGGATGTAAAGCTGCACGGTACCCGGCCATTCGGGCATTCCTCGTAAAACCTGATGATCTACTTTCTTTGATGCAGAGGCACATTAGTGCTGGGGTGCTGGGAGCGTGCCCCAAACCCACAGCCGGGGGCATGGTTTACCCTCTACGTTTACATCCCAATGGCCACATCAATATATTGTGGCCGCCTCAGTGGCTGGTGACAGATAAATGAGTCGGCCCCGAGCTATAGAACGAACACCCCAAAAGAAGACAGAATTGAAGGGATTAAAAGCACTCAGCCCCAACTCCACCTCCCTTATTGCACTGGAGGTGGGAGAATTGGAAGCCTCTTCCCTGATGGGGTTTGGGAGGTAGAGATGGTCATTTTTCTGGCGTTGATCCACGGGTTTTCATTTGCCTGGTACATTGCAGGGAACGAGCAGCCAGAGCTAGGAGTGTACAAGATGAATCTGGAGGGTCTACAGCTGACACTGCCTGAGTGAGTCTGCAGAAGTGTGGTGCCTGCCTGCAGGGGGCTCTCCTGGGGGCATCTGTGTGACCAAAGAGGGGCAGCTGGGCCCAGGGTTTGTGAGCCTTACAGATGACTGGAGCCCCAGGAATGCATAGGAATGGAAGCTGGGGCTGTGTCTGGCCCCACATGGCTGGGGCCACAGCTAAAGGACTGAGGTCAGCACATCCAGAAGTGCTTAGTATTCCACGCATGACTCTCCCAAGGCTCAGCCTGGCCTCTGGCCCCTGGCTCCACTGCCCCTCCAACCTCAGTCCCCTCCACATACATGCTCAGTGCTCACACACCCCTTCCCCCAGCCCTCTCTCTTCTGACCTCTGACCCAGCTCACTGCCATAGGCTGCAGTTTCATTGTTCTTCTGGCGGGTAACTCATCTCTGGACATGGGAGGCCACCCAGAGATCTGCTCCTACGACTGCGCTCCTATCTCACACCTCCTCAGCAGGCTTTGTGGCTGTGTCACCCCCTTCTTTATCCCCTGGCAGCTGAGCAATGCAGAAAGTACGCTGGAATCAGCCTGAGCACGCATTGGGTCCCTGCTACTTTGTAGCAGCGAGCCCTGAGTAGGCTGCTTCTACTCTCTCGGCCTGGATTTCTCCGGCAGCGCCCAGCGCTGGGGGAAGTAGCTGCCGTACAGAATTATAATGAGGTTACACGAAACGATGCGTTCAAGGGAACTATATGTTCCCAGTGTATAATCGTGACTGCTTTCTATGGAGTAGACCGCGTGCCACAGACGCGGGCCTGGTCGGCATGCCTGGGTCGGCCAAACTTCCCTGTACAACCGAGGAAAACGTACAGCTTTTGGGGCCAGAGGAGCAGGCATCAGAGGAGCTGCGAGGCGGATAAGGGGAGGAGCCAGCAAGATGGGGAGGGGATGCTGGCTCTACGTGGGACAGAGTGACCGATGGCAATTGACGCCGTGGGGTTGGCCAAAGGACCGGGAAGTTGCAGAGCTCTTTGCGGAGCTTCAAACTCCCAAATCCCAAAGACTTTGACCAACTGGAGGACAGAGAGGAAGGGTGGCTTGAGTTTATGGGTGAGAATCAAGAAAGGGCCTGCGGGCCGCATGGCTTGGAACAGGGACAGCTCGCATGGGACAGTGGGTGAGCATTCAGTCCAGAAGTGAAGTCAGATCTTCAGAAGAAGATTCCAGACCTGGGGGCCACGAGGACATGACCGTGGCCTCCCTTGCGTGTGAAAGGGGCCCAGGCCACTTTCTCTAAATGTCAAGGTACAAGGAGACTCTATCTGACACGGGCTTGTCCGTCTGCTCTGCTTGCCCCTGGCAGACTCCCATGTCTTGATTCATTTCCCCCTTCCCCCCTGAAATTCAGTACAAATGGTTCCAGATACAGACCTGAGTGCCTTTCTCAGGAGAGAGTCCATGACCCTGAAGTAGGCCAGGGAAGGACAGGGGGCTGACCCCCAGGGCCCTGCCCTCAGACGACGAGCTGCCTAGAGTTCATGACCCCTGAGCCCCCTCCACGCCTCTAAGACCAGAATCATAGGCAACAACACAGGTCTCAGAGGAAGAGCCTGTTAAGGGGCCCACTCACAGAGAATGACACCTACTGCACAGCCACTTCCAAATTAGGAAGTGATCAGTCATTAGTCAAACTTGTCCAATTACTCAGAGAAAGCTGGGCTCTTCTTTGAGTAATTGAGGCAGTGAGGAGGCTGCCCTGGGGACCTGGGGTTCCCGACTCCAGTCTGAGGAGGATCAATGGAAAAGCAGAGCCCTCCATCCGCCCCATTCCCTGCCACAGCCTCCCGGGCCTGAGGCTTCACGTGCCTCTCGTTCTTCCCTCCTCAGCTTCTCTGCAAACGCAAGAACTCTGGTGCCAGATGCTCAGGTCCAAGTACCGCCATGTGCCCCCTGGGTTACTTTGGGCAGGTTATTTATCATTGTTATGCCTCAGTTTTCTCAACTGTAAAATGGGACAATAACACTACCTGCCACCTAGACCTATGGAGAGGAATAAGTGAATTCATTCATGTAAACTGCTTGGCTAACACCCCGTCTAGAGTGAGAGCTTTGTAAGCAGGAGGTGTTATGATTCTCAGACCACCCCTGCCACCAACAAGGCCAGGCTGCTGCCCTCGGGGCTGGGAGGGGATGTTTTGTCGTTCATCTTACTGTCCCCTACAACTTTCTGTGGGGCACAGGCTGGGCCTTAGCTTCCTTTCTTGGTGACATTGTGACCACAAGTAAGAGCTGGGCATAAAAGAGCTTCATGTTCTTGGGGAGTGGGGGAGGAAGGATCAATTCACCCTCTACTGTTCACCCTCCATGGAGTCAGTGCAACAGAAAACGTGGGAGGGAGCAGGAGGGGGTTCTTTGTGGCATTCCAGCCTCTGGCAGGCAAAGGATACTTCATTACACCCTCGGTGTAAATATATTTTTTCTGTCTTTCATGGACTTGAAAGAATTTCCTTCTGAATTTATCAGGGTTCTCATCACAAGCAACAGAAACCTATGCTAAGGGAACGTTCTAGAAGGCCACTGGGGTTCGCAGCATCAATGCGAGGATGAAGAGATAGCCTGGAAAGTAGAGAGTAAGGGGATCCTAGACACTGGGCCGCAGAATCTGTACGGCTGTGACACCTCTGGCACCATAGTCACTAGACACGGTCGCTGCCCCAAGAGGCCACTACAAACACATCCTAACTGTCCCTGTCTTTTCACTGTGTACTCCAAAGTCCAAGCCGGAATGTATGATTGGCCAAGCCAGGTTACCCGACTGGACCCTGGCTGCCAGGACTGGACACCCCTAGTCACCTGACTGGGCCCTACCTGCTGGGATTGCCCACACCAGGTCACCTGACTGGCCTGGCTGTCAGAGCGAGGGACAGGAGGGTCCCTCCCTTGGACTGAGGAGTGGGTGAAGTTGTATCTTGCAACTCTTCCCACAATCGGGGGCGACCCCAGGTATACAAAGTCCACTGCCCGGTCCTTAAAGTTTTTCCCCTTTCCTCCCCAGTTCGCCCGCTGGTCTGGCCAAGGTCAGTGCCGAATTAGCAACTTCCCCGAGTCCTTCACTTAGGGCAGACAAATCGGAAACCTCCCTCGGGTGGGAGGACGGCAAGGATCGGCTCTATTACAGAGCAATATTCGGAAGGAGAAGAGAGCCATTTGGACGGGAAGATGGGGCCAGTGAATTTGGCTTGTCTCCTTGTACCAGGGGCAAGATTGATTTTATCCATAAATATTCTTGGTGATCTTGAGCTCCAAAGCAGACTGGCAATAGCTGCTAATGAGTTTCTTTGACCTTCCCTGTACCCACCACCAACCCCCCGCCCAGACCCTGCCCCTTTCTTTCCTATTTTATCAACTTTATGTATTTATTGGAGGAAATCCTAAGGCAAGTGACGCTGAGAGCCAGGGCCGAAGTCCTTGAACTTGGCAGGGCTCTCAGCATCCCCAGCCCTTTTACTAAACGACTCTCCATCTCTCACTCAACCCCACGCTGGGGGCCCTTCCCTTCAGAAGAGGCAGGGGCCCCATGCGTTCAGCCTTGAGCCTTCCTGTGAGGCCTCGGGCCTCTAACTCCCTCTCTGTAATGGAAATCTGCATCTCCCCCTGCCGCCCAAACCCATCACAGCCTGTCCTGTCCCCACTGACTGATGAGAATAATTGGTGCCTGTTCTCTGCGGACCCTCTCCATGTGGGTCTGTAGACAATGGATTTCAAATTGATTTAAAGCCTGTGTCATGCTGGCTTAAAGAAAAATCTCCACGGAAATTAACCAGTTTAACATTAGGGGGTGCTCAGCAGAACATGCTCTGTGCAACGACAGAGGATGCACCATTTTCCTCCGGGAGACGGAATGCAGGGTGCCGAGGAGGTTCGGACGCCCTGCCCAAGGAAAGCAGAGCCAATGCTCCCAGTGTCAATTGCCCAAGGACACCAGGGCACTGCTGGCACTGACCTTGGTTCCACCTCTTCCCAGACGGGGTGAAACGGGACTAACTGATGATTCACTCCTTTGTGCATTCACACCTTCATCCATCAAGCCAGACATGCGTCTGGCACGTGCTTCAGCCTCGACTCTCGTCATCTGTTGCCTGAATTGTCTTCCCAACTGCCTAAATGATCTCCCTGTCTCTTCCTCAACCTACCCCCTGTCCCCGCTGCCCCATACTGCCACACGACAAACTTCCCCAACACAAAGCTGAACAAGTCACCCTCCCAAAGAAAGCCCTGGAATGTGCCCACATTGCCTCCAGGTACAGGTCCTTGCTCCTAAGTGGGGAGCAGCTCTTCTCCTCCCGGCCGCTGCTGAGATCCTGCGCCGTCTCCCATACTCCCCAGCTCTCGGATATGCTGATTTAACGACACTCATGTTTCATAGGACCGCATATGCCCGTCCCTCTGCCTGCAACGCCCACTCACTGCAGAGCGGCTGCCAAGTTTATTTCTCTCCCCACACCCCGCCAGCACCATCACTCCCCTGGGGCTTCCTTTCGAAGGGGGACCATCACTCCCTCCTTCGTCTGCTTTCTATACTTTCCTGTACATTTGGTCCATGCACGTTGGGTCACCGTTAACTTGAATGCAAGTTCTACGTGGTAAACTCCTTGACAAGCAAGGGCTGACAGAGGCAAGACCCAGCCCAGCACAATGCCTGGCTCATGGCCCACGACAGTGACATTTTGTTGAACCACAAGCACTAAGCTATGGATGGAGACACCCAAAGCAAGCCCCACCCCCAAAGACATCTTCTAACGCAAGTCCAGCCCTTCTGCTATGCTGTCTTCTAATTTACCAAACAGCCATGGTGGGTGTCGTTTCTGTTGGTTGTTTACCAGCATTTTCCTGTTCGGTACTTATTTGGGGGTGGGGACTTTGTTACTAATAGCTGCCTTACTTAGATGCATCACTTTATTTAATCGTATGGTTCTCAGCATCACCTGGGAACTTGCTAGAAATGCAAATGCTTAAGGCGCTCACTAGACTTACTGAATGAGAGAATCCTGGGCTGGGCGATGCCCGTGGTGTTGAACAAGTCCTGCAGATAACACCAACACATACTCAAGCACACAGCCACCCTGGGAGGATCACGGTCTCAATGTACAGGGGAGGAAACTGAGGCTCAGTCACGTTGGGTAACTCACCCAGGAGGCCATAGTGAGGCTACAGCCTGATTGGAGCATGTGGTGGGCTGAAAATAGTCCCTAAAAGATAGCCATGTCAAATTCAGACCTGCGAATGTGACCTTATTTGGAAAAAGAGTCTTTGCGGATGTAGGTAAGTTACGGATTTTCAGAGGAGATTATTCTAGATTATCCCAGTGGACCCTAAATGCCATCACAAGTATCCTAAGAAAGAGGCAGAAAGAGCTTTGACACCACACAGGAGGAGGCCATGTGACGAGGAGGCAGAGATGGGAGCAATTCGGCTACAGCCAAGAAAGGCTGGCAGCCCCCAGAAGCTAGAAGAGGCAGGGAGGGTTGCTCTCTATGGCTTCCCAAGGGAGCCCGGCCCTGCCAGCACCAGATTTAAAACTCTGGCCCTCAGAGCTATGAACGAATCCATTTCTGTTGTTTTGAGCCACAAGATTTCTGGTGATTTATTACAATAGCCCCAGGAAATGAATGCAGAGTCATAGAGACTGGTGCTGCCCTTGGGAATTTGGTCAGACCCCATGATGAGACAGCAAGATGCTTGGTTATAATCATGAAGGCTGCCTGCCTTTCTCTCCGCATTTCTTCAACCCAGAGGGAGGGCTCTGCCTGTTCCTCCTGGAGAGGAGGTTCCCAGAGGGCAGGAAGCGGGTCCTATCTGTCTTTTTATCCCCAGGCTTTTATTAAGGTTGACTTGAGTGAATATTGCCATCTTGGGGCTCCATCCACAGGAAATGGGTGGAATTTCAGAGCTGGTTCCTTTTCAAGGTTAAGGTTCTTGTGCAGGGGAAAAAAAAAAAAAAATCTCTGTAAAAGTTTTCAAAGGCCAGAGAAGAGAGTGACTCATTCCCTTTGAGAGATTTCTAATACAAGTTTATCTCTGAAGTAGAGGAATGAGTGGAGCCGTGGACGTGTGCCCCTGGGGTTCTTGTTAAAAGGCAGGTTCTGACTCAGCAGGCCTGGGCTGGGCCTGAGAGCCTGCATTCCTAACGAGCTCCCAGGGGAAGGCCTGGGCTGCTGGCCCGTGCACCGGGCTTAGAGTTGCAAGGCTGTGGGCTGTTGGCTCTGGGAGAGACTCTAAAATCACCTGCTCCCACACCCTCAAGACAAAGAGAAGGAAACTGAGGCCAAGAAGGGGCAATGGCTCAAGGTCCAAGGTCACAGCCCTGGAGTCGGTATTTGATGCCAACATAAGCAGTGGGCCCTACCTTGTCAAGGTGACAGCGGTGGACCTTCCCCTCGGGGTACGAGGCCCCTGCAGACCCCGCCCCTCGGCTCTGCTCCTGCTCCTCCTAGTCCTGCTCCAGATTTTAAAACAAATGTCAGCTGCCAGGCTGATCGATAGGGCCGCTCATCTGTGAGGTTTGAGGCTCTCTCCACAGATGTAATCAGGGCCCGGAGATGTCCTGGCAGCGGGCGTGTGGGGAGGGAGCTCAGTAATACATTTAATCAAGGAACAGATGGGGAGCTGATAGAGTGTGTAGAAAAATCAGGTTTCTGTGATAACATTCTCTTCCCCACTCAACCCCCGCATCCCATGGCTTCTCCAGCAAGAACTCCCAGCGCCAACTCCAGCCCTGCCTTTTTCCAAAGATGTTTTTCCAGGAAACTCAGCGCCCCGGAGACGGAGACGAGGGTGGGGGTATGGGGTGGAGGCTGCTGCTTGCTGGGCCCGGCCCCCCAGGCGCCCTCCTTCCTTAGCCTCCTCCACGTGGAGCTGGGCTCCCCTCTCCAAGCAGAGCCAGAGGAGGCCAGAGACCTGACAGGCCGAGCACTGAAGACGGTGCACGGAAGGCTCCAGGGATACTATAAGCTTCCGTCTCCTGGTCATGTGCAGAGAGCACATTGAGCTCATCTGTCTGTCTATCACCTCCTTGCCCACTGCCAAGTTCATAGACCCTCAGCCCCCGATTCCTCCAGGCGTATCTGGGTCCAAGGACAGGATGTGTCAAGAGTCTACAGCAGCAGTGATTCTCCACCAGGGGTGGCTGGGCCCAGAGAACACGTGGCAGAGGTGGAGACGGTTCTGATTGGCACGATTTGGGGAGGGTGCTCCTGGCCTCTAGTGGGGGGGGCAGGATGCTGTTACACACCCTGCAGTGCACAGGACAGCCCCACCCCACAGGATAATGCCAACCGTGTTGTCAATAGAGCCCAGCTCGAGACACCTGCTCTGCGCAGAGCCAGGGGACGACCAGCTGACCTGCCTCCAGGTGGATTGCTCTGGCTTTTCCCGTCTACATTCAGTGCTCAGCTTAGCCCATCCACTGTCTACCCAGGTGCTCCCACATGTGTGTGCACACACACATGCTCAACTATATGGCATTAAACGCTCATGATTGACTCGGGCAGGCTCTTTACCTCTGGGAGTCTCATGCACGCATGGTGATAATACCGTCCACCTTCCAGGCTGCACAGCAGTTGCGTCATTTAAATAGTAGGCTGGTGCTAAAGAAATGAAAGCCTGGGATAATTTCCCCTCCTCCTCACAGGCTCAATCCCTTCTTTAGTCCCATGAAATCCACCTTAGAAGCAGGGCTGTGTGTGTTGGGGGGGAGTCTCAGTCTCCTCCCTGCCCTCCTAAGTGCCCCTTAACTGCCCGCTGGCTTCGCTCTGAACCAGGCATCTTTCTGTGACAGGCCCGAGGCCCACAGGCCTGGCAGGAGTGAGGAGACCCATGCAGTTCCTTCAGGCCTGCTGCCAGGCTCTGTCCCTTCCTAATACCAGTGATAGGAGAGCAGGCTCCCTGCCTTGGGGGTCACTGCCCAGAGCTTGGGGTGACCTCCTGCAGCAGAAACCATGAGACCATGCTCCTCCCCTCTTGCCCTGATCTTCCTAACGAGGCTCTGACACGTAATGTGTTAACAATAACTCAAACCCTCTGATTTACTGGTGACAGTGTATCCCAGATGCTCAGCTCAATGTGATGAACGTATGTCACTCAACCTTCTTGGCCACCCTGTGATGCTGTATTATCCCTATTTGACAAATGAAGAAACTGTGTCTCAGAGAGGCTGAGTAACTTGCTCAAGGTCACACAGCCAGTAAGTAAGCAGCACACCCAGGACCTGAACCCTCCACTGACTCCAAAGTCCAGCCTCCTAGGAGCACCGCTCCCGCTGCCCCTCACTCCTTAGAGTGGTCCTCACGCCAAGGACACCATGTTCCCTGAAAACCTGTTGGATGGCAGGGTCCCAGCCCCACCCCCAGGGCTGACGTGGAATCTGTGTACTCACGTTAGACTCCAGGAACCCAGGAGTGAATTCCAGTGACAATCCTGCAGGACAGCGACCAACCGCACGGCACTATCTGCTCTTTGTCATGACACCAGCGCTGCTTCCCTGGAGAGAGAGAAGGTAGATGGGGGCCTTTCAGAGGTGCCAAGAAGCCCAGTCCCCGGGGCAGGTATGGAGCACCTCTGGGCCAGTGAGCTCCTGCTTATGGGATGTTTCACCTATGAGCCCCAAGACGGCATGTCACCTGTGTCTGCCGCATCCCAGCCTCCCGTGAATATTCAACAATATTGACTTTCCATTTGAGAATCCCTCTGCTTCCAAGTCCCTGGACCCCTACGCTCCCCCCAGGCCCCCACGGAGGCAGCTATTTCTGTCTGCTCTCCAGGCCCAGGAGGCCCGATCTCCCATCTTCAAGAATAAATGTTTCCCTGGTCCCCGCTTTCTGAGATTTCTCCCAACTGCCTCCTGCATTTTTTTTTTTTAACAGTCTTTCCCTCTCATTGGAAACCTTTTCATCTCTCGTTTGTGCTGGGACTTGGGGCTTCGCCTGGGTCTCTGAGGTGTTGTTTCTGTTACCAATTAGAGTATAAAAGCATAGCCATTTATCAAAGATACACATAAAGCAATACATGGACTGCACTCACTGCAGAGAGGCGTGGGTCTGCAAACCTGCAAACCCAGGGGCAGCTGCCTCTAACGTGTGCTGTCTCTACCACGCGCGGTCAGGAGGCCCAAACGCGTTTCCGGACGTTCCCTGTAACCATACACGTAGTGAAGAATATTTCCATCTCACATCGGAAGTGCACGGAGGTTAGTGGCTCCCTTAAATTCCACGAGTAAGCGAGAAAGAGGCAACAACAGAATTAAACCTCTGATGCCTTGTTTGATCTGCTGCTTACCTCACCCAGTAGGCCAGGATCAGCTGAAAACGCAAACTCTGCTGGGTGCCTTAGTTTCACCATCTCCAGAAAGTTCTGCGAACAGGCTGTTCTCATGACATATTGTGGTTCACAGGATTACTAGATATACTTGAGATTTATTTATCCATTTCAATAACTCTGAGACAATGAAACAGATAATTTATCAAGAGGTGACTCCATTCGATGGAAACTGCTAGAAACCAAGAGGGCTGAGTTGCCACTCTGCTTCTCAGTGACTCGAGGCAAAGGTCGTCAAATATTTTTAAAAGGCATCCCATTGCAAAGGGAATAGGTTTATTCTAAATTGTTAGAAGGCGGGAGAGAACCAGTAGGTAGGTGCAGCAGGAAGTTCTTTGGGTATCAAACTATTGGTTCTCAGTGAACAACAGCAGAACCGTGAGCACTTACAATATTTCAGGTACATGGGGCCCCTCTCCTCCTACTAAGTGTCCACCTTGGTCTATAGACGAGGACCTTCCAGGACCTCCTTGTCATGCGGGGTCTCGGGTCCCGCTCCCCGCACAAGAACCCAGGATATGGTGCGACCAAAAAGGAACCCCATCAGAGCCATGGATAGGGGAGTCATACCACTATCGTCTCGCTGGCAGCTGGGTTGGAGACACAGGAAGCGGGAGTCACACGAGCTGCAGCTTGCCCTTTGCTTCTCTGCCAACCAACCAACTCCCTTGCTAACTGCAATCCACGCTTGCTAGCTCAGCCGCGGCAGTTATATTAGTGGCCAATGGCTAACTGGTTACAGCTGATGGCCAAATGGTCACAGCTGATGGCCATCTACTACCCCACATGAGGCCAAGAGCCTGGAAACTGCTCTCTGGGACTCTATCCCCACACTCCTGATGGGAGCATATTAAGGAAAAGTGTTCACTCCTCCCAAAGGAGGAAAAGCAGGAGGCTTGATTGACAGGAAGCTGACATCAGCTGGGCCATGTCCCCAGTCAGGGCGCACGCTCCTCTTCCCTGGCCCTGCCTGACGAGAGCCTGGAGAGAAGGGCGGACCTGGCTTGGCTTCCTGGCCCAGCCGGTCACCACACTCAGGGCCAGGCCAGGGCCGGGCTTCCTGGAGGCCATGACTCCACCTCCTGGTGCCAGGTCGCCATCCCACCCCTGATGGGATCTTCCAGGCAGGCAGTGACCCTGCTTGGCAGCCGGAGTCTCCCCCATACGGAGTTGATGGTCTGAACTTTGGGGAGGAGGCCCTGACCTCGGCCCTCGCAGCATTCTCCCGCCCAGTCCAGCTTTTTTAGGAGCCCTGGGCTTTAGAGCACAGGTCTGTAAACTTTTCCTGTAAAAGTCTAAAGAGCAAATATTTTTGGCTTTGTGCGCCAAAGAGTCTCTGTTGGCAATGACTCAACTCTGCCCTTGTCACACAAAAGCAGCCGTAGACAACAGGTAAATGAATATGACTGTGTTCTAATAAAACTTTATTTGTAAAAGCGGGCAGCAGCAGGGCTGGAATTAGCCTGTGGGCCAGATGGAGTTTGTCCATCTGCTTTAGCATCATTGGGCCTCCACTGATAAGCCAGTCGCTCTGATCCCCATTTGGGTCCGTGAGCTCTGACAGGAGGATGGGTAAAAAGATCAGTGTTCCTAATGTTCAATGCGAGCCTCGAGGATTACTCATTAAGCTCATAAATCCCCCCAAAGCACCATTGCTCTGGTTATCCCCATTTGACAGATGAGGAAATGGAGACTTACGCTCAGCACCTTGCTCTAAATTCACACTGGTGGTGACGTTTGGATTGGAGCCACATCGATGGGACTCCAGAGCCTGTGTTAATGCTGGGCTTGTGATGAGCCTGGATGGGGCTGTAGCTGTGGTGGGCGCCCCCTCCTACGCGTCATTCTGGTGAGGGCTGCCTGCTTCCTTCTAAGGCTCCCCCAGGCTCAATGACACGGGCTGTGCTTCAGGAGCAGCAACTGGGCCCTCATTTGCTAGCAGGCTGCTCTGTAAACACAGCTTTCTCTTCTCTTATTTGCATTCTCTCCCAGCTTCATTCTATGCTCTTGGGGGTTAAGGACTCCTTGGTGTGTCCCCATGCCCTGCTCCACAGGGGGCCTGGCTGCCACTAAGAGATCCCCAAACCTTGGCACCATCCGAGAGCCCTGATGTAGGTGGCTCTGTTCCCAGGCGGGGAGCCCCTACCTTCTGGGAATGGAGGTAGTGAGGGAGGCTTTGCTTTGTAAGAATAACATGCAAACCGGTTGTCTGACTCCAACACTCTCAGCAAGAGATCCAGGCACAACCTGCCCGCACTGACAGGGAGGAGACGGTGACAAAAGCCACCCTGACAACAGTCACTGTGACAGTCACAGCACAGCATTTAAGGGCAGGAGTGGGGACCTGGGCTCCAGTCTACTCTATTTTGCCAGTTGGGCTGTAAGCTCCCGGACCACAGAACGAGGGAGATCACTGCACGTTACGACGTGGACCCTGAGACTCTGTATATGTCAACAGTGCAGGCGTCCACCCGGAGCCCTGCCGCTCTTCGCTGCATTATCAATATAGGGTCAGCTCTAGAATTCCTCGAGAGGGCAGGGCTTCTGTCTGGCTCATTCACGGCTATTTCCAGAGGGCATCGTGCAGTGTCTGGCACACAGTAGGTGCTCAGGAAACTTGCATCGAATGAACTGGTGGTGACTGGGGTCCAGGAAGGGAGACTACGCAGGACTCAGCTCCTCCCCTTCTGCCCCCACCAGCTGGGTCCAGAGTTACATCTGCACAGCGGGCAGACCCCTGGCGATGCCCTCCCTGAGTGAGCCACCCCCCTCCTACCAGGACTAATACACTTAAAGTCCGTGTACGGCGCCAGCAAGGTGAGCACTGCTTGTTTACAAGCCTGCGTGGGTCCAGAATTTTCTGCGGGGAACATGGGCCACCCCAGTGGTAACTTCCAAGGGTCCAGACCATCTCCACGTGGCCACCTGCCAGGCCATCGCCGCTAGCCAAAGCAGGTCCCCTTGTAGGGGGCCATTTTGCCAGCGGAAACTATTGCCGGGCAGCTCGAGAGCAGGCCCAGGCCTCAGCACCCAGCCTGCCCCCAGTGGCTTCTGCCTCCAGGTCCCCAGCCTGGTGGTACCTGGCACTTTATCTGTAGATTGGGGCTGGCATCTCACGGAGGTCTACAGCCTCTGGAAACAGGTCCAGGGAGGCCAAAGCTACACTTACCCTGAACACTTGACATTGGTTTTATTTTGGTTTCCACTGAAACCTTTAGGCAGAAGAGGGAAATGGATTTTGTGTGGGGCCGGGATCGAGTCCTGACTTGGCCACGTCTTACCCACTGTCTCTGGGCAAGTATTCAGCCTCCAAGTCACAATTTCCTCATCTACAGAAAAGACAATATATGTAAAGCCCTTAAAATATAGCCAGGCAAAAAACAATCGGGCAAGACATGTGTCCTGCTGATATTATCACACATTAACTCTCCAATCCCGGTACCATTGGCAAGGGGGACACACCAACCAGGAAATCCTGATCCGTTCTCTTGGGCCAGGTGACAAGGCCAGGTCCCTGGCTCTTCTTCCTGCCCGTTGCTCTTGACCTCTGACCCCGCTGATTCTTGTAGCCTGGCACCAGCTAGAAGCTCAGGCAGGAAGAGTCCATCTACGAAGAGAAACTTCCACACACCTTTCCCTTTCCCAGGTCCTCGTTCCAGGATGGATTTCAGGACACATCCCCCTGGCTGCAGCCGCAGTGGACGTGAAAAATGCACCCCTCACCGTCCCCTAGGAAGGCGTGGAGCAGGACGTGCAGGCAGCAGACAGACTCAGCGGCCGAGGGCTGCCTGACCTGAGGCCACAGCCTCCAGAGCTGCCCTGTATCCAGAGACCTCACCAGGTGGGGCCTAAAGACCTGGGCGTTTGGCCCAACTTCTACCTCTGTCCAGTCCTTTCTCCTGCTTTCCCTATGCGGGGTTGGTCCCTAATAAACATTACGTACCTCGGTCCTCAATGTTTATTTCTGGAAAACCCAACCTACACCAGCCACCCTCATGCACGGGGGCCTCAGTGTTGCCCTCCCAGCCCCACCCCTTCTCTCTCTGCCCCCCCCCCGCCCCCACCAGCTCAGCTCGCATCTTACCTGAAGGCATCTCTCTTTTAGTTTCCCTTCTCCCCTCCAAAGCTCTTAATTTCCTGCTGCTGGCTGTCTGAGGAATTGTTTACCACCATAAACCACAATACAATTCCATAAATATGTTATTTATCCTTCCTATTATTATTCCCCATTATTTATTTCTGAAACTCTATTATTAAATCTGTAAAGTGTTCTGTGATACACTGGCAATGAAAGACACTATATAAAGGCAAGTTTATTATTATTACTCTGTGATTAAAACAAAGAAGAAAAATGAACCGTATTAAATCACACAGGATTCCCCTTTGCCTGCAGGGGCCTCTGCTCTTAGGTGATGGACGGTCCCCCTGGAGCCTGGGCCGGGTGAAGGATCTGTCCTCCCAGGTGGCCGCTCTCCCGGCTCCTCTCACAGCGGCTGGCTCTCAGGGACACTTGGGAGAACCACAGATTTGCAGGAGGCTCCTCCGCCGGGTGGAGTTTGTTCTGGGTAAAGCAAAAGCGATTCCGTTTGCAATCTTACTTTTCACCATCAGTCACTGCTGGTGACATGAAGAGGTAATAGAAGTGCCCAGGAATCTTGCATTTTATTTCCACTCGGCAGCATTTCTCTTGTAGGGGAAACATAAATTTGGCCGATTTTTGTGCAGATTTTGCAAAATTAGTCTCTCTCCTTGTAGCTCTGTGTATGTATGTGCTCAGTGCAGGGACCAAGGGATGGTTCCACCATGGGATACGAGGTGATCTCACAGGGGAAGCCTCATCCAGGGAGAGATGTGGGAAAGGAACGGGGTGGGGCCCAATGGAAAGACAGTAGGTCAGCACACAGGTGTAACAAGCGAGAGAACTGGGGTGGGCAGACTTTCCGCGTCACCTGGCCATGTCCATCCTTTAGTGCCACAGTTCTCTAAGTTGGTTCCCTGGACCAGCAGCATCAGCATTACCTGGGAACTCGTTAGAAATGCACATTCTCAGGCCCCACTCCAAGCCAGCTGAATCAGAGAACTTGGGGGTGGGGTCCAGGGATCCGTCTGAACAGATCCAGGTGGCTCCAAAGCTCTCAGAGTGGGAGAATCCCTGCTTACGGACATGAACTCAAAGTGCCACCTCGCAGGAGCATCCAGGAGCTTGTGAGAAACGTAACATCCTAAGCATCCCCAAGACTGACTGAATCAGAATCAGCATTTCCACAAGCTTCCCTCTTAATGGGTGATCCTTTCACCCATTAAAGTGAGAGGAGCACTGCCTTTAGTGCTTTTGCCAGTGTGTTCATGTCTGGTGGACCGAGGTGAGGAGAGAGCACCTGAGGGTGGAAGTGACGGCCTGGAGCTTTGGAGTGATGGAGAAACAAGGCAGACATGTAAAGATAAAGGATTTGGGCCAATTGCTATTGGGCATCTGGGGGTTAATTTGAAAGGCACAGACAGCTGTATGTGACTCGAACTTTCCCCATGTTAGAGTTAAAGGCAAAAATCATCTCAACAGCCTGAAGCTGGGATGTCTGACTTCTTAGGAAATGAACTGACATCTTGTCAACATTGTCAAATCTTTATGACATCCCCACCAAGAGAAAGCACAGTAGAGCCTACGATTTGATTATTTTGTGATGGCCTTCAGATAATTTTACACACTCTGGGATGTCACAAAATCAAGCGTTACTCGTCACCAGTTGGGGGGGATCTGTTGCTATGGAAACCATTGGAATGAGACTGGGATTTCGGATACCACCTCCGACTCTGACCCAGGGACCCACCATGTGACTTGAAGTAAGGTCCCCCCACTTTTCTGTAGCTGACTCCCACTTCTTACCATGGGAATTGTGTGTGAATGGTTGTGGAACTGGTGTGATGATGGTGGGAAGGAGGGTCCAGGCTTTTCTATTTCACCATCTTGCTGACATCACTTGGCTCCTCTTTTTAAATATCTGTTCTGTCCCAGCCACAGGGATTCTCATTTGATCTTCTCCTGCCCAGTGAGGTAGGCATCATCAGCCCTAGTTTATAGAGGTGAGAGGAAAGAGACAGAGAGACTGAGAAATTTGTATAAGGTCACATAGCTCCTAAGTGACGGAGCCAGGGTTCGAATCCAGCCTAAGAGATTTCAAAACCCATTGTCGTTCATAAAAAATAGATTGGATGACCATTATTCTCTCCTGCCTCAATTTGCCAAAGTATGAAATGGGGAGAAGGGTATCCACTTTAGTTTTCCTTCCCAGGTTTGTAGTAAAAAGGCGGATTCATAGTTCTTACAGACTTCTAGCCATAGGGAAAAAAGGGCCCCTCTCAGCCTCCCCTCTGCCCGGTGTGATGTTTGGCTGACGCTAACTGGTATGACAGCTACTGGTGGCCTTTCTGATTGGGCATCCCCGGGCCTCTCCAGTTGTCAACCCCTTGGAATATCATCCCTGCCTCTACCCAAAGACTCAAGAGCTGATTGCGCGGATGTGAGGACGTGACTCAAAGTTCACTTGGCAACTTCCTGCCCTCACGTGAGAACTATCAGCAGCAGTGACACGAGACGAGGAAGGAGCTGTGATGAATGGAGCCTCTAAGCTACCTCAGGGATGACACTGCCTGATTAAGCTAAGTACTCCTGGTGGCACCAAAGCTGGCAATTGGTCATTTATTTATCTGAGAAGGAGAACTGATTTTTGCACCTAGACACATCTTCATAAACGCTAAATGCCTGCCAGCTCAGACTGGCTCAGACTGGCCTGGACACAGCTGCACAAGGACACGACCTTTTGCTACCTGACACTGATTGCTCCCCTCTGCAGGACCACATGCAGTTCCCCGTCACTTCATGATGTGGTCACCCTCCCATTTCTACAGAAACGCGCCCCACTCACAGAGTGAGTGCCCCAGAAGCCTCAGGGTTGGGCTCAGAGAGGTCATTGCCCAGGTCATTCAGAGGACTGGGCCCCCCCAATTCAGGACCTTGGACCCCTGGAGGAGTTTCCTGGGACAAGGCCAGGTGGGCCCTTACTCTCACTAGGAGGTGGGGTAAAGTGGGGTCGGGAAAGGGCAGTTCTGAGCCCGCTGCTTCCAGAAGCCTCATCCCGATTGGGCATTTTTGGAAAGAGCTACAATTTCCCCATCAGGGGCAGCCATTTTCTCGCCCTGACCCTGAATGATGGAAACAGCAGCCAGCATCAGTGAGGACCGACCTTGCCAGACACTGCAAAACCCTGTAGCTGCATCCCACCACCTTACCCTGCAGGTGCCACTTCCCTCGATTTTGTCTCTGCTTCTCCGCCTCTCTGCTGGAGTCACAGGATCTAACCGCCGGAAGGGTTTTTACAGGTCATGTGGCCTCACTTCCCACACAGGGAAGTGGCCAAGCTGGTGCTCACGCGTGGCTCATGCCACACCTAAGTTAAAACTCCGGCTGAGTGGCGTGCCTGTTGAGGAATTGCCTCCAAGCACAACCTCCTGCCCTGTGGGGAGGCCCAGCTGAGTTACCACCAGGGAACAGATGAGCAGATGCCTGCATGCGTTCATTCACTCATTCATCCGTTTGTTTACTCACTTGTTCAACAACTGTGTCCTACGATGTGCCCTGTGTCATGAAAGCGAGGCCCAACGAAGGTCAGGATTACCTGGGAAAAGACCTGAAGGTCCCCAAAGTATTTGATGAATGAATGAACGAACCAATGACCGAATAAAAGAAGCAGCTGCAAGCACAGGGACCAATAAAGTCTGGGAGGAGACTGGCCTGAACACTAGATCCCCTGATGTTTGTGTCCTAAGTGACCAGCACAGGTGTCATTCTCTTCGCATTCCCACCCCTTTTGATGCTGGACTTTAATTTCTAGGCATCTGGTGCTCTTACCACCGGAGGGCCAAGTCCCGTCCCATCAACTGTCCCCCAGGGAGCCTGGTGTGATCCGTCATCCACCTCGCACAGCAGCTCTTCAGCGCAACTCCAGGTTCGGTGAGGGGGTCATTTATTTCCTGCCTGCAAACGTTCAGGTTAGAGGAGTTTATTGGTGAGTTATGAAGCTGGGGGGCCCTCCGTTTCTCTCGGGTCATATTTCAAGCTGGGCAGCTCCAGAGCAGGTTGCCACACAGCTGCTAGGACATAGGACATTCCCCAGCTCTAACTGGCCACTTCTGCCAGGTGGTACAGGGAGCTGGGGACGAAACCCCAGGAAATGGGATCCTCTCCTGAGTCCGATCCAAGGAGCCAATCGTCCCTAAGTGCCTGGGAATCAGCAGAGCTGTCGGCCTCAGAATTAATGTTTCTGGCCTTTGACGAATCTTTTCCTCTGGGAATCTGGGCCTTGCTGATAACCAGGCTCTGGGTGGAAACTGACTTTCCTACCTGGGCTTCTTTGGGGAAGAAGCTTCTGGAAGCTTCTTTGGGGAAGAAGCTTCTGGAAGCTTCTTTGGGGAAGAAGCAAGTCTGTGCCCCGGGGATTGTATCCCTTTTGCCTCTGAGTTTGCAGTCTGTGACGCTCCTCAGTGTCACTGCTGCCTCCTTTGTCTCCACTGCTTCTTCTCCACTCTCTTCAGACCCCAATCTGCAAAACTAGCCAAGCTGTTTCCAACCCCTGCAAGAGGCAGATACATAATGACAGAGTGACTTGGTGCAACAGTAACAAATTGTCCGTATTATAGCACTTTACATCTTGATATCCATTCTCCTCTATGGGCTTATCTGTAAACCGACTGAATTCACACTGGGATGCTAAGAAAATAGCTGTCATATAATAGATGGGGTCTCCCGGAAAATGAACATTTACAAATGGCTGTAGCATTTACTTAAAATGTCATGCCAATTGCTTGCTGTTGTCTTTATGCAACGAGATTGATTTTACTGCTCCTTTGGGTCCTCAGCCTTGATGGGTAGTTTTTAATGCAGCAGGGAGTGCTTTTTGTGTTTAATCTATAAATATAGCCTGCAAAGGCAAAGGCTCCTTAAGGCACCGTCTCCGAAGCCGGCCAAGCCTCTTTTTCTGGATCCCCCTCTTTTCTCCTCCTCTTCCTCCTTCTGAGAGAAGTTGGACCTGGGCAGGGTCTGAGCCCATCTTATTCATGTATTCAAATGTATGCAGATGTATGCATTTTGTTTAACAAGTTAATTCATTTGCCAGGCCAGGCAGTTAGGGGTTTTCACAGTGTAATACCACATTTAATTCTCCCTTCCACACCGGATTATGCCCTGGGGTTTTATTTGGAGAGAGTTTATGGAGTTGGAGCCCAGTCTGGGGTGGAGGAGGGGCAGCTTGCCTCTTGCAGAAAATGACTTGAGGTCTCCTTCAGATGAGCCCAAGGGCTCTGCCCAGCCTCCCCGGTGTCCTAGCCATGGGTAGTCAGCCACTGGTGGACAGTGCTTAGGAAGTGCTCCTCTCTCCTCACTCCCCTCGCCAACATGGCCACTTTTCCACCCTTATCTCCTGAAAAGCTACATATTAGGTTGGTGCAAAAGTAATCATGCTTTAAAAGGTTAAAAATAATTGCAAAAAGTGCAATTACTTTTGCACCAACCTAATACAACCATCCCTTGGTTGGCAGCACCAAATGAGGGAACACAATTCCCCTCCCTCCCCCAGATCACTTGTCCTACTTGCCCTGCTGAGTTTTGCATCCCCCTCCTTGAGGAAGTGGAAAGGTAGAACCTGGGAGGGTGAGGGGGACCAGAGGAGCTGCCAAGTTCAGACGGAGTAGCCCACTTTGATTGTCCCTCCCTCTCCCTTCCTGGGAGAGATGTCCCACAGCATATAGTAGTCTTGAGATGGCCCTTTTCATCTCTAGAACCTGGCCTCACCTGTGGGGGAGTGATGTCTTCAAGTTGTTGCGAGTTTGCAGATCTGGGTGAGATCCGTATTGCCTTCTGATGCTGGCTTCTCCTCCAGCCAATGAGTTGGAAGCATCTGGCTGCTTGTCATCATTAATGATAATAAGTCTTCACCTGGTGTCCCGTTTGCAGGAGAGGGCGCTCATATCATGCTGCTGGATCATGAGAAGGAGACAGGGGCGTTGGCATTATCTCAATTCATTTGTTCAACAAGTGTGTATTGAGCACTTACTTTAGGCCAATGGCTTTGCTAGGGGCTGGGAACAGATCAAGAAGCACAACAGATGTGGTCTCTGCTTCTGAGGAGATGGAGACATGTGTATTGCAGCTCTGACAGGTCTGGTACCAGCCACACATGAGCCCGCAGGTGGGCTGCTTTACCAGTCTTGGGAGCAGCAGGTGGGGCGGGATTCAGGGCAGACTTCCTGGAGAAAGCATTATGGAAGCTGAGGCCTGAGGGATGAATGGGAGCTGGCTACCCTGGGACTGAGGGAGGTGGAGGTGCAAAGGGAGAATGTTTTCCCCCAGAGGGGACAGTACTTTCCAAGCAACTGAAACTCAGAGAGAATGAGACTTCCCCAAGTCACATAATTAGGAAACAAGTATGAGACCAGTTTCTTTAACCAGCCTGCCTTTGGGGTCCTCTAGGGGGAAATTTTACAGGTGGGGAAACTGAGGCCATGGTCAATCCAATTCTCCTGAGTCTGGGGTCCCCCTTCCTGTCAGTCAGGTGAAAATCAATGAGCCAGCCCCATCCATGGCAAATGATCACCTCTCTGACAAATTATACAGCTGTGGGTTTTCAATGCTGGTCTGAAAACATGATTAGACAGCATCTAAATAATGATTTAGATTAATCATCTGTAAATGACACTCAGCAGAGACAAGAAAAATAATAAAGAAAGCCAATGTGGTCAGAGTGTTATTAATTACGTACTTAGATCCAGGACCCAGCACCTTCATGTTCAGTAAATGCCTGAAGGAAGGAGAGGCGCCCTTTCTCCGTGGAGTTGCCAGTCTCTCCCCTCCTGTACCAAGTGCTGAAGCCCCCAGCACCCATCGGCGCCTACATGCAGTGTGGGATCAACAAATCGACTCATAGAAGCCTAGAGCCACGAGGAACCTAAGAGTTCACCTTGTCCAACCTGCTCCGATGCAGAGGGGGAAACTGAGACCTGGACCCAGGAAAGAAGGTTGTCTTCATCCGTTGGGGCTGCTAGAGCAAAATATCATAGACTGGGGGCTTAAACAATAAGCATTTATTTTTCACGGTTCTGGAGGCTGGAAGCCGAAGGTTAAGGTGCCAGCAGACTCAGTTTGGTGTCTGGTGAGAGCCCACTTCCTGGTTAGTAGATGGCGCCTTCTAACTCTGCCCTCACTTGGGGGAAGGGGCGAGAGAAGACTCTGGGTCTCTTATCAGGACACTAACCCCATTCATGGGGCCCCGCCCTCATGACCTAATAACCTCCCAATGGCCTAACCTCCAAATACCATCAACATTGGGGATTAGGGTTTCAACATATGAATTTGGGGGAAACACAGATATTCAGTCCATGGCAGATATGTCTAAAATCATAAGAACTGGTGCTGGAAAAAGAACTAGAAGGAAGAGCTTTTAGATTCTTTTGCACTAGTCAAGCCTTCAAAATGCAAGTGTTCTCTTCTAAGAAAAGCTGCTACAGGCACTTCCTTGAAAGGCCCACTCCCACACTGGGTGCCGGGGACCCGTTGCCCTAGCAACCACTGACAGGCAAGACTGCTCTCCAGCCAAAGGGAGTTAAGGGTAAGCCAGACAGAAGGGAGGCCAGGAAGAGTCTCCACATTGGATGCTAATTGGATGGGTGATCTACTATTGGGTAACAAGTCAATCTCAAAACCTAGTGGATAAAAACTATACTCACTTTATTACCTCTCATGGTTTCTGTGGGTCAGGAATTTGAACAGATCACAGCATCTATGGTGTTTGATGTCCGGAGCCTCAGCTGGGGAGACTAGAAGGCTGGGAGCAACGTAACAGTTTGAGGCTGGAATCCTCTGAAGGCATCTTCACTCACAGGTTCGGTGGTTGGTGCCGGCGGTTGGTTGGGACCTCAGCTGGGCCGTCAGCCAGCACACCTACGTGTGGTCTCTCTGCACAGCCTAGTTTGGGCTTTTGAACAGTATGGCAGCTGTTCCACGTTCAAGTGTCTGTAGGAGAGCAAGGGGAACTGCGTGGCATTTTTATAGTATAGGCTCAGAAGACACTTAGTGTCACTTCCAGGTAGCCAGCGGTCAAGGCAGCCATAGAGGTCCTCCTAGGTGCTGGGGGGGGGGGGGGGGGAGGAAGGGAGGTGGAGTGTCAAGGTCAGACTGTAAGAAGAGCCCATGAAATGAGAGCCGTTATTGGGGCCATCTTCGCAAAATGCAATGTGTGCACAAACAGTGCCTAAGCAACCCAATCAAATTCATTTAGTTAAAAAGTTTTATTGGGCACTTGTTGCATGCCAGGCACTGTGGTAGGGGCTCTCCTCCTCTTCTTTTGGGGAATCTGAAGAAAAGCAAATGGCAGCCACAGAGAGCAGCAGCTGGGGGCGTCCCTGGCCACTGGTCTTTCCGTCAGAAACAGCTGTGTCATGCAGGGGGGCATGCGGGGTCTCTGCTCCCGCTCCCCACATAAGAACGCAGGATATGGTGAGGCCAAAAAGGAACACCCACGGAGCCATAGACAGGGGAGTCATACTGCTACACCCCGTGCCTCTCTGCAATCCGCACTTGCTAGCCCCCGATTTGCTGCTAGCGTAGCCACGACAGTTATATTAGTGGCCAATGGCTCACTGGTTACAGCTGACGGCCAACTAGCCACAGCTGATGGCCATCCAATCACAGTTGATGGCCATTTACTACTCGAGCCAGCACCTTTCCACGTGAGGCCGAGAGCCTGGAAACTGCACTCCTGGCTCTGTCCCCACAAGCTGCTTCTCTATACAGACACAACTATCTTTCTTCCCCCCACCCCAACAAAGGCAGGGTGAAGGCTACATGGCATTGCCATGACAACCCAGGGTCTGGCGGAGCCTGTGCTCCTGCCGTAAGGTGAGAGCAGCCCGAAGCGCATGAGTCTACCAGAGGAAGAGAAATTCTGTCTCTGCAGCCTCCCACAGAGCAGGGTCACAGGTCCCCCGATCGCCCCTCCTGCTGGTCACAACCCAAATATCCTGACTCACCCTCTCCTTGCCCATCCCCACCAGAGCCAGGGATCTTTGCTGCTCCCTCCTCACTCACAGAAGCTGTACCAAGGCCCTTCCTGTCCCCAGCATCCCCCCGTCCCCAACCCCTTCTGCAATGGGCTGAAACTTCATGCGGCGCCTGGATTTGCTTCTCCCTCCTCCCCAAAGATTTCTGATCTGAAATTGCCATCTTTATTTTCAACGCACACCTATTCACTCTTGAAGGCCTCTCAGAGGCCCCTGATACTTGAATACAGCCAGCCACGGGCAGCTCACTCTCACCCATGTCACTTGCAGACAGCTGTACACCTCAGGGAGTTCTGCAACCTTGTGAACAACGCTAAGCTCCTCATTAGATCCTGTGGTGACAGAAGCGCCTCCTTCCCTGGACCCACCAAAGTAAGTGTGGCTTAAGGGGTCTCCCCGGGCAGGGCCAGCATTCAGGTTTATATATCAACAGGGAGTCTTTGGAAAAGCTAATTGTGGTGATGGGTGATGGTGGAGACTTCCCAGAGAGAGATGGGGATGGTTTTCATGAAACACATATGTGCTGTGAACCCCCGAAGAAGAAGGGGTCCAGCAGCAAGAGGGTGAGGCCAGCAGATGGGTAGGCCCAGGAGGGAGCGGCATGGAGGATTGCTGAGATCCAGGCGAGCTGTTTAGGAAATGGTGATTTCAGACAGGAAGCAGAGGTCCTGGGGACGCTGGGTAATTTGTTCCCAAGCAGATATAATGAGGAAAAAGGCTAGGAGAGAAGGCAAGACAAAGTTAATATGAAGCCATCAGCATCGTAGGGATGGATGGAAGCCAGGGCAGGTCCAGGGTGGGCCAAAATGGAGACATCTGAGGTCGACGCAGGAAAAAAACCTGCTTCTCCAGAAAACTCAGGCGTAAAGGGGTAGAACTCAGAGACGGACTGGAGCATAGGGGTAAGGGAGGCATGGTAACAAGAGCTGTAACTTTCATTCGACCGTTTCATCAACAGTCACTTAACTGGATTTCTTCTCTGTAGGAAGCACTGAATGACCCCCACCCCCATCCCCACGCCCAGCCCATGGGATTGAGGAGGAACCGGACCACAGCACTGCCTCCAGGGAAACTGAGGAACTGACCAGAGCCAAGGGTCATTCTCAGCAGAGTGGAACACGCAGTTTGGGACCCCGCGAGAATGCCCCTGAGGGAGGATGTCACTTTGGGGTGTCGGGGATCCCAGGAGGAAAGGCAGCTCCTGTATGGAGCAGGACTTTTTGTCTCACCTGCAGCTTAAAACAAGTCACATCCTCACTTAAAACGCCCTGCAGTGTGTCAGGGTCCCCTGTGCATGTCGCTTCCCACCCGACAGTCATCTCCTTCATCTCTTCCTCCCCTTGTTATTTGAACTTCTCTGGACCCCCCTCCTGGGCCAGACCTGCCACTTCTCTGGTCCTTTCAAGGCAGGTGGTAAGGGGAGAGCTTCTTAACCTGTCTGTCAGCCCAAACTGATGGGGCAGGGTGGGTTGTCACCATTCCCCTTGTCTGTGTCCCCATGATTCAGTGGTTCTCAACTGGGGGCAGACTGCTTGTCAGGGGGCATTGGAAGTAAGCAGGGCTGGTAGAAAGTGACCCTCGGGTGCTACTGGCATTTAGGGCATGGTGTGCCCACCATCGCACAGTACCTGGGACAGGCCCTCACAGTGAAGAACCATGCCCACCCCCAGTGTGCCTGCCGAGAATATTCAAGGGGAGCCCTCCCCACCGCTCCTAACCCCTCACTTACTCTTTCTCAAGGTCTGCCAGGCTACTGGGGAGAACGACCGCGCCCCCCCCCCCCCCCCCCCCGTGCATGCCCAGCTCAGCCCCTCTGGCCTCGCGCTCTTTCTGACTCACGGGAAAGTTGCCACCTCATCTGCCCACGGGGCAGGATTTCCTCCTCTGCGGCTGCTGCTTTGGGGAGCTTTCCAATTCAGCAGGGAGCACGTGGAGCCCCCGATGGCCCCACACCACGCCAGTTCAGCTTGTAGGGGAATAAAGCTGGGATTCTGAACTCCCTCGCTCTGACAGCTGGGCCCATCTCTCAGCCCGTTCCAAACTGAGTGAGGGGAACAAGGCTGTGCCCAGTCACCCCTCCTCGTGGCCCAGCAGAGGTCCTGCTGAGGACCTGGGTGCCTCTGGGCCCAGAGCCTGCAAACCCAACCAACACAACCCATGCACTGGATTTCCAGGAGCTGGCGTTCCCCTCTGCACACCTCCATTCCCTCACGGATGTCAGACTTCTCCGGAAACCAAGGGCAACTCAAGGGCAGCCTTGAAGCCCCAGCGCAGGGATGGGAAAGAGGTTCCTTTTCCTTGTGTCTAAGGGCAGGGTTGGGGAGGGGGCCTAAAAACATACCTTTGACACCTGATCAATGTGAGAAAATTGTTCTTTCATTTTTAAATTGCTCTTGGCCGTGAGGACACCTGCACCCCATGTACCCTTTACAGTTGTTCTGCTTTTGGCTCTAAACCAAAGGCAGACAGATTTATGCCCAGGCCAGCTGCCTCCTCCGACTTCTGTCAAGGACGGGGGTAGAATTGGCATGCCCTCTTCTCCCTCACAGCCCTTTCTGTCCCTTCCTGGACAGCAGCAAGGACTGTGGCTTTCCAGAAGCCACCCAAGAAGAAGTGGCACCTGCCATGGGCCCAGAAAGAGTGGCCAATCACAGCTGTTCCTGAGCTGGCTGGTCCCTGGGATGAGACCGCCCCACCTGCACCACAGCTGAGGTCACTGTTTGAAAGTGGCTTTGGCTTCATGAAGAACACACGTGACCCTTCCTCACCTTCCGCCCACAGGGAGCCCCAGCTCGTGCCTCCAGCTCTGGGAAGCTCAGGCAGCCTTGCCCCAACCACAGCTTCTGAAACGTGTGTCCGCCATGCCTGTCAGGCAGGACCCGAAGACAAAGCTCCAGCCTTGCCCTCTCCCCACGTGCCTCACTGCAGCCCCACTCACGGTGGGCACCATTCCCAGGCAGGAAGGGAGCCCCAAGGTGATAAATTATTGCAGGGTCAGATCCTGGGCCAGGCACTGGGGCACTGGGAGCATCCGGATGGAGAGAGGCTTTCTGGAGGTGAAGGGCAGACACAGGTGCTGCTCTCCACGTGAGTAAGTCCTGCCGTCCCCAGGCTGGAGCCCCCCCAGCCCCAGCCGGACTCAGTTCGGATTCAGCACTGCAGGGCTTCCCCACGCACCCTCCTCATCAGCTGGGGAAGCCAGCACCCTGGGGCTGCCCAGGTCTCCACATGGTTTCTAAGGCACCAGGCAGCTCAGCTGAGCCCGGCCCTGCACAACCTCCCTTTACAAGGCTGGAGAGGCCCACCAGAGTCGCCCTGGCCCTAAATACCTTCCTTCTGAAAAGGTCTTTCCTAAGACTCGTACTCCCTGCACCAGCAGCTGTCCGCCTGCCGCTGTGGCCTGAGGGGTAGGGGACGGGGTGCTGCTGGCTCCTACACACCTCCAGGGACTCCCGTCTGCTCATCCATCTCTCCTGCCCATGCTGCTCCAATCTCCTGTATACTTCAGCTCTGGGGTGTCCTGGACCGAAGGAAGGAAGGGAGAATGAGGGAAACGTTTCACACGAGGTGTGAAAGCCTTCTGAATATAAGAACTGCAAACTTGACAAGGGTTCAAAAGGAGAGAGCAAGCTGTGCTCTCCTCTGAACTGTTTCCCATTGGGGGTGTGGCATTTGGCAGAATTCAGATTGGACTGGACACCCCCAGCACCAAGGAGAATGGTGGAAGGACTAGGGTAACTGGCTGTCATGCGGGGTCTCAGCTCCCGCTCCCCACATAAGAACGCAGGATATGGTGAGGCCAAAAAGGAACACCCACGGAGCCATAGATAAGGGAGTCATACCACTATACTCTCTTCTAGTGGCCAGTCGAGACACAAGAAGCAAACATCCGCCAGTACCCCAACAGGGGTCTTCCTGCACCACAATCTCACTGGCGGCCAGACAAAACACACGAAATAGGATCCACACCATCTGCGATCCCCGCTTACTAACGTAGCTAAGACAGTTATGTACAAAACAGTCATGGCTAATGGCCAACTAGTTATAGTTGGTGGCCAACTGGTTACAGCTAATGGCCAACTAATATCCGAGCCAGCACCTTTCCTCATGAGGCCGAGAGCCTGGAAACTGCTGTCTGGGACTCCGTCCCCACAGGGTCACAGAATGCCCTTTCCTGATTAGTCTGCAGGGGCCTCGCCCCAGTCTCTGTGCTTCCCTTTGAACTTGAGGGAGGAGGCCTACAAGACTTGGAGTCTCGCAGGACGCGGCAGAGCCCACCATGCCCAACCTCCAGACTCAGGAGTCTGGGCAATCTGCCAGAGCCCTGCAGACTGAAGCCTGCCAGACCCCCCCCCCCCCCCGCCATGAGTGGGAGAGATGGCATCACTCTGGGCACAGGAGGAGGAGGATCCACGCGCTGGCACAATGGACGGGAACAGATCTAGTTTGAGAGTCTCCAAAGATGATATTACTCTGCAGCCTCACGCTTTTCATCTGGAACTTATTGGAAAAACCTTGCTAAGGGGAATCAGCTGCCTCCTGGCTCCGACCCCCAGCTCCCAGCCAATTGGCATTCAGACCCTTTAAAGTATTACTTCTCGACACCATGAGCATTGTATGTTCCTGACAGGATAAGTCCGCCACAAATTAATACCTGGGGCAGATCCTAAAACACAACTCTTCCCGGCTGCAATAATTTCCAGCCAGCCCCTCTATCTGCTCTGACACATGAGGTAAATCTTTCATCATTGCAATTCATACATTGTTTTTTTCCTCTGGTACCCGAAACAGCCCAGACTATAAGCTTTACCTCCTTTTACGATTATCGATGTGCTTGTCTGTCACCAGTGGCAAGCCAAGGACCCCTTAGCCGCCGTAAGGAGCCCTCCCACAGGTCGTAAGCATCCATTTGGACCCAAGTTGGGGCTGCAGTCAGTGAGACGATGTGTGGGAGATAAAGGAGGCCCCTATCTCAGGGCAGCTGAGGGTGGCAGTAAGGGGGGAGAGAGGGGAGGTTCAGCTGCTGTCATACAGAGAGACCAGGGTACTGCAGGGAGGCCAACCAGGACAAGGGGGGAGCCCCAGGACACAAATGCCAGCTGCCTGTCCTGCTATGGCCCAACATGAGCCAGGCAGAGTGAGGGACCTGCTGAGGTGCTGGGCCCAAGGGACTCTGGGAATCACCACACCTCCTGCCTCATTATACATTCTACTTGTTGCGCAGCGTACCACAGAAAGCCACATCTACGTCCCAGCCCCATGGGCCTTTGTTTCTCCAGCTGCAAAATGGGATTTGTGACCCTGGTCCTGCCTGTTCCACAGAGACATAGGAGGCCAAGGGTGTAAGTGATGAAAAGCCATATAGATGTCCAGGGTGGGGCCCTGGTGCCTAGAACACCCCTAGGACAGGTTGGACGAAACAAATGTGAACTTCAGCAGGTCAACAGAACTTGAGAGCGCTAGGGGGCATATTTGTTTCCTGTGGCTGCTGCAACAAATCACCACCACCTGGGTGGCTTAAAACAACAGAATTTACTCACTCACAGTTCTGAGCCCAGAAGTCTGAAGTCGAGATGTTGTCGGGAATATCCTCCCGCTGAAGGCTTGAGGGGAGGGTCCTTCCGTGCCTCGTCCAGCTTCTGGTCGTTGCTGGAACTCCTTGGCTTGTGGCTGCACCACTCCAGTCTCTGCCTCCAGTGTCACATGGCCATCTCCCCTCTGTGCATGGCTGTGTCTCTCCTCTTCTATAAGGATGCCAGGCGTCGGATCTAGGGCCCACCCTAACCAAGTGTAACCTCCCTTTAATTCATCTTCAGAGACCCTATTTCCAAATTCAGGCCACGTTCTGAGGTTCCAGGTGGGCATGAATTAGGTGAGGGGCACTGTTCAGCCCTATGCAGGGGCCGTGATGGGCTGGCTGTGCCGGACATTCTTCCAACAGGGCCCACCTCCTGGACACCTGCGGTTTCCCTCCCATCAGCACGCCCTGCAAGGGCCACTCTCGGCGTTCTGTCCCATGGCCAGAACCGCTCAGAGGCCAGCAATGTCACGTCACTTAGTGGCTCCTTGAAGACCTGAGGTTCCCAGGAAAGCTCTGGCCGAGAAGCAGGCAGGTCCTTGTCTGGCAGAGATGCAGCTGAGCGTCTGCACACCTTAGTCACCTGCCCTTACAGAACTAGCACCTGGCTTCCCCGTCTCCCTCTCCCTCCAGCTCGGCTGTTCCTCCAGGGCTTTCCTACCCGCCTTGAGAGGCTCAGCTGCCACCCTGTGGAAGCCCATTCCCAAACTGCACCGTTTAAATTATACATTAGCTTTTTAAGCAGCACTTGAAGCTGGCAGAGAGACAGATTTTTATCAGCGGTGAATGCCCACCTCGGGCTGCTAAATTTCATCTTGGGTTCATGTGACGGGTAATAACTCTCACCTCCCTCCTTTTACTGAGACACGGACGGCGCTCGGTTCTGCGTGCCGAGGGCATGAGGGCGTACGCCCAGGTCTCACAGCTGGAGGGGCTTCTCTCCTCCCGCCTGCAGCCCACCTACCGGGACTTCTCTGCCATGGCAACCGTTGGAGGGACCAGGAGGACCCCCGATGACCCCTGTCCATGGTGCCCGGGTTGTTCTGCCCAGGGACAAAGCAACATTCACTCCACATCACATGCCCTTCCGTTTAATTACGAGAGAGAAGCACTCTTGTCACCTGCTCTGTAAGTAAATAGTCCTGACATTTTTAACAACAGGCTCTTCTCAAAGGGGCAGACAGTTCCCCCAGGGCCAGTCTTCTGGAGACTGAGGCCAGGCTGTTGGGCAGAATTGTCTGGCCAAACGTACCTCTTGGGCACTTGTCCACACTGCCCTCCCACATTGCCCACTGGGAGGGGTCTTTGTTTGCCTGGCCCTTCTCCAAAACTGTACATCTTCCCGTCCTGGATGACTTTCCTCCCCACACCAGCCAGGAGGTCCGAGGCCCTCCGGGGAAAATCTGTCAAAAGCAAAAGCAGATCGTCTAGTTCTGCTGCTGCTGTCAGGGTGGAGGCCCCGCCCAGCCTGCAGGCTTTGCCACTGACCTTGGCACTTGCGAGAGGATGGAGGTCTGGCGGTGCAGCTCTCACAAACACGGGCACCCCAGGCTGCCTACCACGTGACAAGGCTTCCGAGAGACGTCTCTGTCCTAGATAAGTTGTTAAAAGCCAAGATCAATTTGCTTCTGAAAATAAGGTAGATCAATAGGAATAGTACTATCTATGGAGGAATGCGTGTGTCCCTGCCCATCTGCACTCAGGGGGTGCGTGCCCCCCTGCTCCCTTCCTCACTTCCCCTCCCACCCACACCCCCATCCTTCCCCATCTTATCTGTCTTTCCGGAAGGGACAAGACAGGAAACCTGGGTGTGTGGTCACCATGGGTGTAGCTGACATTGGGACGCTCCCAGGAAGTCTCCCCTCCCTGTGGATCCCCAGCCCCACCCTTGCTCTGCCTTCCAGGGCATTAGCCAAACTCTGACACCTTCAGCTGAATGTGCAGCCCCCAACTCATCTTGGAGAATGACAGGGAGAAATGAGCAGGAGCAGCTGCCAGGAAGACCCCTGCCTGCCTTACATCCTGGCTCTGCCCTCAACGAGACGTGTGACCTTGGATGCGGGTTATTAACCCCATTACACTTCAATGTCATTTGCTCATCAGGGATGATGAGATCCTGCCTCGGTTATGCTTGACATAGAGTACGCTCCCAATAAATAATAGTAATAACCGACAAATAAACAAACAGGTGCTTACCATGAGCCAGATGCTGTTCTTAGCACTTTATCTATATTAACCCATTTCATCCTTGCAATAGTCTCACAATTACGTACCATTATCATCTTCCCTGTTTCAGAAATGAGAGGCCCAGAGACACGGAGTAACTTGCCCAAGGTTGCACAGCTAATAAGTGCAGAGCCAGGATTTGAACCTGGGCAGTCCGGGCCTAGTACCCAGGAACTTCACCCCTGTCATTATTATTACTTTTGGTGCTGGATCAAGTTGGGGGCAGGGATGCAATGTCCAAAGAGCTCTGATCCAGCCCTATCTGCCTCTTCTTCTAGGTGGTCTCCAAGGTGAAGAGGAAACACTTGGCATGACTTAGGGTCTTGTGTTGGCAGAAGTTCCAGCCGCTGAGGGTGATTTAACCTCATCAAACCTGTTGTTTCTGCTATGCTCAGCAGCTTGGCTTGGAAAATGACAATCAAGTAAGATTTAAAAGCCTGGAGAATGGACTATTATTTTTATCAGTGCTAATAAAGGTGAAAGCATTTTATTTCCCGGTGTGAGTGTGGTTCAGACAAGAAACACCTCACTCTCCTCCCCATGAGCTCCTGCTTTCCCTGCCTCCTCTGAGGTGCCCTGGGGCCTGTGTTCCTGACAGCCTTACCCCACCACTAACTCTAACTTTCCACGGAAGTTCCTGAAAGGCCAGTGGGCAGAGGGGTGACAAAGTGCAGGCGGTGTGCTCCCATTGATGATTCACTCAACAAACGCTCAGCTCATGTGGGCTCTGCACTAGGCACCAGGGACTCCAGAATGACCAAAGCAGAGACCCTACCCTCACACAGCTTGTGTTTTAGTGGGAGACAGACTGTAGACATCAATGATACGTGTACGATGCAATGTAAGAATGATCTGTACTTCGAAGGACAATAAAGCAGGGTAGGGGGATAAAGATTGTAGGGAGGAGAGCGCATCGGTCACAGATGAGGCTGGACACGGACGAGTCCTCACCTGGCCTAACGGGAGATTTTTTAAAGGGATGAAGATGTGGGCAGGGTCAAAGGGAGGCAATCAGGGAAGGCCTGTCACCCTGGACCAGTCAGCGTGGGAAGCCAGCCAGCAACCCTTCCTGGCCTGAGCAAGCAAGAAAAGAGAGCAGTGACCGAAACCTGGAGCGAGCTGCAGCTGGAAAGGCAACGGGACCTCAGCTAACCTCCCGTGTCTGCCAAGGAGAGGCCGGGTTCTCTGCCTGCCTTCCAGTCTCCTGCCAGGGATTTCCACTGGCCAAGCCCTACTGGGAAATAGAGGACGAGGGGGCCCGGTTGATGGGTCTCCATCAGCTTTCTGTGGCACAGAGCAGGGTAGAAAGATGGGGCATGGATTTGGAGGGCTGAATGGAGGAAAGGTAGCTCGGGGCTGTTGCTGTTTTGTATCACTTGGGGAAGACCGTCTGATGAGGTGACACTGGAATAAGAGCCGGAACTGCCAGTCCCCACCTCCCAATGACACGCTCTCCCCCTTACCCTGCTTCATTTTTCTCCCCCATCCTGACCAGCCACAGATCTATCCCTGTGCCCCTGAAGGAAGAAGGAACTAGACTGGTCTAAAAAAGCTGAATCAAGGGAAACACAGACTTTCACATAATCTCAGAGACTGGTTCAAACACTGACTCACCTTCCCCCCCCCCACCCCCCCCATACACACAATACACTGATTTCCACCCCAGGCTTCCAACTTTGTGCAGAGCAAAATCAGCTCTCTTAGGATTCCTGAGCACAAGGGAGGGTCCCTGAAATGTCACCCACACTCTGCTGTTTCTGCCACCACAGGCCGCACAGCAGCCATCAGCAAGATCTGCCCCTGAGGCTCTTCAAAACCCACATGACACCAAGTGCTCTCCAGTTGTGCAAAGAAAAGAGAGTCTTAGATTCTTTCTCTTGCCTTTGGGAGATTCCCTCTGCTCCCCACCAATAGCTTTCTTTCTCCCAAGAGGGTCCCCTGAGCTGATTCTCTGAGAGACCCTCTCCCCAGGGTGCAGCCATGCAGGATGACAAGTTTTGTTTGGGTTTGTTTTTAGACACCCTGTGTGCTTCACACTCAACACCCCTTTCCTTGGAGTTGGAAATCAAACACAATGGTCCAGCTGGATTCGTGTGTTTTATTTCCACTGCTCTTGGAATAAATTCCCGACGTCTCACGGTGACCGGCAACGCTATGCACGAGGCCCAAATGCCCCCTCCCTCTGGCTCACTTTTCCAGCCACGTCAGTTTCTTTTCTGTGCCTTGCACACACCAAACCCTCTTTCTCCTCTACATGTTTGTCCTTGTTCTATCTGCTGTCACATATAATGCTTTCACTCTAGCTCTTACCGCGCACGATGGTTTACTCTCCTTCTTCAGGTCTTGAGACAGAGTCTTCCGTCTCCATCCTGTTCATGAAGCGTCTCTCTGCTCGTCTGTCTCAGCACTCTGAGCTATCCCTGACTCTCTTTCTCAGGGCTGAGGACCATCTGTAGTTCCAGTGTTGATTATTTACTGTCGGTGGCGGTGGCAGTTGCATGTGTATCTGTTGATCTGTCTTCCCCACTAGGAAGCAGATTCCTTGAGGTCAGGAACCCAGTCTGTATTTGTGCAGTGAAGGGATTCATCTTGACCAAAGAGAGGGCTGGACTTTTCCCTCAGCTCCTGGGAGGTCACCTCTAAGCCTTTGGAATGTCCTGCCTGATGAGAGTATCTTTATTTACCTGGAGCCTTGGGCCAGTGAGATAGTCTATATTTCAGTGTGACTGATGGTGGGGGTGGGAGGCCTTGTGCCATAAAGTATCAGTGTGACTTCTCAGGGACTGGAGACTAAGGGCAACGTGCAGGATTTCTTTGTATGACAAGGACCTGAGGGCAACCTCTGGCCAACAACCATCTGAAGTGAACTTGGAAGTGACTCCTTCCCCAAACAAGCCTTCAGATGGGGCCTCAACCCTGGCCGACACCTCGATGGCAGCCTGTAGCCATACCCAGATTCCTAATGCCAGAAACTGTGACATAATAAATGGGTATTGTCTTAAACTGCTACGTTTTGGGGTGATTTGTTACACAGAAATGGATAACTAATATACTCTGCCACTCTTTGATCAGTACCGGGTCATACCAAACTTTAGGTTTAACACACAGTATAGTAGTTAAGCCACGACCCCTGAAGGCAGACATTCTAGATTCAAGTCCCAGGCTTTCTACTTTGTGCCTAGTGACCGTGGGCAAGTTACTCAACATCAACTCTCTCTTTGGGGGCATAACCCTATCATCTATCTCACAGGCTTATGGGCAGGATCATTACATGTGAAATGTACATTAGATCATACATGTGAAATGCTTACAGCACTGGTAATATTTATAATATTTATTACTACCCATTATGTCACATAAATATTGATGATATTTGTTATTCTAAACCATCGTGGCTTAAGTTCCCACCTACATGAGCACATACAATTGATCACATACCACCCACATAACCCAGCCTGACCACAAGTCCGTGGAGGGGAGACTCTGGGGCAGAGAGTAGCCTTGTGCACTCACCCACCACAGCCGAGAAGCCCACCTCCTCCCCTCTGCTCAGCACACAAAGGGTGGAGTTGCAGACACCAGTCTAATCATGCCGCTATTTGCAAACACATTTACAAACAGTCAGGATCCATTCCCCCTGATTGTTAAGGGGAATTCAATACCAAATCATCACAATTAAATCCCATTATGGACACTCAGCACATAAAACTTTCCTCAGCAGGAATACACCCACGCAGTTGAAAGTCATGGCTCTGGCTGCCATCAGAGCTCACAGCTGAGGGGTCCCTCCAGCCTGGCGGACTCCACACCTGATCTAAGCAGCAGAGTCCCACAGGTGTAGGCACAGAGTCTTTTCAGGGTCATCTCAGTGCTGGTTTAGGACAGACTCAGTCACAAGAAGTTGCTCTGGAGTTAGGACAAGTCCTTCTATTGCTGTGCTAGGGGCAGCTTGGCAAATCGCAAGGGTGTGTGGTGTTTAGAGCACAGATGCTTTTGGGGGTGGCGATGAATTTGGGGTGAGGAGCATTGGGGCAGGGCCAGACAAGGTTCCATCCCTTTTCTGCAAGGACCCAAAGATTATTACCTTGGCTTTGTACCTTGGAGAGGTCCCCACTTTGCATTGGGAAGTTTGTTCCACCTTGGAGCCAAGCTACCTGCAAAATGAATGCAACTGGTGAAATTGTCTGCAGGCCATGCCTGGGTACTGGGGTTTGGATGGGAGAGAAGTTAGAAATCCTGCATGACAAGACAAGAGGGGAGAAAGCATTCTTAGAAGCGAGAGTCTGAGCACAATTTACGTCCTGGGTCATGGAGTTCCTGTCACTGGCTTCCCCTGATAAAGTTTGACCCCCATTTACTTTTTAAAATTGCTTGTGGGTTTGCAGACGCCTGCGAGAATCGGTATCTCCAGTGTTCCCGCCTGGGTCTCCCCTGGGACACGCGCCTATGAGTCTTTGTTCTCTCATTCCTTCAAGGTGATGGTGTAGAGATGCTGGGGAAGGAATGAGGCCGTGAGTGCCTGTTGCCACCTGAGACCTGGTGCGCGTGTGTGAGTGTGCGTGCGTCAGTGCGTGTCTTGTGGCTAATGAGCATCAGTAACATCCTCAGGAAGACAGGATCAAATAATTGCTGTCAGAGCTATGCTTCTGATTAGCTTTCTATTCCCAAAGCTAATTGTCGACTTTCCCAGGCATCTGCTATTTTTCATAAGTGTGTTTGAACTTCGCAAGTCACGCGATGTATTTTAGCCGATAGTCAGAAACCCAGAAAATAACACATTTTGCATCCTATCTGGTCCAACGTGCCCTCTCAACCCAACAACAAAGGTACAGAAAGGACAATAAATGGAAGTGGAATGTGCAAACTTACCCATCAGCCCCCTGGCCCCGGCGTCAGGTGTTGTTTCCAGGTGATGAATGTGCTGATCCTAGGGAAGCAAGAACAGCGTGATGTGCACAGGTACAGAACTTCTCTCCCCAAAATGTGCGGCGTACTGGGGGAGACCCAGGGTGCCTCAGCTGAGGAGACTGCCCCCTCCCCGACTCGTGTGGGGCCCGAGTCAGAGCTCCAGGAGGCTCTGTTCTTTGTGGTGAGGATCGCCGTCGCTTTCATGCCACGTTCGGTGGGAAATGGGATCATACAGGGCGGCAGCTCGTTGCCTCTGGCCTCCCGCAGCCTTCAGGCTGTGCACCTGCCGCCGAGGAAATGCCGATGGAGCCAATTTCTGCTGTCTTGCAAGCCAACATCCCAACTGCCCCAGTGTCTACTCAACGTGCCCTTCCCTCAATGGCAGGGACTACTGAACTAAAGGGTGGAACTGAAGAGGGGGCGCCTGAGTTAGGATAGGATAGGGGAGGCTGCAATAACAAACATTCAAAGTCTATTTCTAATTCCTGCCATATGTCCTCAGGGGCCTTGCCCCTGCATGTCACTGTCCTTGGTCTGGAACCCAGGAACTTTGCTGATCACCACTGCAGAGAGAAACGAGAGTCACCGTGGGTCTCACGTTACCCATTAAATGCTCAGCCCAGAAGTGACTCAACTCACTGGTCAGAAGTGGTCACATGGTACCATCCAACCACAATGGGCCAGTTAGTGCAACTCCACCATGTGTGTGGAGGAGGCAGAAGCAGAATATTGGACAGATGGCACTTAGGACTATCACAAGGGTAGTTAAAGTGACCCAAAGAGAGTTGTTGGTGAAAGCAAGAAGAAGACAGACTTGATTCTATTAAGGAAGATACTCTCAAACTTCCAGAGATGTTTTGGGTGGAATGGATTACCAGGGCAGTGGTACAGCCATTTGTAGAGAGGCCTCCAGCCATAGTTGGGAATGGAATTAAGTCTTTAAGATCCCTTCCAAATGAATGAAATCAGCCTTCCTCACTCCCCTGGTTTTAAATCAACCTTGGCACAAGGACTTGGCCATTCAGATTCTGATAGGACTGGGCAGTCTGAAGGAAAATCTGAACTCAGGAGACAGGCTGGGGTCAGACAGACTGCAATACACAAACTCCTGCTGTGGGCTTAGTTATCCCTTGGCTAGCTCTATGAGGTTGGGGTTAAAGTTTTAGTTTCCAGTCTGTGGTCACGTGAGCTTGGTCAGTTGAGCCTTCAGATGAGACCTTGGCCCTGGCCTTGATTTCAGTTTCTGAGAGACCTTGAAGCAGAGGACCCAGGTAAACCCTGACCAGATTCCTGACCCACAGAGATGGCTAGATAATAAGTGTGTGTTGTTTAAATCGCTAAGTTTTGTGGTAATTTGTGACACAGCAATAGGGAACGAATGCCAGGAAGTCAAGTGGAAGAGACGTGGCACGTACATTAGCGTTTGAGATTTGGGCAGGATCTAAGTCCGAGAGGAGAGCTGGGAGCATCTTAGATAAAGAGCAGCAAATGGGAGTTTATGCAAGGGGTTGGTCAGACCCTCTGCCGAGCCAGGCTAGGGGTCCCTTACCCCTTCTCAAGATGTCACCACAGCAAAGAGGTCTGGAGTTGGATGAAGCAATAAGCTTAACCCTCAAAGGCCAGCTGAGAGCCTCACTCTGCCTTACTCATAGTGGCCGGTTAAGTAATCTTCAAATATAAATTCAGAACTTTACAAAAGGGACCAATAATCGCTGCCATTTATTGGGTAGCTGCTGTGGCCCGAGCTCAGCTCTTCTGCCAACATGACCTTAGCTTATTCTCATGATGGCCCTGAGAAGTAGATTCCATTTTCTGTATTTGAGGATTAGGAAACTGAAATTCAAAGGACCAAGTAACTTGCTGCAGGTCACTCAACCTGTAAGTGACAGCGCTGGGTTCAAACCCACGTTGGCCCAAAGCCAGTCCTTTTTCTATGGCCATCCTTCCCCACCCCTCACCCACAGACAAGCAGAGGGGCCTCGAGAAAGTTCCACTTCTCGCTGCCTCCTTTCCAAATGACCCAAACATGGAAAGCAACCATCTCCCCAGTAAGAGATGGCTGACCCCTTCCACCACTTTGTCAGAGCCAGCCCGAAGCATCCCTTAGCCGTCACCCCACTCATAAAACACCATCCCTATTAAAAAGTGTTTCCTCACCCATCGGCAACAGGATTGTGAAATATAACAAAAACACCGTCTTTTGCTTAATTTACAGATATTTATGTCGCACTTTGAAATGTCAAACATTTTCATTAAAATCCTCTCACACTCTGGGCTGACAAAGGGATGCCAGGATCTTTGGAAGACACTTCAATCTCCATCAATTAGGGATAAAGCAGTCCGAGCAGCGTGGCAATAAAAGAACACTTTAATTTTAGAGCTAATTAAATATCAACAATTGGAATGCGGCAACAGACACTTAACCTGCAGTAACCCATTATTTATTAGGAATATAATGCATTGACTCTGGATATGATGTGTGTTGTACTCATTTTAAGATCAGTCTGTCACAGTCTGGCGGTTCCCTTTTGTTTTGCTCCAGCACAATCAGCTCCCAGGCCCCGCAGGCATGACTCTGGCACCAGCGCTGGACGCAAGATTAATTAAGCTGGAGCCCCACACAGGACTGGCTGGCTCAAGGGTGGCTTGGCCCTGGGCAACACAACCTAAGACGGGAGGGGGGGCAGCATAGATGGGTAATGGGTGACAGTTTGGTCCAGGCCCATCTGGGCCACAGGAACAAGGCTGGGTCTTGAAACGGACCAGTTAGGATGCTTTCAGCTGCAAGTAACAGAAAAAGAAATTTTACCTAAAAGTACTGTAACAACAAGGGTTTATTATTTCACATAAAGAAAAGCCTGGGGGTGGGAGGTGGGGTTGCAAACTTGGATAATTCAGAGGCTTGACAATATTCAGGCGCTCCCTTCTCTCACCACCCCGAGGCTCTTACCAGGTGACTGATGTCTCCCTTGATGGTGTCAAGACGGCCTGCAGTTCTGGCTCACACATGGATAAAGTCTTGCAAAAAAGGAGGATCCTTCCTTCTGTGCATCTTTTTTCCCCCACTGCTTTTTTAAAAAATAATTTTTTAGTTTAACATAGATTTAGATTTGCTGGAAAGGGGCAAAGAGGACTCCAGCTTCGAAAAGAAAAAGCAAACTTTCTGAGCCCCCACCCCTCTGGCTAGTACCACAGCTCTCTGCTCCTCTTTGTAGAAAAACTCCCGCTGACCAGCCTCTGCTCTCGGGCTCCATTTCCCTCCCTCAGGGCTTCCCTCTCACTCAGTGACAGCCAAAGTCCTTGCCCCTATGTGACCTGTCCCCTGCCGACCTCTCTACCGCGTCTCCCACTGCACTCCGCACTAGCCTCCAGCACAGGCCTGCCACTGCTCCTCAATCAGGCCAAGCTCTTCCCCACCTCAGGGCCTTCTCCTTGGCTGTTCCCTCTGCCTGGAACACTTTTCCCTACATGTTCACACGACTCACTGCTGTGCTTCACTCAGGTCTCAGGTCTCACCCCTTCCCTGCCTCGTTTACATAACACTTCTGCATCCTGAAATTAGATCACACATTAATGAATTGGCTTGGGTAGGATTTTTGGTTGCCCTCTCTGAAAGGTCAGGGTCAGAGGACTTGTTTGCTCTCCACTGTTTCCTCTGGGCCCAGAACAGCGCCTGCTCAGTCCATGTTTCCTGAGTGAATGAAATGCTAGATAGTATGACGCTGAGAGTGATTCCTAACGGTACCCTCTTAGCATCAGCAGTCGTGGACAGGATGGACTGACCAGACCATCCCAGTGCGTTGGAGATGTTTTCTGAGCAGATTCCCCCCGCCCCCATCCATTTTGTCAGACTGTACGTTTCAGCAGGGCCGGTGTTCTCCATCTGGGAGGTACCTTAGCCCACGGTTTCCCAGATGGACTCACTGCATCTCCTGGCTTTCAAGCTCCTCTGCTGTGATCGCCATGAGCGGGAGCAGCAACACAGACGGAGACCTGCCCCTCATTCAAGGCTGGGAGCCCGGCGTGGTCCTTGGTCACACAAGGCCCTCTGCAGCTTCAGCTGAGCGTTAATTACACAGCCAAGCTGGCCTGGGCAGGAAAGCCCAAGGCAAATTCCAGTCCAGAGGACACTGATTGGTCTAAAAGAGGGGTGGACGAGGACAAAGGGAACCCTGCAAGCCTGGCTCAGCACCATCTTGGCCAGGCTGGCCCAAGGCTCACTGGACCCACTCCAGGCTCCAGGGATGGGTGTGGCAGAAGCTGAGATGTTAGTCCGTCTTTCTGCAGCCAAAAAAGTCTTAGTCCTGGCAGACAGGTTTGTTGCTGGACAGGTTATAAAGACCCACACTTCCTGGAGACCCCCCAATGGCCTGGGTCTACCATCCATGGTCCAGCTGGAACAGACTGGCTGGTTCTACCTTCTTGCCTCCCCCATCACACTGGCTCCCACACCACCCTGCCCCTTCCCATTTGGAGCCTTTTAGGGTCTCCCTTTGCTACAGAGCTTCAGGAACGAAGCTGGATTGAAACGCCAGTTCTGTCTCTTTCCGGTTCTGTACCTTTGAACAGACCATTTAACCCAGAGATCAGCAAACATTTTCTGGAAAGGGCTGGAGAGTAAATAATTTAGCCTTTGTGGGCCACAGGATCTCTGGCACTGTTACTCAACTCTTCCTCATAGCTTGAAAAGTAGCCTTAGGCAGTAACTAAATGAATGGGTGTGGCTGTGTTCCAATAAAACTTTATTTACACAAACCGGAAGTGGGCCAGATTTGTCCTATAAGCCATAGTTTATTAACCCCTGAATTAACCTGAGACTCAGTTTACTTATGTATAAAATAAGGATAATAATATTAATACTTTAATAGGATCAGTGAGAGTTGATACAGACCGAAGGACCTAAAACTGCACAATAAATGTTGTTTTGGTTCGGTTCGTTTTTTTACAGCACACTCCTCCCCTCCCCCACTTTGCACCCCAGCGCAGAGCAGCCACCTCTGGGCTCCCGGCAGGCCCCAGCTGTCTGCAGGGGGCACCGCAACAGAGCATATTACTTTGACCTCTTGTCTGGGAGCCTACAAATCTCCATTGCCTGTGTTATTATTTCAGTGTGGCTATTGTGTTTCCCCAATCCTTACCGAGTTGTGGGGCTATGGAAGGCCGGAATGGTGTGCAGGCTTTTCAAATGAGGCAGGATTGTATTCGTTCCTGATTAAGTCTGTGGGGAACACAATAGAGGCAGCCCCCTGCCTTCGCCTCATCTGGGCTGCTTTGTGCTTGATTTCCTTCTCTGCGGCCCCATTTTGCTTTTTCTCTTTTCTTTATTTTTCTCATTCTCCCCCCTCCTAATCTGCTTAACAACTTGCCTTGCTCTGCTCGCTTCCCCCTGCCATCCCCACGGTTCCCCAGCTTCTCTTCAGGCCCCTAATAGTGTGGCCGTTCCTGCATTTAATAAAAGCTGCTGACAGGGAAATCCGGGCTAACTGAATTACTTCTTCATTAAAGAGGCGGGCAGATTCCTGGGCCCTGTGTGCTCTGCCCTCCCCTCCCTGCCCCTTCCTGCTGGCCCGACCGGCTGCTGCAAATTAGGCACAGATGCTCTGGGCCACAGTGGGGGCCTGGTCCTGAAGGGGGCTGGGAGGGGCTATGGGCTTCTCTCCGGGGTGGTTCCCAGCTCTGTTTCTTTTCCTACCTTCCCAGAAATACAGTTCTACTGCGGAGGAGCTCCAGGCCAGCTGGGAGGACAGGACAAGGGAGGTGACTTGCCCAAGGTCACCCAGGCCTCCTCCTACGCCCTATTCCAAAAGAGCTGTGCTCTGTTTGATGATAACACAGTGGACCTCAGACCTGCTTCCAGCTTCACTGAAGTCTGTTTCCTGGCAAGGCTGTGAGGACATTCTCTCAAAGCAGCTGGATTCCCCCAAGGAAAAGAACAAAGGAACCGAGCTGGACCCTGGGTCTTCCATAGCGGGCGTCAGGGCCTCATCACCTGACAGTACCCTAGCCACCATCTCGCCATTCCTACAGTGAGCAATCCCACCTGCTTATCTGACAGCTTCGGAGTCTGGCTCGCTCTGTGCCGGGCAGCTAGCAAGGGCTTTGCAGGTGTAGCTTGCAAGGAGACCAGAAACAGTTACTTTAAAAGCTGGCTGCATTAGGAGCCTTTTACTCTCAGGCAGGAAAGATTTACGTGGTTCTTTTTGTTTGGGAAAACACCTTAATGGGCCTGGAAAACACCTTAATGGGCCTGCTGGCCCCTGGGTACCGCTAGATGGAAGAAGATTGAGACAAAGAAACATTGACTCGCTCTGTATCATAAAACAAAAGGAAGTTTAGGTTCCCTAAACAGGGAGGGTGGGAGGATTGGAAGGGAGTCCTGTATGGGGTGGTGAATGAGGGGGAAGGAAAGCAGACTGGCTACAGTCAGGGGTGCCTAGGGGCAGGGTACCTTAGACCACAAGACTCCCACCATCCTGCAGTTAGGGGAGATACACAGCCTACATAATCGTAACCCACAGCTGGCGGCTTGGAGCAAGGGTCCTGCAAGAAACTCCTGCTGGGGCTCAGGCTTCTGTCTGCGGGGTGTGTGGGGTGTCATGCGGGGCCTCTGCTCCCCGCATAAGAAGGCAGGATATGGTGAGGCCAAAAAGGAACGCCCACGGAGCCATAGATAGGGGAGTCATACCACTATATTCTCACTGGCGGCTGGGTTGGAGACACAGGAAACAGGAGCCACACTATTCGGAACCTGCCATCCACTTCTTTGTCAACCGACCCCACTTGCTAACTGCAATCCGCGCTTGCTAGCTCAGCCCCAGCAATTATGCCAGTGGCTAATGGCTAACGGGTAACAGCTGATGGCCATCTACTACCCAAGTCAGCACCTTTCCACGTCAGGCCGAGAGCCTGGAAATTGCTCTCTGGGACTCTGTCCCCACAGCTTCCCAAGCAAATGCCACTTGGGAACAAGACATTCTTATTCCCCGGGACTTCTAGTAAAGTTGGCCTTCCGGTAACGTTGTTTGGGCCTGTAGGCCTTGGTGGTCAGACTGCCTAATGCTGTGTGATGACAACGCAACCATCTGAGTTTGCAGACTGATGGTCTCTTTGCATTATAATGTGTGAACGGCTTTTAATGATTTGTTTAGGATGAACTGGTGGGTGTTTCTACGTGGAGCCCCCGACCCAGGATGTGGTGGTGATGCTAAGCCCTGTTATTCTGGATACTCATTTAGGGTCAGGCTGTTAAGGTTGGTCCTTTCAGGAAGGGGTCGTTTCTCTCTGGGGTACCTGTTGGGGCCTGTTGATCTTAGTGCTGTCCCTCCTCTGGCCAGCCAAGAAAGGATCCAGCTTTCTGAGGGTCGTACCTGTGAGTACAATGCCTGGGAAGGGGTTCAGAATATGCCACCCCCAGATATGCTAGTGTATCAGATTATTTTGAGCAGAAGGCACTTGAGAAACAGCACGTGCAAGAAGGGCTCCCCAACCTCCTTCCTTCTACCTAAAAGCAGGTTGTAACACTTCCTATGAGAAAGGTCCCCTTTCTGCACCAGGAAGAGAAGAACATTCTTATCACCAGAGACTGGGACTCGATGCCAGAAGGGACCTGTCCAAACCAACCCGGTTATATAACCCCAATCTTCCATTAGTTTCCCTCATATATTTCTTAGTCACTGTCCCACAATTGATTTCTGCCCCTGCTCAAGCCCCTTTGTCTTGTCACATTCCCACAACTTAATCAGTCTTTGTTTAAAAAGGTCAATAAGCTTATAGGCCTCATTGCTTCTTTGGGTCTTCATTTTCCTGTGTATATGTAAAAATACTAAATAAAACTCATACACTTTTTCTCCTGTTAATTTATCGATGTTTGTTTAATTCGCAGGCCCCAGACATAGAACTTAAGAGGGTAGAAGGCAGTTTTTCCTCCTCTAAGCCTGGCTCCCTCAGGTCTCACTGCCAGCATCCCTTCCTTAGCTCTGATGTCAGCATGCCTGAAGATTGTCAGGAGTTACAGAAATTGTAGCCCTTAGCCATTTGGAGAGAGACCCTCTCCTCTCTTTTATACTGGGCTGCCAGAAAACAGAAAGCGAGGTCAAACCTTGTTTGAACGCTTTTTTTTGTTTGTTTGTTTGTTTTTTTTGGTCTCATCCATGGGCTTGTGTCTCCAGCTAAAGGCTGGCTCATCTCGAGGAGAAAAGGGCTGATCTAGCTCCCATGCTGGGATTTGAGAGAAACCATCCTTCTATCAGAGGCATACGAAAACACAACAAAGTTATGTAAACTCCATGGAAGGCTTTTCTTTCCCAGGGTGGGGTCCCTCAAAAGGAGACCCTGAGACAAGGACTTGGGTACAAGTAGCTTCTTCAGTGGGTAGTACCAAGCAGCATGAGTCAGTGGGTGGAAAAGGCAAGACAGGGAGGAGAGAGAAATCAATATGGGGCAGCACTGATGGCAACTGGGAGAGTTCCCTTTATGTGTCAAGCTTGACCATGCGGTGTCCAGATATGTGGTCAAATATTATTCTGGCTGTGTCTGTGAGGGCATTTTTGGATGAGGTTAACATTTGAGTGGTAACTGAATAAAGCACATGGCCCTCCCTAACGTGGGTGGTCCTCATCCAATCCGCTGAAGATCTGAATAGAACACAAAGGCTGAGTAAGAGAGAGCCCCGCCTGCCTGACTGCCGGGAGCTGGGACGTTGGTCTTTTCCTGCTTCAGACTGAAACATTGGCTGTTCCTGGGCCTCAAACCTGCCAGCTATTGGACTGGAACCACACCATGGGCTCTCCTAGGTCTGCAGCTTGCCAACGGTACATCTTAGAAGTCGTCAGCCTCCATAATCCCATGAGCCAATTCCTTAGAGCAAATCTCTCTGTGTGTCTCTGGAAACCCCTAACACAGCAACCAACTCTCAGCCCCACTGGGGACCTGCTGAGGAACTGTGGAGAACAGGCTTTGGGACTGTGTCCCCTCCTCCATCCCCCATGGATGGGGAAGCTGAAGCCTTATGACTCCTTTGACTCTGTCCTACATTGGCTGAGGTTTCCTCCGTCAGGGTCATTAAATGCACTGACACGTCTAGGCTGCCTTGTGTACAAGTTGCGTAGGTTGTACAAGCCCCAAAGCATTGCGGAAGGGTCTCAGGTAGAAAAGCAGAGGTAGGAGGCACAAACAGCTGCCGGTGAACTTCAAGGAGGGCTGACAGGCTGTGGGACGGGATATCAAACGCATTTGCTGTAAACCCCTAATATCGCCACAGCTGATCCCAGAGAGGAATTTAAACCCTCCAGTGGTGCTAATGCCTTAGAAGTGTATGTTCTCAGGCTCTGCTTCTGCAGCTATTCCTACCCCAATATTTTATTTTAACAAAGAGACTAAGTGCCTGGAGAATGAATTAAGATCTACAATTCTGGGTTTTTTTCAGTAGGGTTGTCCGTCTAAGAGGCAGAGACGTGATAGATTCAGGAAAACTGGGAACATATATGACAAAGAATTTATAGCCATAATATATAAAGACCTGCCATATTCAATAAGAAAACAATCACAAGCTGATAGAGAAAATAGTCAAATTATACAAACTGCAAACAGGAGTGCAACAAAATGACGTGCAAATTGCTAATAAATATCTAAAACTATTTCAATCTCACTCATAATAAAAACAATTTAAAACAAGGTATTATTTTTTCCCCCATCATAGTGGCCAAAAGTTGACGAGGGGGATGCTAGCCAGAGTTGGTGAGGGTTTGGAAGGACAGACATGCTCATGCCATCCACTGTTTTTGAAAGGCACTGTGTATTAAAAATAGAAAGTAAGGCTGCCCTTGACCTAGCAGTCCCACTTTTAGGTATGTATCCCATAGAAATATCACCATGAGTGCACAAAGATTTCACATACAAAGAAGTTCATTTCAGTCATAGTAACAAAATCTGAATAAGTCTAACCGCGCATAGAGATGTGGTAAATCACAGTATGTCTGTGGCCTGAAGTACTATACAGCTATTACAAAGGATGAGATAGACTTATCAGAGGTCCATTAAGTACAAAAAGCAGGCCTCGGATCAATATTTTATTGTTATTCCATTTCTGTAAAACAAAGAACTCTCTATTTGTGTATGCCTTAAAAAATAACTGGAAGGACACACATCAAATTGTTAACAGTGGGTCCCTCTAGAGCAGGGGTGTCCAAACTGCAGCCCGCGGGCCAACTGCGGTCCGCAATCCATTTTTTATTGGCCCGCAGCAAATTCCAAAAACATAGTTTACTTAAATAAACCGGGTGAGGCAATACGTACTTCACCTCGAGTGAGTGGCCCGGCTATTTGTGTATTTTACCGAATATGGCCTTTGGTGAAAAACGTTGAAAAAAGTTTGGACACCCGTGCTCTAGAGAACGCCGTCAGAGTGGGGACAAACAGGAGGAGGGGTAGGTGGCACAATAAAGCAAAGTTTTTAACTTTATATCCTTTTATGTTATATTTCTAATGACCATGTGTTATTTATGCAATTTGATGAAAACCGACAGAATCTAAAAATTGGATACGTAGAATTTAAGAGGATCCTAACAACTCTCAATGCCTAAATTTGATTTTCTGGCTCATCACAGAACAACTCAAAAGTGGAAACTTGGGCACCAGAGATACAGTCTAGCTTCCCAGGGTTTCACATCTCCTAGGGCCAAGCCTGGCTTCTTTCAGGCTGATCACAGACATGGCTTTAATGCACAGATAAAGGAGATGTATCAGTTCGCTACTGCTGTGTACCAAGCATCCCAAATCCTAGTGGCTTCAAACAACAACAGTTTATGATTTCTCACGAGCCTACGGGTCAACTGGGCTGGGCTCGGATGATCTAGGCTGGGTGTGCTCATGCATCTGTGATCATGGTTGGCTGGTGGCTGGCTGGTCCAGAATGACCTGGGCTCTGACAGCACGGCCCTTCTTCATGTACCTCTCACATCCTTCCAGCAAGCTAGTCCAGGTGTGTTCTCATGGTGGAAGCACAGGTGCCTGGTGAAATGCAGAGGCACTTTTTCAAGCTCTGCTTGAGTCAAGGTCGCTTCTGTCCCATTGACCAAAGCAAGTCACATGTGTGAATTGAGACTCTTGGGGAGTGTGGGATGTCACTAGCAAAGGGCCTGGAGACAGGAAGGCCATTCACAGAGCCATTAACACAATCTACCACAGAGACCAGCTCAGGACCTTCAGCAGTCAGAGATATTGGAGGCATCCAGTCCATATGACCTTGCAAGCCTGGCTGTGGGGACTGCCAAGTTCTGAGTGGGTTATTGGTGACTGCTGCCTTCTCTGCAGTGGGCACAGCCTGGGGATAAAGGAGTCCAGTCTTCCTGCTACAGGAATGGTGGCCACAGAATAAAGCAGCAGAGGGAACAGCTCCAGATGTGATTAGCCAGCCTTCTAACCTCACCTGGGTTCCCAGAGCAAGCTTGAGAATGAAAGGATTGGGGGCAGGGGAGGGAGGAGGGAGGAGTTAAAATCTCTGAAACAACCCAGAAATGTTTGCGTGTTCCACAGTGAATTTATCAGACAGCCACTGTCTGGCCTCCCCTTTTTCTATCTTCTGCATCCCCACCCCTGCCTGGTGAGTGTGTTGAACTGGGAATTGATTCTGTAGAAACTCATTTTGTATTTGCACTCTGGGTGGCTGCAAGTCTACTTCCTGCTCAGAGAGAGGAAACTGAGTTTGCTTCGAGCCCTGGTGTGCTGGTCCCATTTCTGCCTCCTCTGGCCCCTGTCCCCAACCAGACATCCTGCTCAACACACTCTCACACAGACAGCTCCTTTCCTGTCTGTGGGGATGCAGGGGCGGAGTGATGGATTCTGCCGGTTCCTGCTTTCAGGAAATATGGCCTCTCACTTCGCATTTGTCCTGCCCCTCATCACCACGCACAGACCAAGGCTGGGGCGGGCTCCTGGCCATCTATTACCTGTCTCTGCTGGAGGAGCAGAACAGGCCCCCGTGTGGACTGCCTGGGGCTGGGGAGACGAGAGGGAACTCTCATTCAATAAGCCAAATATTTATTGGGAGTCGGCTGTGTGCATAGAACTGCAGGTACAGAAAGGAGAGCCAAGAAATGGTGCCACAGGGGTGGGGGACACTGCCACTCCCACCAGACTGGGAACTAGGGGGAGAGAGACATGGGAGTTAAGCATTTAGAAGCTGGAACCTCATTACATCATCGATGGAAGTGGAAGTTGGTAAAATAGTGCTGCTACCGGACAATATGAAATCAGATATAGAGACTTACATGAGCATGCCCTTTGATCCAGCAGTTCCACTTCTAGAAATTTCCCTAAGTGAATAAGTGTGTACAGAAATGTGTGTGCAAGTCGGTAACCACAAGATTGCCACGGAGATACGAAAGTCAATTTGGGGAGGGTAATCAATAATGTCGTAAAAATTTTGTAGGGTGTCTGATGGACACTTGTCTTACTTGGGAGACCACCTCAGGGATGATGTAGATGCCTGATCACTGCACTGTACACCTGAAGCTGAACAATAATGAATGTCAACTATAATTTTATATAAATATATATATGTATGTATGTGTATATATTTTGTATGTATATGGTTACAGGAAGCGGAGTACAGCATTAGGAATAGAGACAGTGGAAATGTAATGGCTCTGTGCGATGTCAGAGGGGTAGTGGACGGGGGAGAGGGGTTGTCACTGTGTGAGGGATATAAATGATAAATGTCTAACTATTACATTGTTTTGTGCACCTGAAACTAATGAAAAATGTTTAAAAAAGAAAAGAAATGTGTGTGCAAGGTTTACCACAACATAATTTATAGCACAGAAATAACTAGAAAGCAACCTAATAAGAGACAAGTTTGGTAACGTGTGGTACATCCGTATAACATGCAAACATTAAAATGCCAGTGGTAAATAAGTAAAATGCAAATGCTAGAAAAATATTTACTGATATACCAAAAAGCTGATGAGTTATCAAGAGATAATTTCCAATATGTTGGTTTAGGTAGTTCTGGCCATGTTTATACACACACATTTTTTTCTAAAATAAAATAATAACATGCTCGCTTGTTTCCTTGCCTCATCCCCCCTTCCCCAAAAGCTCCAGAGAAGATTGGCCTAAAGAAGAACCAAGAGGGTCATTGAGAGAGAGTAGGGGCTGAGGGAGCTGGGGACGCCAGTGGTCCCGTGAGGATCCAATTGTCACATTGTCACATCGACGTCTACTAAATGGTGTTCAACACCAGGACCCTTAGAGCTCAGTGTCATCTAGGAAGGCAGCCAAATGTGTAAAATAATTTAGGGAAAAAATAATTTCCCATCAAAATGGCCCCCAAAGAAGTTTTGATACAGAACAAGGACACTTGTTGTTGAAGGTGTAAGTACGTGGAAGAGCTCATCTGTTGCTGAGGATAAATACCTGGGATACCAGAATCCAGGTGCCTCACCTTCCTATAAGAAGCTAGTTTTCTTCCTACCTTCATCCCTGGCTGTAGACACCACTGGGAAAATCCCCAAATATGATCACCCACTGAGAATCCCAGGGCTTTGAAGGAAGGCATAACGGCAACTGGACCTCAGAGATCTTCCAGGGAGGGTGGGTTGGCAGCTGTGGGTTCTGTGCTACACGACAAGTCTGGGATGAATGAATGAGAACAGGGGCTCTGAGTTCAGAGGTGGGGGAGGTGGTTGTGGGCTGCGGTGATGCCCAAGAGCTTTCTGAAACACCCACTGGACCTGACGGTCGAGTGAGGTTTCAACAGGCAGGTGGGGAAGGTCAGCAGCCTGAAGGTCAGCAGGACAAGCACCTGAGGCTCAGACAGGTGTGGTGGCTTGTGTCGCATCACACAGCTCAAGAGGGAGCCTGGAACTCGGACGATGCTCTGGCTTCTGAAGGACGAAGCGTGCTGCTGGACCCTCCAGAATGTCTGGGAAGGACGTTGGTGAAAAGGGGTGGGAGGCAGCCTCTCAATTCCACTCTGATGGAGAGTCTCAAACATAGTTATCATGTTCAGAAGGCTGTGGAGGAGAGGCCTGCACCCCATTCTGCTCATTTGCATGTGTAAATGCATGTGTATATATATTGCTTATTAGTGTCAGTGGAATTTGCATTTTAAGTGGATTGGTTTTTGGGCATGTTTTTTTAGAGCCCTGAACTTGAAAGGAATTTTCCAACTTCAGTGGCGATGCTTCTGTGCGATAAACAATGTGGTCTTTCCAGAGGTCTGATGAGCGGTAGGTAGATGTGCTGCAGAAAAAGGAAAGGGACGCTGAGCTGGGTGTCGGGGCATCCGGGTCCACTTGCAGCTTCGCCAGCAGTGAGCCGTAACCTTGGGCAGGGAGAAGCTTCTCATGCTTATTAGCTCAAGGACTGACTTAGAATCCCAGGGAAGCTGGTCGTCACAGTGAAGACTGCATAAGACTCTGCCATCATAGCATTCGTACCATTCCTGCACCCCACATATCCGCCATTGGCTCATATTCTGCCACCAGTGTCCATCTGCTATTGCTCTGCTGCACCCCCAAACCAAATGCATGTCTTCAAGTCCCCCCTGCTCCCCATGCCACTGGAACGAGCAATCTAGACTTCTCTGGGGAGGGGAGATGGATGGTTCCATTGAAACCCACAACAACTAAAAAAAATCCATGTAGCATATCCTGTTCTTCACATTCCACCTCTCAGGTCCGTCTCTGTGTTCAGCACTGTCTCTACTCTCAAGGTATCCAGCTTTCCTCTGGAAATGTCCATGTGATCACGGCTTACATGCTGAACGATTCACCTCTGCTCCAGTTGTACGCCCACCTTTGCTGACCCCAGCCCATCAGGGTGCTCAGCCCAACAGAAGGTCCTCTCGTTAACCAGACTCCCTGTCCTGGGAACGTAGTTGGAATGGCACATCACAACGTGCCCACCATTTATTTCAACACACTTACGTCACTTCAGCATTGGGGCCTTGGCTTATTACCCCAATCTATCTTTTCAGCGTATCCAACACGCTAGTTGTCCACCATTGATTTGATGACCAGAAATCTGGCTTCGCGGACTCCAAGGCTACATCTCCATTGTCACCACAGAGAACCTCTGTGTGAATGACAGTGACAGTGAGGTGTCATCAGCCCGTGCTTTTCTGGATCCAGCGGCATCACCAGGGAACAAAGCATGGTGGCACTAAGAATAACCAGGAGGTGGGAGAGGGCAAGGAGAGACAAGGGACAATGAGCTTTTCTGCTGATCTGTCTGAAGAGTCTAAATTAGTGGGGAGAAAAGACAACGCTCCCAGGTTGAAGAGCGCCAAATAACTTACGCAGCTACTCTACCGCTAAGGAGAGAATAACTCCCCACTCCTGAAGTGACTTTCTCCCGGAGAGGTCAGTATGGAGATGGAGAAGGGAGAGAGTAACTTTACAGTGGAGAAACCCAACAACACTCACTGTGTCCCCTTGATGTATGATGAGGATGGCACTTTACCTCTGTGGGAGTTCTCCCCACAACATATTTTCCCAATCTACTCATGGGGAAAACATCAGACAAATCTCAGTAGAGGAACATTCTACAAAATAATTGACCAGCACTCCTCGCAACTGTCAAAGTCACCAAAAGCAAGACCAGTGTGAGTTACAACCAAGAGGAGCCCAAGGAAAAGACGGCAACTCAATGTAATGTGGGATCCTACAACAGAGAGAAGGACATTAGGGGAAAACTAAGGACATCTGACTAAAGCACGGACTCTAGTCAACAACAGTGTATTAATATTGGTTCATTAGTTGTGACACATGGACCACAGTCACGTAAAATGTTCCTCATAGGAGACGGAGCGTGGGGTACACGGGCATGCTGTGTGCTATCGTGGCAATAATTCTGTCAACCTAAAAACTATTCTAAAATAAGAGATGTAAGGAAACAAAAGTTGAAGTCTTGGCGAATGATCAAAATGTGTTACTATATTCATACCTCTCTGAAACCAAACCCAGTGGCTGTTTGTTCTAGGTCGTGGGTACCATCATTACTCATCAATGTTGGCATCCCCGGATTGTCAAATGCTAAACAGTATCTGTGAGAAGCCTGGCAGCAAATCCATCTGGTCCATCAGAAACTAGTCTAGGCCAATGAAATGCTGTTTATAAGAGAAAATTAGTTAGCTTGCCCCACAGAATGCCTCCCACCTTCATGTGTCTGATAATGACACACTTCCCGGGCATCTTGGCTCCTCCAATTATTGTGTGACCCTAGGCAATTTACTAAACTCCGCTAAGCTTCAGCACCCCCATCCATCAAACAAGCAGGAGACAGTATAGTCCTCAAAGGGTAATGCAGCTCTATTAAGCAAAGGATGTGTTTTATTATACTTACAAAGGTGATTACCTAATTCAGGGGGCACAGGAGTGTGAGCTCCCATTAGCCCCAGAGTGGATCTTGTTTGTCTCAAATTCCCACTGTATTCCCAAGGCCCAGAAGAGTATCTGGTACGTAGTAGATGCTCAATAAATTAATGATCATTCGATCATGATTCCCATTCATGACATCATTCCCATTGACTAGCTGTCTTCAGTGACTCCTGATACCCTCCGCCTTGCTCTATATCACATGTAAACACATATGTAATGAAAACATTAAATGTAGATGATTGAAACGTCCTATACCCACAAACACCCATGCCACCCCTCACCCACACCTCTAACACAACAGCTGAGAGTGGACTCCTCTCATCAAACAGCTGCTCTAAGACTACACTCAGGGCCAGGATAACAGAGAAGGAGAACACGCGTGGCCACCACACCATTCCACACACCATGGAACACTAACGTATAGGTTTCCATCCCAGCAGTACGGTGGATTAGATGCTTTGAATGACCTTCCTTTGGACGCACCTACAATTATCGGGAGAAAACATGAAAAATAAATTCCTCCTTTGACATGCATGGATGCGACAAGAGGGAGGAATTCACAATGCCCCCAAATGAAATGGAAGCAGAAACTAAGTGAAAGCAGAGTGGCAAAGCCAACTTTCCCCCCAGGGGTGTGGGAGAAGTTGATCTATTTTGATGGTCATCTAGGGAAGAGGAGACAGGAGGAAAATCCTCAGTCTAATAGAGCACCCACATCAGTCTGAGACCTCAAGGCGTGTTCATCACATGACAGGAAGCATGCAGTACACCCACCAGACAGAAGGAGACAAAGAGGAAATATGCTTCTCTGGTTTAACCTGGGCATTGGGTGGATGGAGAAAAATAAACTCACCTGAGACTTTGCAACCATGAGCTAGTCCTGTCATGGGTTTGTGGTCATAATTCAAGTGACCTATCGTCCAAGAGACCTCAAAAGGAAAATTAAATTTGAAGTTGTCCCAGCTTGGTAGAGCATGGCAGAATAAGTGTCCCCTCTGGGAAACCCTATTTCCACACACTTCATAGACGTCTTATAAAATTCCAAGGGATATTGTGGCCAACAGTCAAAGATCCTCAGAAATTATCCTGTGAGGACTCCAGAAAGACAAAAAAATATGGGGGGGGGGGAAGAAAAGAATACAGAGGTCAAGAGAAAAGAGAATGAGAAAGTCTAGCATATGTCTAATCAAAATTCCAGAAGGAGATAATAGAAAAAGTGGGGAGAAGATAGTGTTCAAAAAGACAATAGCTGAGAACTTCCAAAATGTTTTGCAAGGCACACATTTTCATATGCTGGAGGCTCTGCTTAGAATTTGCTGCTATTCATGGGTAGGACTGGTATCTTGAAAAGATGCTTGGCATCTCCACTTCTTAGTTTGTAGGAAGTTGCAAAAAAAAAAAGGGGGGGGGGAGAAAAGAAAAGTATATTACTCTTACCCTAACAAGAAGAAAAGGTTGAACCCACCACCTACCAGAGAGCTGAGGTCACAAGGTAACCAAGTAACCTGAAACCCAAAAAAGAACTAGTGCCTCCAAGGAATAAAGAGACACATGAATTATCTCATTTCTGGCAGAGCACCGGAAGAAGAGGTACTGCACTCCTGAATCACAAGTAGTAAGAAATATCAGCTAAATAAATTTTTTAAAAAACTGCTAGCCCAGTGTGGGCCAGTGTACCAATCTGAAACAGCTGGGAGCAATCTAATATAGCAGCTGTCACGTTCACTCACAAGCTATTTCCCACAGGCTTCTATCAGGTGCTCCTAAGAAAGACTTGGGTCACAGCAGGACAACTGAGAAAGCCCCCATCAGAGGTGCTGGCCTGTAGAAGCTGACCAGCTGCCACTACAAGGGAGGCATACAACCCAGCCATTTCTCTGGACCCTTCTCTCCTACAAAGCAAAAGCTTTAACCCATTAGAAGAGGGACTATAAACTCTTTCACCCACAGGGCTCAAAAGAGGAAGGGGCAGATACTAAGCCCTGTCCACTTTCCCTAGACCCTTCCCTCCTACAAACTCAAAGCCGTAAATCATTTGGGGAGAGAGAGCAAACCCTTTGGCCCACAAGCAAAGACACAATGTGGTTGGGGGAAAGACAAAAGAAAAACTCTCCAGTGCCGGGGGAGGATCTGGTAATTGTCTTGGGCTCGAGAGCCCACAGTGACACCAGGGAGAGGGATCCTACCTTGGGGGAGGGGCAGGAAACTCCTGACCCAAACAAACCTCACATATAGGCAGTTTGGGTGCCAAAGAAAGAGGACAAAGAGGCAATAATGCTGAAAAAGCTTCATCCCCAAGGTACAAGTAGACAAGGCTCCCTAAAACTGAAGCTGCACCAGACAACAGATAATTTTCTTGTCTCCCCATCACTAGCCTAGTGAAGAGTACCAAAAACTAGTCTACCACTGGAAGCAGGGCAAGAGCCTGGGGAGAGGCCCACTCCATGGCCAGGCATACAAGGACTGATGGAAGTTGAGGGTGGAGTACTAGTCCTGAGAAAAACCCTCCAGCACCCAGCACCCATCCTAATTATAGACAACAGACAGACTACCACTAGACCATGAAGCCTGCGGTCCACTGAAGGTTACCATAGCAACAAGAAAGCCAAAACCCAGCTCAACTTGTAGCTAGCATGACTCAACTTTCTATCTTGATGGCCTAAAACAAGATGCATGCTTATTTCCAGGCATAAATAGTGTTTACCTCCTGCTACTCTGTTCTAAACATGATATCTGACATTCAATAAAAAATTATGAGGCACACACAACAAAACAAGAAAACACAAATTATTGAAAAGCGATAAAACAACCAAGAGAATAAGACTCTGATATGACCTAGATGTTAGAACTGCTAAACAGGTACTTTATAATAACTGATTAAAATGTTAGAGGATCTAGTGAGAAAGTGAACAACATGCATGAATGGGTAAAAATTTTAGCTGAGAGAGAAACTACAAGAGTCCACTGGGAATGCTAGAAATAAAAAAGGAAATATCACAGGTAAAGGTTTCCTGAGTCAGACTCATTGGTAGACTCAACACAGCAAAATATATAGGTCAATAGAAATTATCAAAACTGAAACACACAAGGAAAAAAGAATGGAGTAGGGGAACCAGGTTAGAATAGACAAGGTCTAAAGGATTTTATCAAGTGGTCTAAGGTACATATAATTGGAGTCCCATTGAAAATACTTTTCAAAAATTGAGAAGAAATACAGACTTTTTCAGACAAACAAAAGCTAAAAGAATTCATTGCTAACAGACCTGCACTGCAACACTGTTCGAGGAGGTTCTTGAGTAGAGGCAATATGATACCAGACAGAAACTTAAATCTATACAAATAAATATAAGGTTCCCAAATGGAGCTGAAGACCAGGAAAAGGAAATGGAAAACCACACTGAAACACCATTTTGCAGCTACCAGCGTGGCAAAGATTAAAAGTCAGTACCAAGAGCTGATAATGACGTGGAAGAACACAGCTGTCATCCTCCACTGGAGTAATGTTGGTGTAATCATTCTGGAAAACAGTTTTATTTATAAAGTTGAATATAGGCTTACCCCCCTAGCACTCAACAATTCCACAACTAGGTATCAACTTACATATCTAGAGCAGTGTTTCTCAAAATTTAATGTGCGTATGATTTTGTTAACAAGGCAGATTCTGATTCAGTGGGTCTGGGACAGGACCCCAAAGTTTTGCACTTTTAACAAACTCCTGGAAGATGTCCACGTGACCAGCCTGCAGGACCACATATAGAGTAGCAAACGGGAGTCACGCAAATCGATATGAATTGATAGCCGCATTCATCACAGCCCAAATCCCAAATTTCCACCAGCCGTAGACCCAGCAGATAAATCGCAGCATATTCATGTGCGGGAATTCTATTTAGAAGTGAAAATGAATAAACTACAACTACCTACATGAAAAATGGATGAATCTGACAAATATATTGTTGAGCAAAAGAAGCAAGGCACGGGGGAAAAATACAGTACGATTCCGTTATATAAAGTTCAAAACTCAGGCAGAGTTCAATAATATATGGTCTAGGCGTGCATACACACCGGGTAAAACTTTCTAAAACCAGACCAGTAAGGAAATGATTAGCACAAAACTCAGACTAGCAGTTACCTCTGGGAGAGAGGGAGAGGAATGTGATCGGGGAATAAATACTCTGGGGACTGGCAGTGCTCTATCGCTCAAGCTTGAGTGGTGAATATATAGGTGTTTTATTGTATCATTCTTCTTTAAACGGTATATATACATTTTATGTACCCATTTGAATAAAAAAGAAGCAGGAAGGCTTTTTATACTTAAGTCCCAAGTGACTAGTAAAATAAACTTAGTGAGTTATAAAAAGTCTAAGTTATGAGAATCGAGGTTACTT